>NC_063188.1:21166462-21497748 GCF_023159225.1 Perognathus longimembris pacificus
ACTATTTAATTCTCTGAAGTAGTCAATTAGCAGGCAAAACTTTCATGATGAGAGTATCATAATACACAGTCCAGAGTATCATCTTCTCATAACTGAACCACATGGCATCTGTCACACAGGAACCTCTGAAACCCTTTAAGTAGTGCCATGTGGACAGGTTGCATGTACCTTGCAACTTTATAAAAATATTTAAGTTGAAATTCTATTACTTCTTTTTGAAGACATGCTGTGTGCTGCAGGCGCTTAGAAGGACACACAGAGGGAAATCACACAGTTCTTGTTCTGAAGTGACTATATAATAGGAAAGACAAATCTGTAACTGTCATCTAAGACAGGCAAGACTATGACAAGTGGAATAACATGGGTCTAAGCACTGTATAATGAGAATAATCAGAGTAAGGAGAAGTGGACATTTATTTGGGACAGATAAGTTGGGTTAAAACATATTTCCATTTTATAATATCTGGATTTGAAGAGCTTCCACAATTCATTTTATAGCTCACCTACCACTTTGTCATGACAGTTTCATTATGACTCTCCAAATGACAGTTGTTGCCAACCTTTCTTCAGAGGTTTATGTGGAAGAATTAAAATTCATGTCACAGATTTCATAATGGTACAATTGTGAACCCGTTGTTAATTTACCTGTCTTTATGTGGTTTGTGCTTACTGCCTCCTTCTCCATGAGTTCATACAGCTTAATTGTCTGATTATGCTTTTGTCTTACTTTCACTAAAGGAACAGATCTCAAAGTCTGACCTTTAGACGAGCAGGACCAACAATATTTGGGAATTTCTTAGAAATGCAGATTCTCAGATTCCACACAAGACCGACTAAGCTAGAAACTCTTTGGATGGTTGTAGACATTGAACATGGAGAATTGTGGTGCACCATCAACTCTAAAAATTACTAAGCTTAGGTGGAAAAAATACAGATTAACCTGCCCACCTGCTGTTAGAGCCCCTGTTGGCTAGGTCCTTGATTTTGAATATTACCCTTCAATGCTTGCTTATGCTCATGTTAGCAACAAAAGCAAATAACTATAACATCTCTGGCCCTGGGCCTCATTTTCCTTTGGAAAGATTTTAATCAGAAATACAATGCACTAAATTGCATCTTTCAGCAATTTAGTTTTCATCCTTATTTTTCAAACCAACTTTTGTGCTTTAGGTTAATGTTGCCTGAGGTGTTGAATGAATATTGGAAATTTGACATAGAAGACAAAAGACAACAAAGAGGATAGTAGAACCAAGAGTTGATTGAAGGCCAGGAATAATTTGACCATGCCATGAAAAATAGCAAATACAAAATGAATTAGATCTTTTGCATCAGAGCTTTCTAACAAGCCGCTTATTAGTTAAATAAGACTCTCAGTAACCTGTTTTCTGAGTTACATTTCCCAAGATGCCCTTGTTGCTCAGACCAAGCTCCAAACACTTGTAGGATGCAGAATTTATTTAAAGTGAAGAAGCAATTCCTTCGGGGTTACTGCTTTAGCACAGTGACAGTAGGTAGACAGTTTGGCAGCAGCCTGTATTCTCCCGGGAATAGCAAAAGAGACATTTGTGAGGGGTAATCGTCCCAATACATGTTTTTAAAGTCAGATTGGACATGCCCATCAAAGCTCAAGTTCCCTTGCTCTAACCAACTACAGAAGGAAGAGTTTCTTGTTTTTGAAGGTTCAAGGAAGCAAAGCATGCCATCATGTCTGAATAAAAAGAGAACCCCGGGCAAATATGGAAAGGATGTAACATAACCACTGAGAGTACTCAGCAAGCACATTCCTGTGAGTGAGGGGGATGATAGGTGGAGAGAGAGAGAGAGAGAGAGAGAGAGAGAACAAATACAAAAGAGAGAGGATTACACTGAAAAGATATTTCTTGGTGCAGGCCCAGATTCATGAGAACCCAAACAGTAGCTTCTTGTCATCTGGCTTGAAAGACTCTGAAGATTTCTCTATATTACTAAATTGAAAAGAAAAATGGAATGTGGAAGGACAAGGACTCAGGTTAAGGGAAGTTTTAACATAAAATATTAAGAGCTCAAAGTGGTTGTGAATAGCTGTTTAAGTCAGGGCAAGAAAGGCCAAGTAGATCTGTCTAATTTAGATGTAATTCAAGGAAATTGGGGAATCTGGAATAGTAAATAAGAAGAAAGCACAATAGAATAATGGAAAGTACAGAAAGTAGAGAGATAATTGGGGTACTACTAAAGACCAACACGCACCATCTACACCTCACTACTCAACTAGAGTCGAATGTTGGGGAAAAAATGAATTTTGTAGGCTATCTTACATCTGAATAGGATTATAAGAACAGGTTATGTAAATGGAGGAAATATCTCTTTTTAGTATTTATGTGAATGGGGGAGGGGATGGTAGATACCAGGCTGCCATATACAAGCTGAAGTTCACAAAATGGCAGTTAAACGGAATAAAGTGACACAATATACCATATTTGCCAAGAAGCACCTAAGCACCACTCAAATTGAGTGTAGCATAGGATAAAGAGTAGATTCATAAAGCTTTCTTTCTTAAATGGGAGACTTGCCTGAGAAGTAGATTTCAGGATACAATATTAGATAAATCAAAATGAATACTTTAATGCTTTCCCCAATTTAGACAATTTATAGTGACAAAAGGTACCTAGCATTGGTCAACTACAGTAAGTATTTTATAAAGTTCTAATAATCTAGGAATAAAAAGAGCTGAGAATTACACTTTTGAAAAATGGATGGCAGGCAAGTATGTAAATAATGGGAACAAATGCAGCAAGATACAGGGAATCTTAGAACATTTAAAGTCTAATACATTACAAAGACAGTTCAATGCTGATAAATGTAGAATAATAAGTTTTACGGAGCTTTATCATATGTTGTAAGATGGCATGGACCATAAAATATGAGGAATAAAAAAGTAGTAGGGGAGTTGAAAGACAAGACTGTGTGCATTATTTATGAATGATGAGGAGTGAAATGAATGAGAAGAACAGGTAGACAATGTCTTGAATAATGATGACTTTGATGAGTTGTTATTACACCAATCTGTATGCTTCATAAAATATGAGAAATATTAAGGAACAGGAGTCAAAAGACAAGTCTACTCAGAATGAGATACAGAATGAATGAAAAGGGGAATACAAGGAATATGCATAGAATAATGATGACTTTTATGAGAGTCACCCACCAGCCTGGATCCTTCATAAATATAAGCCATATAGGAAATAAAAGTGCAGCAAACAAAAGATTCAGGTCTGTGTCTATAATAAAATATGAGATAGTAGTGCCAACTAGGCTTCACAAAATAAAAATGAAAATAATTGAGCCTACTGTATCTGTGGAAAGACACAATGACCAGATTAATGTAAACAAATATGAGTGTGTAGAAGCACTGGGTTCGATTCCTCAGCACCACATACATAGAAAGAACCAGAAGTCACACTGTGGCTCAAGTGGTAGAGTGCTTGCCTTGAGCAAAAAGAAGCCAGGGACAGTGCTCAGGCCCTGAGTCCAAGCCCCAGGACTGGCAAAAGAAAAAAGAAGGGGCTGGGGATATAGCCTAGTGGCAAGAGTGCCTGCCTCGGATACACGAGGCTCTAGGTTCGATTCCCCAGCACCACATATACAGAAAACGGCCAGAAGCGGCGCTGTGGCTCAAGTGGCAGAGTGCTAGCCTTGAGCGGGAAGAAGCCAGGGACAGTGCTCAGGCCCTGAGTCCAAGGCCCACGACTGGCCAAAAAAAAACAAAGAAAAAAGAAAAAAACACGAAAAAGAAATGGAGTTGGTCAACAAGGATTTTAGTCTTGTGCACAATGTACATCTGTATCAACTAATAAAATTGATTTTTATGAAGAGAAGGATCTTTCCAACTAGGACTCACCCAGGTGCTGATGTCTCACACCTGTTATCCTAGATACTCAAGAGGCTCAGATCTCAGGACCATGGTTCAAAGCCAGACTGGGCAGGAAGCCCATAATACTCTTATCTTCAATTAACCACCAAAAAAAAAACAGAAATAGAGCTGTGGCTCAAATGATGGAATACTATCATTGAAAAAAAAAAAGAAAACAAGATCAAGAAAGAGAAAAAAAAGAAGGAAGGAAAGAAAGAGAAAGAAAGAAAGAAAGAAAGAAAGAAAGAAAGAAAGAAAGAAAGAAAGAAAGAAAGAAAGAAAGAAAGAAAGAAAGAAGGAAAGAAAGAGGGGGGAGGGAGGGGGAGGGAGGGAGGGAGGGAGTGGAGAGGAAGGAAGGAAGGAAGGAAGGAAGGAAGGAAGGAAGGAAGGAAGGAAGGAAGGAAGGAAGGAAGGAAGGGGCAAGCAGGCTCAGGGACAGCACCCAGAGCAGATGAGGGTGCTGAGTTCAAGCTGCCAACTGGTACACACACACACACACACACACACACACACACACACACACACACACTCCTAGGCTTCTCTTCCTAGGAAATACAAAATTCAACGCAGAAAAAAATTTAAAAACAACTAAATGTGCAAAAATAAAATATGGATTTTAAAAGTCAAAGAGGGTGAACAAATACAAGAGTGGTACTCACTGGACATTATGTTGATAATGAAGTGGGGGGACCGGAGGAAAAAGTGCAAGAGAGTGAAGGAAAGAGTGACATTGTCCAAAAAAAATGTACTCATTACCTGACTTATGAAATGGTAATCCCTCTGTATATAGCCTTAATAGTAAGTTGTTTTTTTGTTTTTTTTTTTCTGGACAGACCTGGGGCTTGGACTCAGGGCCTGAGCACTATCCCTGGCTTCTTTTTTTTTTTTTTTTTGCTCAAGGCTAGCACTCTGCCACTTGAGTCACAGCGCCACTTCTGGCCATTTTCTATATATGTGGTGCTGGGGAATTGAACCCAGGGCCTCATGTATACGGGGCAAGCACTCTTGCCACTAGGCCATATCCCCAGCCCCAATAGTAAATTTTATATAAAGTAAATGAATATTATTTCTAGTTGCATTAGGCATTGTTGATAATTCAATGTTACTTAAAAATATCAGAATTTAGAACTATTCCTAGTATGACTCCAAGTTTGATAGGTTAAAAAAAAAGTCTTTTCTTCAAGAATGGTATTTGTGTTTACAGAAGTGAGTGAAATTATTGTTTTTCTCATTATACTTTACTGTTTTCCAAAATTTCTAGGTCCTAGTTTCTAAATACTCTTTGGTCTTGTGTTGCAGGCGTGCCTGTGTGATTCGAGGCCAAGTGGTGGCCATAGATGGAACTCCTCTTGTGGGTGTGAATGTCAGTTTCTTGCACCACAATGATTATGGCTTTACCATCAGCCGACAAGATGGGAGGTATGTCAATATTGCCTCTGAAAATTTTGGAAGCCAATAGACTTCTAACCTTTGGTAAAATCCTGGGCTCACAATGATGCAGTGATAGTAAGCCCTTTGCTTCCTAGGACTACCTAGAAAAGTCAGTGGTGACATCTATTTATTCTATTTTCCAGCTAAATAAAACCAAACGTCAGCTCTAATTGTTGATCATAATTCTCAAGTTTCCTTGAAACCTGACGAAATGGAAAGTTTTCTATCTTGCATCTAATTTTATTTGTAAATTAAACTCCAAAGTTTACTGACATAATTTAGATAATAAATAGGGAAATTTATCATGGAACACTTAAGTTCCACAATAGACACAAAATATTTCAGAAATGGTCATGTCTGAAAGACTTTTTCTTAAAGTTCAAAATTCAACTAAATTAAATAAATATTTTATTTTATTCTCAAATATGATTTAAAAATAAAAGAAGAAAAATAAAGGTAAGGAAATACAAATAAAAGATAGCAATAAAGATAAAATAAAGGAAAAACTAAAAATGTAATCTTCTTTTTAAATATTTAATTTTTCATAATCCTTTCTTGCGGGACGAGGGTGTATTTCATTGGCAAAGCATTTGCCTGGCCTACTCAAGGCCCTGGTTTTGATATCCAGTACCTCAAAAAACAAATGTGCCTTCACCAAGCTGCATTTTTGCTTAGTGATTGTTAGTGGTTAACAGGCATGGCAAGGAGCACGTATAACTGCAGTGATTTCACCCTGAGCACAAATGACCAGAATCATAAGATCTTCTCAAGGTCCTCTAAGACCTAGAAAATAAGACCTCTAAGTAAAATCAATCCATCCTGGAAAAGTGCTTAAAAAATTTTATTTCTATCACTCATATGGACTTTTTTTCAGAATATTTGAGTGAATAGGCCTGTGTAGCTATTTATGACTATGAGGAACACTGTAATAATGACCTTGACATGCCCTGGTCCCCAGCTGGCTACACTTAAAGTGACCTAATACTCACAAAAATTACCTATTGGCTTAGAGCTTTTTCCCTGTGTGAAAGACCATCCTATCTCAAGAAACTGCAGTCAAATTTTATTAGTCTAAACCACTTAAGGAAAGCTAATTGTTCAACTTGGGCTGTGCTGAATTTACTTTTTCAACTATCATAATGATGCTTGTAGAAAATACTTTAAAAGGTAAGAGTTTTAACCTACTTAAGAAAATAAATACGTTCAAGAGTTTAAATGATTTGTATGTCAATTGTGTTTCTAATACTAACTTGTCATCTGTTCATTATAACAAATTGGCACAAAACTATACGGTAAATTGTGTAAATATGATGGACAGACAGAATTTCCTGCTAAATATTCCATAATGGAAGCTCTATAATAATTTCAGTGGACCTTTCTTCCAGTTAGATTAAATGACAACATTTTGATTATTCACTCACTAATAGCTAGTGTATATAACTAGCATCCCCCTTGACAGTATCTTCAGTCATGTGCCATGAATTGAAAAATGGATTGTTTCTTCACAGAGAAATTCCCTCTAAAACATTTGACTTTTTTTACTTTTTATAGAGTACTGATAGACTCAGAGGACTTTTTCACTTACCTTAAGATGTATCAAATTCTTTTATATTTGACAAAGAACCTAAAATAATCTTAATGTCTAAAATGTCTACAGATTTCTCTTTCCAGATTACTGAAAAAAATTTTAAAGAGTAATTTTGTTGTTATTTCTGTGCTGTGAGTTTTAAATCAAATTCAAAGACCCTCCTCTACTGAGCTTGCTTGTAAAAAGTAGGTTTATGTAAATGACAGATACTAGTCAGAGTCCCCTCTGGCAATAACTCTCCTCACAGGCTCCATAAAAGTGTAAGTGTTCAAAATATGTGCCCCAAATGCCAGGCAGACATCCTACTGTGACAATGTAGTGAAATTTTTCCATTTATATATCTCTACTTGTTGCTACTTCAGATTAAGTACATTTCAAAAATAGAAAATCGTAAGGAAAAATTACCTGAGGGTAAAAGATTATAAAAAGGCTGATATTAACATTTAGATACCTGGTAGACACTGTGATATTTGAAATACTAAAAGGTTCCTGTCTCCAAGTATCAACCCCACCAGTCTGCTGTAGTGTTTCTAATTAACACAAGTAGCATCATTACACTGGATTAAGCTATGAGCTCTCTCAAAGTCTATGTATGTTATGTAGGATGTCAAACTGTTTACCAAGCAGAAATGATATAGCTTATAGGACCTAAGTGAGATATACAAAACAAAGAGAAGAATGATTATGGAAGACTGAGTCCTTTAAAATCTAAAGATTACATCAATCAAGATACATTGTATTGATAAACTGCTTGGTAATGGCAACTCCTTCATACAAACACTTAAACATAAGGAAATTTAAAGTAAAATAAATAACATTATAAAAATGATATTTAGATTGAGAAGAGTCAGCACAATGTAAGGGAGGAAAGACAGGTTAAAGAAAAAACAAATGTTTACAAGTGTCTACTGGTGAGAATGTTGAAAGGGTAACATTGATCAAGATACAGTGTATTCATAAACTACTTTTTTAAATGGCAACACCTCTGTACAACTGCTGAAATATATTTTTAAAAAGAAATGCCTAATGGGGCTGGGGATATAGCCTAGTGGCAAGAGTGCCTGCCTCGGATACACGAGGCCCTAGGTTCGATTCCCCAGCACCACATATACGGAAAACGGCCAGAAGCGGCGCTGTGGCTCAAGTGGCAGAGTGCTAGCCTTGAGCGGGAAGAAGCCAGGGACAGTGCTCAGGCCCTGAGTCCAAGGCCCAGGACTGGCCAAAAAAAAAAAAAAAAAAAAAAAAAAAAAAAAAAAAAAAAAAAGAAATGCCTAATGTATATGGGGCATTTTTATCAAAGTTGCTCTGTCTTCATTTTCACCAGAGTTCTTTCAAATCAACATTATTACCATTTTCCTCATTTGGCAAATGTGAAAATTTCTCCAGATTAATACAGCGAATAAGAAAAAATTCCAAGATTTAAACTCAAGTGCTCTGACTCTATTCCAACTGCTCTTACTCAAAACTTCTATGTCTTACCATCTTTGGCTGAGATATGTGACTGATATTAGTGCTGAAAGATGTATTTATAGATATTTCAACTAATGATAAGCAAAATAGGTGACATAATGACTTAGAACACTCTTGAAAAACATGAAATGTCTCAAGAACTTTGTTCTAAAGACTATGATAAAGACAGAGTTCTCTGATTTTCCTCAAGGCAAAAATTTGTTCAGTTATGCTTGCAAATAGGATTTGAATATGCTACAGACAGGACTGGTTTGATATATTATAGATTGTCAATAACATCCAGACCAATAAGTATTCTCCCTTGGGCATTTTATACCTACTCTCATATGCCTTGAAAACTTGCTCTTAATGATCCATGCAAATGGAGGTAATTTGTGACAGTAGAAATCTCAAAAAATTAATCATCCCCCGAACATTGTATTTGGCACTGAAATGGTTTAGATGACGTTTTAACCACAGATTCCCCTTCTACCTCCATGCCGATCAATGAGTAAAGCATCCAGTATTTACTACATAAAACAGTTAAGTGGGAAGACGTAATATATCTGTCCAGGGACATAGAAAAACAGAATATATTTACCCATAGTCAAAGTTCTGTATGGGATAAGGGAGAAAGAAAAAGACATGAGAGAGATTTGTTGGCCTACCTGATGATAAAGGTTGGAGAGTCTGAAATCTGTAGGGTAAGTTGGAAGATAGAAAATTTTCAAAAAGATGAAGTTGGATGCTCCTGTATTTGGTGTGTAGATATTTAGGATGGTTACATCCTCCTATAGGAGAGATCCCTTTGTTAGTATGTAGTAACCTTCTTTGTCTCTTTTTACCATTTTTAATTTGAAATCAATTTTATCTGATACTAGGATTGCAACTCCAGCCTGCTTATGGGGGCCATTTGTTCAGTAGATTTTATTCCAGCCTTACACTTTTAGAAGATATTTGCTTTTGCTGGCTAGATGTGTCTCTTGGAGGCAGCAGAAAGATGGATCTTGATTTTTGATCCAACTTATGAGCCTATGTCGTTTGATTGGAGAATTAAGTCCATTAATGTTGAGAGATAAGATTGAGAGATGATCGTTTGTTTCTTTCATTATCACTATCTTAAGAGCTGTCTTCCCATTTCTTGATCTAATATTCTGGTTTTCTATTTAGGGTTGATTTCTCTGTCTGTATTGTGATTTTGATTATTTTCCCTGTGTAGTCCATCTTTGAGGATTTTCTGTAAACTGGTTTGGTGGAGATACATTGTTTCAGTTTTTCCTTGCTGTGGAAGACTTATTTGACCTTCAGCTATGAGTGAGAGTTTAGCTGGGTACAGTATTCTTGGTTGAGTTATTTTTACTTAGGGTTTGGCATACCTCATTCCAGGCTCTCCTTGCTTTCATGGTCTCTGCTGAGAAATCTGGGGTAATTCTGATTGGTTTTCCTTTATATGTGATTATTTTCTTCTCCCTAACAGCTTTAAGGATTCTTTCCTTGGACTCTATTGATCCTGTTTTGATCACAATGTGTCGGTGGGATGTCCTATTCTGGTCTGGTCGGTTTGGGATTCTAAATGCTTCTTGTATCTGGATAGGCCTATCCTTCTGGATATTTTGGAAGTTCTCAGCTAATATTCTGTTAAATAGGTTGCCTATTCCATTAACTTCTTTCTCTAGGTTTTCCTCGATACCTATTAGCCTTAAATTGGGCTTTCTGATTGTATCTTGGAGCTCCAAGTGATCTGTTTTGCCAATTGGATTGGTTTTGTATTGGTTTTTTTTTTAAATCTTTCTCCATAGATTCTAGGGAATCTTCAGTTCCTAAGATTCAATCCTCTCCTTCATCTAGTCTGAACTGTAGGCTAGCTACTTCATTTCAAATCTCTTTTCCTTCTGACTGGTCTTTCCTGATGATTTCCATGTCTTTGCTATATATTTCTCTTAGGTCCTGCATGGACTTCTTTACTTCTTTAGCCACCAGCACAACAATGTTCATCACAGCACAATTTGTCATAGCTAAAATATGGAACCAACCCAGATGCCCCTCAGTAGACGAATGGATCAGGAAAATGTGGTACATATACACAATGGAATTTTATGCCTCTATCAGAAAGAATGACATTGCTCTGTTTGTAAGGAAATGGAAGGACTTGGAAAAAATTATCCTAAGTGAAGTGAGCCAGACCCAAAGAAACATGTAGACTCTTTGGTCTCCCTCGTAGGGAATGATTAGCACAGGTTTAGGGTAGTCACAGCAGTGGATGACAAGAGCCTAATAGCTATGCCCTTATGAACGCATAAGATGATGCTAAGTGAAATGAACTCCATGTTATGGAAACGAGTGTTATATCACTGTTGTAATTACTTTCAACACGCCATGTGAAACTGTAGCTTCTTTTGTTGATGATCCTTTTGTACCCCTTCCTGTGGTCTCTTGCTATCACTGTATCTCATCTGAATACACTGGATACTGTGTATACTGGTATTAGAACTAGGGAAGTGAAAGGGAATACCAAAATCGAGAGACACAGGATAAAAAGGCAAACCATTCCAAAAGCGATACTTGTAAAACCATTTGGTGTAAACCAACTGAACAACTCATAGGGGGAGAGGGAAAGGAGGAGCGGGGAGGGAGGAATGAGGGAGAAGGTAACAAACACTACAAGAAATGTTCCCAAGGCCTAACGTATGAAACTAACCTCTCTGTACATCACTTTGACAATAAGTAAGAAGAAAAAAATCAAAGAAAAAGAAGAAAATTCTCAAAAAGAAAGGAGTTGATGCAGCAGTATTGACATGGAATTTCTTCCTCATAGAAACTTTAGTGTGTTCTTAAGGCCTCCAAATGATTAGATGGAACTAACATATTTTATCAAGGACAATCTCCTTTTCTTAAAGTCTTGGGATTGTAGATATTAACTACATCTGCAAAATTACCCTGCCTAGATTAGTGTTTGGTTAAATAACAAAACAGTATAACCTAACAAGTTAGAGATATTTAAGTAATCATCCTAAGAAGCTTACGATAAATTCCAGCATAAATTTAAGAAGTAATATCTTTTCATAGAGATAATCAGAAGGTAACCTAGAATTAATATGAACTACAAGGAAAGAAAATGTACAGCATGTCTAGTAGGACAAAGTATATGATTCATAGGAGAAAGTTAACATGTGTTGCTTTCCTAATAACGTATTCCTTTATTTATTTAGAATCATTGCTAAGGACTATATCATATTGGCCTCATTTTACTAATGAGAAAAGTGCAATTAATGAACTTAACAAAGTATCCTGAAGATACGAAGTTAATATGGTAGAGTTGGGACTCGAACCTACATACATTAGAAGGCAAACTAACATAACTTGTACAAAACAACATGAATGTCTAATCTGTTTAATCTTTCTGGAAATAGAGAATAATTCTTCAACATGTTCTTACTATACTAGCTTATTTATTTATTGTGTTTGTGTTTACATTTGTTTTTATTAAATAAATAAGCACTTTAGTTTTAAGTCAATGTTTGGGCAAAAAAATATACTCACTTTCCAAGGACAGAGTTAAATCTATGTAGAAGGTGAACTGATGGAATGGTTATTTGACAAGCAGTGTTGGATTTTCCTTCCTACACTTGCCTTAGACTATTCATGTTCTATCATGAATGCAAGCTCTGTCTTAAACCATAAGCTGTTTGGTTTTTCTTTCTTATTTCAAGCCTAAATTACTTTCTATACCTAATGCAGTTCTTGAAATCCTCTTTTTAGAATCTTCCTTAATATTATGGCCACTTCACTGAAAAAGCAAAATAAAAAATATGGTATTATCTATTCTTTGTTACTGTGCATTTTTCTTTATCTGAAAGATTTCTACAACAAAGGATGATTGGTAATGCTATAATAAATATAATAAATGTCACATGAAGAGAGTGGTGAAATGTCCATAATTAAGTCTGATTCCCTATCAAGGCCTTTTATCATTGAAAAAGTGATTTACTGAAGATCTTTTTTAATGTGGAGAAACACACTTACATCTCTCTCCTGTGGATTTACCTTACTTTGAATATTAAGGAGCATCATATTTCCCTTTATTCATTTTTAAGATATAATGATAATAATTTATCATTATCTTTCTTTTACACAGCATTTCATCTTTTTGAATGCTCTCAAGTATATTATCTCAAAGACATCATTATACTTAAAAGAGAAGTAAGGTAGAGCTATCAGTGTAAAATGCACTAAAATCTGAGGCTTTTATGTTCCAACACAATAGTCTTGTCAGAGACCATATCTACATATGGACAGACTAGATTTTTAGTCTTGCTTTGTGAGAGATATAGAAGATATATATATATGGAGCTGTCAGTAGAGATGACCACGGTCCATTCATTGAAGATTGTCTTATAATAACATGAAGTCATTCAGGAACAAAGCAGACATCCTAACTATGGGGCTCCAATAGAATCAGGTGACAAGGAGAATTCATACCTGCTTGGCACAGTTCAAACAAACGTCACTGACCAATTTTCCTCTCTGGTGTCTTTCTCCAAAAGTCATCTCAAAGACACTATCTAATTTCTGACATTACATTTGTGACCCTGAACAAGATATTTAACCTTTTAGCTTTTTACTTTTCTTGTGTTACATTATAAATTTTTGAAGATGAATAATGCATTATGTTAAAAATGTGGCTGAATATTAAATGATCATCTTTCTGTTATCATCAGTACATGGGGTGCAGGAGTATCAGATTTGGCTTTGTGGAAGTGCATGAAGCAATTTGAAGAGTGTTCAACTTAATTTTCTAATTCTGAAACAATATCCTCAGATAATACAGTGTCTTCTCAGAAGGCGACTGGACAGTGAAAATAAGTCATCCATAGGATAAGTATTTTTATCTATTGAGGAGGAATGTACAAAATACAAGTAGAACATAGAAAATAGAAGTGGATATAATTGAGTCCTGAAAGAAGGAAAGGCAACTGAAATTTACCTATTTTTTAAACTTCAGTTTTATTTTGGCTGCTCATTTCATTGACTTTATTTCATTTATGGTTTTTTTTCCTTCTCAGCTTTGACCTTGTGGCCATTGGTGGTATCTCTGTTGTCTTAATCTTCGACCGATCACCTTTCTTGTCTGAGAAGAGGACGCTCTGGCTGCCTTGGAATCAGTTTATTGTAGTGGAGAAAGTAATCATGCAGAGAGTAGTATCAGACCCTCCATCCTGTGATATCTCCAATTTTATCAGCCCTAACCCTATCGTGCTTCCTTCACCACTCACATCATTTGGAGGGTCCTGTCCAGAGAGAGGGACTATTGTTCCTGAGTTACAAGTGAGTATATCAGCCTTTGAATGTACAAAGTAGTATGTGTGATTGACTGTATAATTTGGCTAAATTCCTTTCCCTACCATTCCCTGATGCGCTATAATGTGTTCCCTTCATGTTGCAAGAGAAGATTTCAAATGTAGTCTCTCCAACACATACTTGCAATGTGACTAACCAAGGCTATAAGTTATCTGTGGCCATGGAACAGAAAGATAAACTTGCTGTCATGGAAATTAAACCTCTAACCTTGGCCTAATGAACACTGCTGCTTTAAAGATCAAAACTAGTTGGCTTTGAGTAGTGATAAAAATATAATCAATGAGCTTTGTCAGTGATTCTGAAATGAAAGCGTCTTAAGAAATCAAGCTCTGTTTCATTGTGTGGCTTACATCCATTGTCACTCTTCTTAGAAGTGTGACAACTCCTCATCTTATTTAGTGGTATTTAGTAAAAGTAGTTTTCAAGTCTGTGGGATTTATTTTAAAGCTTTGCTTCTGTATATTAAAGCTTTATATTTAGGACTCTAAATATTTTAGCATTTCTGAGCATTATTCTTTATTGAGCACTCAATATTAAGCCACTCAAACAGCCATAGAACAATTCTTTCACTATATTATAGAAATATTTTAATGATAGTTATATGTGAATGCCACCATATACACCTATAAGTCTTACGTTGCCAGAACTCAAGAAGCATAGTAAAAAAAAAAAAAGACAGTAATCAGTATAACCGATGTGTACACAAATTCCTTCACAGCTGGCATTGAGAAGTATGAGTCTGATTTCAATACAAAAGTGTTCAAATATTTCTAGTATTCAATATTTCCTTAGGGAAATGAAATGCTAAGTTGGAAAATGTCATATTATCCTTCAATGCTGGATTTCTGTCTCTGTCTGCAAAAACCATCAGTGGACAAATGTGTTGTCAAGTACTCAATGCAAAGGGGAAAAAAACCTAGGCAAAGAATGCACAAAAATGTTCTCTAGAAAAAGTAGAATGGCAAAATATTCTGGAAATACGAGATTATATATATTTAGCAATCAATTCTAATAATCCCATTGTAGAAGACAATACAGAGGACAATATCCTGACTTTAAAATAAATCAGAACACAAAAATACCTGCAATATTCATAACACTTCAAATGTGTTTAAAAAAAAAAGATAGACTGGTTCTTCACATGTCTTGCTTTGAAAGATGGAAGTCATGGAAAATGAGATTCTGTTTTACTTATCATTTTTGGTTATTTAACTCCATGTATAGTATAAGCAAATAAATAATAGTACTCAATTAAAAGATTCAAGTGGTAGTTTTACTCTGAGATTTACACTTAGTATTAAATTGAAGAGGAATGAGGGAAAAATATTCACTTCCTAGTCACAGGTGCCAACTTGGAGAAATTTGATTGTAATCATTGGTCTATCCAGTCACAGAGAAAAATGTAAGAAAAATTGATTTAAAATGTTGCCTTGAGGTCATTCCAAGCCTCCAAAGTAAATTAATTTGATGACATCAGTACAGATTAATTCCTGAGATACCATAACCTTTGTCATAAAAATGACTTGCTGAGCCTACTTCTTGAGTGCTTCCCCTTAGCCTAGACCAAATTAAAGATGATAGCCGTGGTTTTATGATATATTATTTACACCAAACAAGATTTGTGTGTGTATATATAAGGAAAAGGACCATTTAATGGTGTCCATAGCACTAAATTGCTTGACATTTATCAGTGTGCTCTTTTCAAACTCCTACCATGCAATTTTTAGAATGCTGTTAAAAACCTATAATTGTTCTTCACAGCCTTTCCTGGCAGGGAAAAATGCAAGCAATCCCTAGGGTTGGCTACATGTCTTGTCCCTATACAGATTTGATGCAAAATTTGAAAAGTTTGATCACATAGTCCCACAAAAGCCCAGGCACAAGTGGCTTGATGTCCATAGATTCCCATTAGGCTCTCTCTTAATGTGTCTCTAAGACAACAAAGCACACAATATCCTTGTCTACCTGTGACCACTGGTAACAGCCAAGTGGGTTATTTTTCATTTCAGGTTGTACAAGAAGAAATCCCTATTCCTTCCAGTTTTGTGAGGCTGAGTTACCTAAGCAGCAGAACCCCAGGGTATAAAACCCTTCTACGGATCCTTCTGACGCATTCAACAATTCCTGTGGGAATGATTAAAGTACACCTCACAGTAGCTGTGGAAGGGCGACTCACACAGAAATGGTTTCCAGCTGCAATTAATCTTGTCTACACATTTGCTTGGAACAAGACCGACATCTATGGACAGAAGGTTTGGGGTTTGGCAGAAGCTTTGGGTATGTTGAATTAATTTTATGTAAATAGCAATAGTATGCTCACAAAAGAGAAAATACTAGTTGCATATTAATTTGTATTTAGAATAATGATTTGTTTTCTTCTATTTAAAGAAGCTAAGGTTTTTATAGTTAAACATTCCTTTTGAGCCTATTTAGTGTTCCCTTTTGACACATTTTTGCCTCAGAATGTTTTTAGTGCCCCTTTCATGATGGCAGCACACCAGAAGACTCACATAACATCTGACTTGTAGCTGTCACCAGAGCTGAATGTTGCCTTCTAACTGTGACCTTTGGTGTGACGTTCTTTAGGCCATGTTTTTGGAGTTGACATTTAGGCTGTCATTTCCACTTAGAAACTACAAAATTCTAGCTTATAGACATCTACATTTATTATCTTTCATGTCTAAGATGGTTAGATTACACGAGCTTGTTAGTTCAGTAGGTTAATTTAAAAAAAATCATTTTCCCTTCCTATTCCTTTTGATTTTCCTTAATCTCAAGGCTTTAAAATCTACAATCTTAAAGTTAGCCTGTACCTGAAAAGGTTCTTTGGAACTATGTGTTTCTTTTTTTGGATATTTAATTTTCTCAGACAAATGGCATTTTTCAAAAAATGAGATTGAGACATACTTGCCAGTTTTCTTTTTCTGAAGAATGTTTTTAAATTTAAAAAAAAAACCTTGCTACAATCTAGTATATCCCATAACCACCATAATGTTGTAAAGGAAAGACACTTAACAAAAAAGCAAAGTAGTCTGTTTTAAGAATTGATGGTAAACATTCTAGCACTGACAACCAGAGACTGACTGTCTGACACCAGTCTTCCATTCTTTTGAAAAGAGAAAGCTTCCTAAGGGACTCGGTAGATATGTGTGTACCTGCAGATGGAAAACCATTGATCCTTGTTCCTCCAGGCAATATCTCATGGAAATCTCTCTTGGGCACACTAGATATCCATTTTAAGCTCTCTAGAGAAGCTGTTTTCACATTCTTCCTTAGAAGTGTCTATAGTGATGCAACTTATATTTCTTAGACTATCATGTGTCAATTTCCTTCTCCAGAGGGAAATATATACAATGACAGAGGACTGACAATCTCTCTCTGCCTAGGAGACCTTTATTTAAACAATTATCTATGTTGGACTTCATAGGAATATAAGGAATGTGGGAAGGTTCCTCAATGAATGGAGTGTTTCTGTAAACACACGGGAATGTAAGAAAGAATCATCATCCACAGGCAGATGTCTACAACAATAGTTTTGATCAGATGTATCATAGTTCTAAAAGGCCAGTGTCAGGCTGGGAATATGGCCTAGTGGCAAGAGTGCTTGCCTCATACACATGAAGCCCTGGGTTCGATTCCTCAGCACCACATATATAGAAAACGGCCAGAAGCTCTGTGGCTCCAGTGGTAGAGTGCTAGCCTTGAGCAAAAGAAGCCAGGGAGAGTGCTCAGGACCTGGACTGGCCAAAAAACAAAAAATAAATAAATAAAAGGCCAGTGTCTATTCTCTCAGCTCAACAATTCTAGTTATTCTTTCTGAGGCAAGAGTCCATTGATTAGTGTCCCACAATAGTAACTGAGTCATACTTATGAATAAGCTTATCTCTTTTGCTGTCCTAACCACCTCAATTCTCTCAGCTCTCTAATGACTTAGGTCTGCTGACTTATTCTTCCTTGCATTTAGACTCCTCCTGGAGAGAGTACTACATTATTGCAGCCAGTTAACACAACTATATAAAACAACTGTTTAATGTAGAGCTCTGCCATTTGGCCAAGCACCACCAACATTACTGGCCAGCCAACAGAGTTCAGCTCACTCCTAGTTCCAGTGAATGCAGTAGTTAAAAGAATGCTCTAGAGTCAGATTCCCTCCTTGGGTTTCAATAATCCCTTTTTTATTCAGTAGATATATGATGTTGGGTCTATAATCCCCAAGTGCTACAGATATTCCACTACAATATGGTAGCATTGTCTCAGTTTGTGATACTTTGTTATAGCAGCACTAAGAAACTAACACAAGCGTTGACCAAAATTCATAAAGTTTCTGTTACAGAAGGGATTTTGTTTAAAACAATGGCAGTAAGGACTTCTATTCTCCGCTCTCATGTCTGTTATATATGAATCTTCCACACTCCCCCATGGCTGAGTGATGGATAGAGTGGGATTAAGATTTTAAAAAGATGAATTTGAAGTTGTAGTGAATATCTAAGTTGAAATATCTACTTAGTTTGAAATGTGGGAGTCATGTTTCCCACATAGCTGAGCTATAGGGAATTGGTATAATCTCTAAGGACTATAATGTCACAGAAGAAGAATAGACTGTTAAGGACATCCAAAATGAGAAATGAGTGCTTGAGATTCTACACTATCCCATCACTTTTTTGTAATGAAACAGACTTTGCAACTGGGATAATACCAGAGTGAAATAATTACCGACAGGGGTTACATGAACTGTTTCCTTGGAGAAGTATCAATGGCAACTGATAAGATTGATTAATCCAAGTACAATATTGATCAAGTAGAAGAAGAGTAAAATCACCCCAGGGTTCAGTACAATAGCCACAATCACTAGTTCATCCGGCTTAAAGATTTTGTTGTCTGATACATAGACAGCACTCTCCTGCTAAAAACTCCATGTGAGCTTTGGAAATAATTTGTCCTTAGTGTTTTATACTTTTTATTTCTAGTTCTAAATAAGGTACAGTGTCTGAAAATCATTGTATTTTATATAGTTTCTCTCCCAACTCAGCTACTTACAAAACAATGTAAAAACTCATTACTCTTAAGTTGATAATGCTGTTAAAATTCTGGAGGCGGCTTATTTAATTTGACAAACTGGCTTGTTCAGGGCCTCTGATCTGCATCCATTATGTGAATTTTGTCAAAATAATTCCCTATGTCCACCTGTGTCTGCATATATTACCAATGAGTAGTAATGCATTCTGCCTAGTCTTCCTTTTAATTAAATTAAATTGCCGTGGTTTGGAGTCCTGGAAGTTAAGGAAATCAGCCATCCACCTTTAGTAGCCCTGCTGTAAACAATTCTATTTTTCTTCAAGGTTATTGGCAACAACAATTGCATAATTATTTAGTACAGTAGTTTGGCAGGAAAGTGGTGTTTCTTGGAGAACTAGACTTCCTAAAGGTTCACACGATGCATAGGAGTCTGTCGGAATTGTGTTAGAGAGAAACAAGGGAACATTATTAGTAATAGGTGCTAAGCTATGGCTGCTTTGTGCACACAAAACATTCCTGAGAATGATGCTTTACTGTTCATAAATTTTCCTTCAGTAAAACCTCAGCAGGCCGGGCAGCTACAAAAATAGCAGCATCCAGTGAATATTTTAATAATAAATGGGTAGTGTTTTACAATTTGCCAAGGATTTTCACATACATTTTCTCATTTTGATCTATATAATTTTCTTGCCTGGTAGGCATGACAGGATTACAGAAGGGGAAACTGAGGTTCAGAAAGACAAAGTAACTCGCTAAAATTGTGCATACAGCAAGTATTCCAGCCTAGGTATAGCAGTTTTGCATGAGTTCCACTGCTGTCTCTCTTCACTAAAGTTACCAGCCCATCTTACCACTGGCCTGATTTAACACCCAGTGGCTTTCTGTCAGAGAAACTAACCAAGATAATAATCTTTCATTATTTTTTGCTTCTTATGAATTCATACTTGTTAACTGAGAGCAGAACTGATTTATACATTCAACTTTATAGGCAAAGCGCCAGGGATATAGGTTTTTCAAGGAACTACTAAATGTAACCAAAAACCAAAGTTGTGAAAAGAAGCCCAAAACATCAGCATTAATAAATCTTCAGTGTCTGCAGTATCAAGCCTTATGCCAGTTTGTTGACTGCAACTCAATTTTCACACAAGTACGAAATGTTTAATATGGGATATGAGTTGCAGCCATGTTAATATGTCTGATTAGATATGTAATAAGACCTTTAAAAGTAAGGCAGTCTAGAGTCTTCAAAGGTTTTCAAATGACCTAATGCTCTGCTAAACAAGTAATGCCCATCTCAAACTGCTGTCCCCACTGATGACTGTAAAATCTATTCAGTGAGTCCACCAGAAGATTTTTTAAATGTAATGGAATAGAAAATTACAGAAAAAAATGAACAGAATAAAATAGAAAATATCACAATGTGACGTTATTAGGGATTACCTTGGCAAATTCTCAATTATGTATCCCTAAATACTGTTGTATGTGTGTGCATGTGTGTGTACCCATGTGTGTTTTCCTGTATACATGCTGGGTCAAAATGAACAAATCCTATTTTCTACCATAAATTTGGAAGAAAAGTTTGAAAGATATTTTTAAGATGTCAGAGCCAAGAGGCAAAACTTAAGTAATGTAACAAACAATATGAGTATTTTTCATATCAGCATTATCATTCTTCTTGTTCCCACTTCTTTCACCAACCTCAGGCATTATGCAGATAGTTCTTCAAGATTGGGTGACCATATAAATTATGATTCAAACAAGATTCTCTTTAGGAATAAAAGCTACTAATTAAATCAAGACAACATCTTGATGAGTCATTAACTAGCAGCACCTTTCTTTTCATCACAATATTGTATTCCTTTTCTTTCATCTCATTATTTCAATAGATAGTGTGTTTTCAAGGTGAGTGCATTTCTTAAACCACTTACCTAAAGAAAAAAATGCCTAAATACTGCCAAAGGATAGTAATCTGGATTTTTTAGTTTGATGGGGGCAAGGGAGTTTGTTGTCCTTCCCTTATTTTTGTTGCACAAAAAATTAACATACAGTGTAGCCACCCTGACCTTCTTTAACTCTCATGGGTATCAGTCAGAAGACCTTACACACCTGCTCTTCTTTCTGCCTAAAATGCTCTTCTCTGCCCTGCCAGTCTCCAACTCAAACATTGTGGTAATGTGACATAATATGCATTCAGTAGGAATTACACATTCATTCTTGATTTTTTGTATTTTCTCAAATGACTGATACATAGTCCCTTACTCTCTGTTGATGAAGGATGCAGTAGTAAACTATAATAGTGCTCTCCCCACACAATCCTCTTGACTAAAGAATAACTGATAGTCTACAGTGTTCAGAAGGTTAAGTACATTGTACGCATATCTTACTTGAAATATTTTTTAACTCACAAACATGACTCTTGACAAGTCAAGGAACTTTTGTATAGTAGTTTCCTAATATCTGTAGTTCTGTATAGTTTGGCTTCATTTGTTCACAGACAACTAAAATACAAGAATATTAAGTGGAAAATCCTGAAATAAACCATAGATTTTTGCATTTTATTAGAAAGTGTTTTCTTTTAATATTCCATACATGCATGTAGTATAATTTTACCAAATTCCTCTTACTTGTCTTCTCTCTTATCCTCTTTTTAACAGCTTTTAGTGGGTTGCATTATGTTATTGCATTCATATATAGGTAATATGCTTCCATCATATTTCCCATCCATCACTCTTCATATGTCTTAAATAGTATTCTATTCAGAATAGTCTCATGAAATCTCCCACAGAACCCCTATGTCCACCAATCATCCCTTTGGTATCTAGCATTTTCACACGGTATATACAACCACTATCCCATTCATCATTTAGGAAGTCTCAATTTCTGGTCTCAATTTCTGATCAACTAGCATGCTTTTATATTCAACTATTTTACCTAATGGCTCCATCCAAGGCAAAAGATCAGTAAGGCAAAAGGGACACCAAACATGGAAGGACACACTGATTCTGCTACTAGATGGCAACACATAGGAAAACAGACATCCAATGGAAGGTCTTAGAATTTCTCCACACAAAAGCTAGTTGAAGAATGGAATTCTATGCCTCTATCAGAAAGAACAACACAGCCCCATTTGTAAGGAAATGGAAGGACTTGGAAAAAAATCATACTAAGTGAAGTGAGCAAGACCCAATGAAACATAGATGCTATGGTTTCCCTCAGAGGAATAATTAGCACATGTTTAAGTTAATCATAGCAGAAGATCACAATAGCCCAATAGCTATGCCCATATGAACACATAGATGATGCTAATTGAAACAAGTGGTATATCATTGTTGTAATTATTTTCAACATGCCATGTGAAACAGTATCATTTTTTTTCTTTTTTCTCTCTCTCTCATATTCCCTTCCTGTGGTTTTGCCCCTTCTATCACTGTATCTGACCTTTGTACCCTGGATACTGTATACACGTGTATTTGAACTAGGGGAGGGAAAGTGAATACCAAAATCGAGAGACAAGGGGTAGAAAGGCAAACCATTCCAAAAGCAATACTGACAAAACCATTTGGTGTAAACCAACTGTACAACTCATGGGGGGAGAGGGAAAGGTGGAGGAGGGAGGTGAGGGGAAAATGAGGGAGGAGGTAACAAGTTGAACAAGAAATGTACTCACTGCCTTACATATGAAACTGTAACCCCTCTGTACTTTGACAATAAAGGGGAAAAATTAAAAAGAGATTTACCACTGCTACAGTTCATGAGATAAACTCCTCTGTAAAAGTGCTAATCCTTGCCTCCCTGATCCAACCTAAATACCCTGTTAAAATCTCATATCCCACATTTTCTCATTCTAACACTACATTTTATATATGCATGCATGTATGACTTCCTTATTATATTGATTTCTTTCAATACAATGTAATCTCCATCAAGAAGAATTGTTGTCTTATTCTATTTTGATTTGGGTGTGTATGTATGTGTGTGTGTGTGTGCGTGCGTGCACGCTCACTTAAACTTGGGGCCTAGGCAGTATCCCTATTTTTTTTACTCAAGGCTAGTGCTCTACCACTTTAACCACAGCTCCTCTTTTGGCATTTTGGTGGTTAAATGGAGATAAGAGTCTCACAGACTTTCCTGCCTGGACTGGCTTTGGCTTTGAACCGTGATCCTTACATCACAGCCTCCTGGAGTAGCTAGGATTATAGGCATGAGCTATAGGCACTTTGCTTACTGTTTTGTTCATGCTCACATTTCCAGTGCTCTGTTCAATGCCTGACAACAGAAGACACATATCCAATATTATATGTTTGTTGAATAACCAAACAAATAAATAATGACAGAGGTGACCTCTTAAAGGGCTCTCTTGTGTAGCAGGATGGTTGACCTTCCCAGGAAGAGCAGTATGTAGGTACAAAAAGGCATTCACAAATGTTTAGATGAGCCCTGCACTTTATTCTGATTTCCACATGACATAGTTCATCCATTCAGGCTAAACTTGGAAAGATAGAAAAAAAATGTCATAATAGTAGGTTTCAGTATGCAGTACCTCTTGGCAAAAATGTTATATAGTTACTTTTACTCCTGCATGCTTTTTTTCGCCACCTATGTTTCTATTCATCCAAGTCCCTGATTCTTAACAATAATTTGTTTAATTCTTGTTTTGTGAATGGGTAAAGTACAGACACTAAAAAAATGTGTTACCAAGTAAAATCTAGTGACTCACTCATTTGCTTAAATGATAATACATCCTTAAGAGGGTCAGTATTTTTGTACCCGTGATGGTAGTTCAAAATTTCTATAAATTACTACCCTAATCAATGAAAAGAGTAAACTATGTGAATATCTCCTTAAGTGCTGAAAATACACTTGATAAAAATCTAACACCTGATGCCGACACTTTCAATGAGCTAAGAGTAGTAGATAAAGAAAATGTATCACTTAGTATGATTTTTTACAAGTCTTTCCATTCCCTTATGAACGGGGCATAATTAGTGTATGTCTAGGATAGTCCTACCAGATAATCACAATTGCTTGATAGCTATGTACATATGATCACATAAGACGGCGCTAAGTGAAATGATCTCCAAAATATGAAAACAAGTGGTTTATCATTGATGTTATTTTTTAACGAACTATGTAAGATTATTTCTTGTTTTTTCTTTTTATCTTCCTTATGATTTTAGCCCCTGTTGTCACTGTATTTTATTCTGGTACCCCAGGTGTATATTTGTCTGAATTAAGGAAGGGAAGGGGAACATCAAAATGGCGATACAAGGGATAAAATGGGAACCAATGCAATAAGCAATACTTACAAGACTATATGTTGTAAACTAACTGTACAACTCAGGGGAGAGGGAGTTAGAGAGGAGAGAAGGTAGGAGAAAAATGAGGGATATGGTAACAAGTTTGACAAGAAATGTACTCACTACATTACGTATGTAACTGTAATCCCTCTGTATATCACCTTGACGATAAAAATTAAAATTAAAAAAGGAAAAAACATTTCAGACTACCAGACAACATGTCAAATGGAGGAGCCATTGGTGTCATCCCATCCTAATGAAATGGAAATGAAAACTCTGAGAGAAGGCACTGTTTCTTTTTTGTTTGTTTGTTTTTCTTTTTGGTTTTTTACCTAGCCTTAGTATATTCTTGCCATGGCCTTCATTTGGTTCTTCAGGTCTTTTGTTTTCTGTTGTTGTTGTTTCTGTTTTGGCATTAATCAGGCATTTTTACAGAATGCAAAATAATTATTCTAGTTAATAACTTATAGTTAATAATAGCTATTCTAGTTAATGACTTCTTTTGGAGAAAATGATTTGCATCTTTAGAGTTATTCTTTTAAATGGCTCCAAATTATTTTTAGATGTACCTTGAGTTCATGGAGGTAGCATGTAAGTTTCTCTCACTGACTATCAGATTACTTTTCATTATGTATTTCTTTCTTAAATTCAACCATTATATATTCTAAAGCCTTAGCCTGGCGCTATTTAAAATCATGTGCTTAATCTTGTCAGCTTTTGCATATCAACTTCATTGCACAGCATCTTTACTTTGGCTACTTAATGTCAATCTTTTATCTTAGCCATTATTGATGAATGATATACTCATTAAACTGGATGTCAGAGACCCTGGGCCTTCTTCCTTCTTACAGTTCTTATATCATACAATTGTGGCCACTCAGAGAAGTCGAATGGCCACCAACATTATTTGTCATGTCAAATGGATTTGGGGAAGTTGAATATTTTCACTTTTGTGTAAGCTAGTAGAAGCAAGATATCTTCACACTAAGGTCAAGCTACAATCCAATGTCCACAAGACAGAATATTTTGAGACTCAATGAGTCCTGTTTTAAGAACACTTCATTAATATCTGTGAATAAAGGTGAGAGAGAAAGAATGTTAGAAGACAGAAATCCAGATAGAATTAAGAGTGTTGCAAATGAAGTGGTCCATGTCTCAAATAAAGTATTTTTTCCATATCAGTGATTTTTAAACTCCTTCCCAGTATACGCACACCAGCATGAGACCCTATGGCAGCTCCTGGGACATATGCCCTAGGACACTTTTTTTCCTATGTATGTTCATTTGTATTATAATCTGCCTATTGCTCCTTAGGAATACTGATGAGTGGTTATTTTCATCTTTATTATACTAGTTTCTCTAGACCCACTGCAGAGTACCAGAGGCTGAATGTGTACCCTATACTGTGCTGTGCTGATCATCAGACATGATAGGGAATGGCCCTCCTGGGAATTGGTAGTGGTCTACCCTGCTTACTTAGCTGTGTCTCAACTGTCACAGTAATAGGCAAAGCGTAGTGCCAAAGCTCAGCACTTTCAGCAAGAGACCTAATCACTTTTCCCCACACTCAATTATAGCAAAAAAGAGTGGGTGTTCAGTGCATTGCAGTCTGCTTCCATGATAGGAAGTCTAGGATGGGTTGTTACTGTATTTGCCTGTTGCCATGTTTTTGGAGAGCAGCTCAATTCTGTGGGGTGAAACTTCTGCCTTCTCCAAAGTCTACTGCAAGTTTTAGGATTATGTCAAAGTGGGTCACTGTCAGAAAGAAATCTTGCCTTGTTACTCTGAGCAAGGAGCCACATACAAAAATACCCCAATACTCAGCCATTCTCATTAAAGTCACTTAAAGTTTTGGACAAGTCTTAAGTATAAGTTATAACTTTATTAGCTCATTGAGCTTTCTTGGGAGAAAGTAAATCTAATAAAAATTAGAGGAAACTTATTAAGTAGCTGCCTTGTTGCTATTTGCTGTGACTGGGGGAAAAAAGTAATATAATTGTGGGGTTTGCAGCCAATGCACTTTTTTGTTACAGACTGGAGAGCAATTCAGACAGCAGATAGGAGGAGGTGAAAGAGGATGTGTGTTTCATTACCAATACATCAAGAACTCTTTAATTGATGCTTTATGTAAGCATTTCCTGCTGTAAAGTTAGGATGATCTTTAACTATTACTGTGAGGGAAAAAAAAACAGCTCAAAACCAACATCAGAGGTCACCAGGGCACAGTACTTATTTGCAAAACTGTGCAATCACCTTCCGGAGAAGGTACTCTACAAGAGTTCACCAGGCTTACAGTGTACAGAAGGCAGATCCAGCAATTGCCAGGAATACTGTGGGGAAGGAAATGATGGCTTTGAGGGAACTTGTAATTATTGTTGTTGTGATTATTTATTAATCAAGATTTTAAATGTTGGCAAGAGAAGCAGAAACCATATTAATCTATATACCACCATGGCCCTTAATGTGCTGTCTAACCATCTGATTTTTTCGACATGAGATGTAGCATTCCATTTGGCTTGTGGGTTTGATCCTCTCATAAAATGTAATCTAAAAGGAATGCAGTTAGACTCATAGTGTAAATATGAAAGGAGGATGAACAATTATTTAACAGGAGATCTTCAATTTGAGATTTTTATTCAGATTTTACTGTATCCATGACTAGAATTATGTGCATATTTTTGTGTAGATTTGCACTATTCTAGGAAAACTAGCCCTAACATTTACCAAATTCACAATAAAATGCTCCCTGACCCCAAAGGTTCTAGGAATGAACAATTTTAATCACCTTCTGTCCACTTTGGTACAGTTGAAGAACACAACTTCTAGATATGAAGAATACTTTTCTAGAGTCCCCATAGCTGACCAATGACAGACCTGAAAGTTGAAGACATTGTGTGCTTGATCTAAAATCAACTCTCAGATTAGCAAGCACAGGGACTTTGGTATCTGGGAGGTTATAGATAGCATTGCTTTGTGCCATGAGTATTTCTGATATACTACATCCACCCACCTGAACAGAAAACACCATTACAGAGATGATCCCAAGTGGAAATTATTTACATTTTATGATGTTTTCTATCATCCCCTTTGATCTCCCTTGCTAATAATTATTGGTTGAGGCTAATAATAAAAATGGATTTGAGCAGGGCGCTGGTGGCTCATGCCTATAATCCTAGCTCCTCAGGAGGCTGAGATCTGAGGATTGCGATTCAAAGCCAGCCCAGGCAGGAAAGTCCCTGAGACCCTTATCTCCAATTAACCTCCAGAAAACCAGAAGTAGAGCTGTGGCTCAAGTGATAGAGAGCTAGCCTTGACAACGAAAGCTCAGGGACAGTGCCCAGACCCTAAGTTCAAGAACTGACACAAAAATATTTCAATGATTTTACATGTTGTACATCTTCCCTAGCTGATGGACCATAGATGTGTCTAAATTAGGACTGTCTGCAATAAATTGCAAGGCCCAGTGAGATGAAAATGAAAATATTGAGGCTCTTAACTAAAAAGCATGAAGGGTTTCAGAACAGTGACAATCAATACAGCATTATAACCAGTATAGGAACCTTCTAAACCTGAGTGACCACCATGAAAAACATCTTCATTCATACTATAATCTTTGGTAGACTGGAAAACAAACAAAAAGCAACCTGCAATTTAAAATTGACCATCTATAATCTAAAAGTTAGACCTGTGTATTCATAATCATGGAGATATTTTAGCTTATCTGTCCATGTACATTCACACATACCACACACACACACACACACACACACACACACACACACACACAAATCAGTTTGGCTAAAATTTCCTTTCACCTAATGATAATAACTAAAACTAATCTTTATTTTTTTCATTTTTGGACACAACTGTATTGGCATTGCTTTTGTGCCTGTTTTCATAACCTGATTTCATAACCAAATGGCAAAGTAGGGTCTGAGATCTCCAGGAACATCTAATGATCTAGGAGAGAGTCATGTACTCCAAAACAATGTCAAGCCACAGACCAAATGGGGCTATTTTAAGCTTCCAGGAAGGGGGGATCAGCTCTGAGATATGCTGTGTAATGAGCCAACACTCTTAAGCTTATAACATTATGAGAATCTAAAACATTTTAAATTCAGAACGCAGAAATCGGAGGTTCCAACAGGTAAGCAGGTTTACTGACTGGGAAAATGACGAGGACCTTGTATACTTAGGTTATACATATTTCAACAGAGCAGAGACATCCATGATACCACATCCTGCACTTTCTATTTTAGTGGCATACCAGGGGTCCAAGTTTAATGCACAACATCTGTGCTTTATAAGAGTTCAAGCCAAATGCTGGGTGATGTCCCATTGGTTAGATAAATGCAGAAACCAAAACTTAATGTGCCAACATGGAATTTGCACTTGCAGCACTCTAAGCAAACTTAGTTCCCTCAGCCACCTGAAGACCAGTTAGCACACAAACAAATATAAATTGGGCAAATCAATTTTTATTAGTTTCATGTGTAATCCATTGTTGTATAAGTGATCAAGTACTCTAAAGCCAATTTCCCAAGTGTACTCTAGAGAGATGAAAAAAACTGACCTTTCCTACATTTCTCCTCTCTAGGTATAAGGGAGAAATTATACTACTTTAGATTAATCCTGTAGAGGGATTCTCTTTTCAGTTTTACAACACACTCTTTAACCTGAAATCCCAGAATAAAACTTATTTCCCTTACATATGATACCTATCTACTGACAGAATCTATTAACTCCCTACTCCATATATCCAATGTACATTGATTACTTTTTAATAGTCATAATAATGCTATACTCGGTGTAATGCTGTATGAAGGCATTTTCCATCCACTTTTAACCCAAATAAAAATTCAATAACAAAAATAACGTGCAGAATTATCAACACATGTAACTGTGCAACAAATAGTTTATATTTTTAAATGCTATTGACTCTTTGTTTGTAGTGTCTGTGGGATATGAATATGAGTCGTGCCCTGACTTCATTCTCTGGGAACAAAGGACAGTCACTTTACAAGGTTTTGAGATGGATGCTTCTAACCTAGGAGGTTGGTCCTTGAATAAACATCACATTTTGAATCCTCAAAGTGGTAAGCAGCTAAAATTGTATTATTACTGTTTTCTTCATGCTATTTAATGCACGTTCATTTAAGAAAATGTGGGAACATTCAAGATTTTAAAAAATCACCTATAAAAACATCACTTATCCAGGCACTGGTGGCTCATGCCTGTTATCCAAGCTACTTAGGAGGCTGAGATCTGAGGATCGCAGTACAAAGCTAGCCTGGGCAAGAAAGTTCATGATATTCTTATCTTGAATAAACTACTCATAAAAGGCTGGAAATGGCACTGTGGCTCAACTGGCAGAACACTAACCGTAAGCACAGAGAGGCTCAGGAATAAATCCCAGGCTCTGAGTTCAAACCCCAGGACTGACAAAAACAAAAAAACAAACAAAAACCTACAACTTAGAGATAATCAATTTAGTACATTTCCTTCCCAGTACCATAATTTGATTTTGGATTGGCGTTAGTGTGTAACAATCTGAATGCTTTCATTCAGTCTCTCCTTTATTTGGACCCCTTTGCTTGCTGTCATTTCCTTCTAGTTTATAATTTAAATGTTAAATAAATCAAGAAATAAATCAGAGAGTCTTTGTTTCTTCCAGACTCTCTGAAGTTTCTAGCTGCTTCATACCCTTAGGTAAGCAATCTTTGATATATCCATCCAACCTTTCTATTATAGTCTACTTGTACCTTTTCATTGTGAAATCTTATACCATTTAGTCTAAAGTGGTAGATTCAGAGCAAGCTGTAGTAGGATATTAGATAGATAGATAGATAGATAGATAGATAGATAGATAGATAGATAGATAGATAGATAGATGGATGGATGGATGGATGTAGGTAGGTAGATAGATAGATGATTGATAAATTGATAGGTGACAGGCAGACAGATAGAAAGAAATAGATATATCTTGGGTTACATTTTACAAACAGAGGATGTAGAGACAACTGTTCTTTTACCCAGACATCCATGTATTCATCCTGCCTTTAGAGGAAACAGCTGGATAAGGCTGTTATCTTTAAAGGCTAAGTGATCCATTTCATAATCATATTCATTATCTTACTTCATTTGCACCATAGCTGAATCAGCCATAACATAGGCTGGGAAATTTTGATTGGTGATGCTAACCAGGTTTGGTTGGATCATAGCATGAGACCACTTAAGTGTGAGACACTTAAGGTAAATAAATCCATTCATGTATGCCCCAATTGTACATTCTTGCCCCTTTCAAGCAATATTCTAAAGTCCATTTCAATCTGTTTGCTTTTTTTAACTGCAAAGATTCAGGCACAGATATAAAATGTCAAGATTTTTTTCTGTACTCAGAAGGAGAGCCACAGTTTTAAAAAGTACAAAAACAAAAGGGCAGGTGCCACTTATTAAATTATTAGGGTTTTTTTTGTTTTGATTCAAAAGAGTTTGACATTTTAAGCAGCCATTTCTTTTCCACACACTTTTATTGGTGTGTATGGATTGTCTGTTTCAAATGCCCATCATTGACATTAAACACAAAGTGGGAAATTACCTCAATGGAGCTAGCCCTCCCCCCCCACCCAGCTGTGTGTTCCCAGTCCTGTAGGCTCTTATCATTTGTTTCACACAGACTTCAGAATGGGGAAGCCATTCAGATGGTTGGCTTTGGAGGCCACCTGAGTTTCACAACTGTGTTCTCTGAACCCCTAATTCACTCATAATTACTTTTTAGGTAATAATTACTTTTTACATACCAAGTTATTTCTGAAGATGTTTAATAGCTTTATTGAAATACAATTCACAGGATAAAATATATCAATTTTACAAGTATGTTAGTTTATTTGTAACCATACTAGCCCAAACCAAAAACCAATCACCAAAAACCAATTTTAGAATCTTTTAACCACAGCAAAAATAATGTACACTTTCCCAGAGTCCCACTAATAGCCCTTTCTTACCATATTATTTTGAGAAAGAAGTTTACTTTGAATAATTTTTAAAGTAACATTCTTTCATTTTATTACTGATCTGTATTGGCGTTGTATTTCTAACCAACTGGTTACACTTGCTAGAAAACAGCTCAAGCTAGTTTCACCATTCGATTTCAGCCTGACCTTGGACACAAACAGCTGTCAGAGGACATTTATGAAGTCTAAATCCTACCCCCAAAGGCAGTTTTAGAAGTAGGAATATTAAATGTGAGGAAGCAGTTTTGAGGACTCCAATTTAGAAAGCATTGCTCTTTCCCCTCAGGTCAGATGGTCTTTTCTGACTGATTAAGGCAAGAGCAAGGCCTTTCCAAATTCCCCTTCTCCACATCTCCTCCCTCCCTCAGCCCTCAGGGGAGGCTAACTCTTTAGGCACCCTGCTTTTTCATCTGAGACACATAGTAGATTAGAAACAATCTTCCTCCAATTTGTTTCCACTGGTTAAAAAGACATCTATAATTGGATTGGATGTCTGCTGCCATTCTATTCTTCAGTTTTTCTTTGACTCTAAAAGCATTGTGTAGTATGTAGTTTCGAGTAGGCAATGTTTTCAGACTATTTGTCATTTCAGCTGTAGGCATTATATTTGCCTGACAATGAACTGGTTTTTTGTGAAGATTTTTTTTGCCAATATTATGCCTAAAATAGAGAGACTATTCTTTCACCAAGATAAAAACAGTAGAAATTGGTGTTTTCACCATTATCTTATCACAATATATTCTTGTAGTGATTATAGAGAAACTTGGTTTTAAAGGTATGAAAAAAATGTGCACAGAATTCCATTACTTCCAAGCACAGTATATCCTTTTATCAAACATATCCCCTCGTGTTTCGTACTACTCAACCATTTAAAATTATTAGAAAGAACAACCCAGGATACTAATTAGGCATCATCATCTACCTGCAATGGATAATTTTTTTAACTTGGCCTTCATGATCTTCTTGTAGTTTGTCAAAAAATAGTTTTACTGGGAGGGGAAGTAAATTCCCACTGATTTCATTGGCATATCTCCCAGTTTGTGTTTATATCCTCTCAGTCAAGTAGTAAGAAAAATATGTATTGTGTCCCTAGTTCATAAGTCTGAAAAATGGTTTCTTCTTGGAAATCAGCATAAAGCACCACCCACTGGCTTCCAAGGCGAATTTTATTTTAAACTTATTTACAAGCCTCAGAAGAAGTTCTGAGCAAGGTTGCAGGAAGGTATGAGTAGTGTACTTAAAAGTGTGCTCACTTTTTTCTACAGAAAAGACAGCTTTCTGGCAGAAATAAAACTTAAAGATGAAACTGTGCAGCAAGCCACATTCAGTAGGATTTCACTGTTGACTATAAACATGATACCCTGTCCTTAGAAGGAAGTTAGTCTTCATAGAAAAAAATGTATTTTCCTAGGATCTTTTGATTCTATTTTCAAAATCAGCATGTGTGGCAGAATAAGAGAAAGGGAGGCAACGGTATTTGATCAAGATTCTCAGAAACATAAACAAAATATTTTCAGGGCAACCTTTTGAAGAAGGATTGGTATTTAAATCATTGTTGCTAGATGGTATAGACTGGTTCTATGTAATGGAAGGTTAAACAGCTTCTTGAAACAACAAAAACACCCTTCAAAATGATCTATTTTTCCAGGGCAGTACAAAGGGGGTTTGCCCATTTTTGTTTTGATTGCTTCAGCTTTAAACAGAAATGGTAATTTCACTACACAGGCACTTTAGTACCTTGCATAAAAGCAAGACATCAATTGTTGAGATGTAATCAGAAAGTACATTGCCTTATGTTTTATTTCCTTTAATCATTCTTCTTTTTTGATGGAGTACTGGGCTTTCTAATCGAAAAGAGGAGTTTTAGAATTGCAAGCTTAGAAGAATGGGTTAGAATAGCCATCTTTAGTTTTTAAATTGCCAGAAGCCTGGTAATAACATGTCATTTTGAGGGTAATTGTTAACTATACCATTATATTGATATAAAAATGGAGATCTACCTGTGAAAATAGATGTTAATAGCAAATCTTACTATTTCCAAACTAATAATTGGAAAGGTTTTTGAATAGTATACCCTTTAGTGCATTGCTGAAACACTGATGTGTTACACACTGGTTTTCTCATTTATTAAGGAACATAGTATAGTCTCATTGGTAGAATATTCAGTTCATAATCATTGGAAGATTTCCTTTCAGTGATGTTATGTTACTATCATTTTAGTTCTCATCCACCTACTCCTGGTTCATTTAAATTGTATTATTGATCATACTTGAATTAAATGTTTTGGGGGTAATGGAATTGATTCCCATTAAGATTACTTAACTTTTCCAAGTCTCAAAAATTTTAAAGCTATTAAAGTTATTAATAAAGTAATATGCAGTGATCCTCAAGTTATCTCATAGTTCTGTAAAAAAATAAAAATAACCAATTTGTTGATATGGAAAGTCACAGATACACTTGGAAAATTATGTATTTGAAAAGGTAGCCAGGCCAGGCACACTGATAGCTCACACCTATAATCCTAGCTACTCAGGAGGCTGAGCTCTGAGGATCATGGATCAAAGCAAGCCCAGGCAGGAAAGTCCCTGAGACAATCTCTCTCTCTCTCTCTCTCTCTCTCTCTCTCTCTCTCTCTCTCTCTCTCTCTCTCTCTCTCTCTCTCTCTTTTCTCTCTCTCTTTGGTTGTGAGGCTTGAACTCAGGGCTCAGGGCCTGGTCGCTGTACTTCCAGGTGGGCAATTGGAGGTAAGAGTCTCAGTGTACTAGCCTTGAACACAAAAGCTCAGGGAGAGTGTCCAGGCCCAGAGTACAAGCCCCAGGTCCAGACCAAAAAAAATGGACAGACTCAACCTGAAAGAAAAAGTAGAAGTATATAAATTTTAAAGCCAAATATTATATGATTGGTGGGATTTCTGTTTCCCTGAAGGCCCTTCCCAGATGTATATTGGTGCCCTTGTATGCATGTTTACCCTTTTATTTCTTTTTTTTTCCAGCAATGTTCCTATCTCAGAGTAATCAATAATTCTATTGTAAGGCTTTAGGACTAAAGGCCAGAAGAGAACTGAGGAAGACATTTGGGAAGTGTTTAGGGAGAATAACAGGCAGTCCAAGGAGATAAATAGCAAAAGGCAAGGGGGAAAGCATAAGGCTGTTCAGTGTAACTGCATTCATTCTTTTGCTGTCAGTTATTTCAATCTGACGCATTGGCATGCCTTCTCACAACATGGATGTTTTCCCTGCCATGGCTCATTCTGGGCTGACTTAAGCTATTTACTATAGCAGTCCTTGTTCCTTGGATTTTCTGCCCAAGATCAGCAGGTTTGCAAAATCATTAGAATGTGTACAAGGAAACAAGAGACTCAAAGCCTATATTCAACATTTACTGAGTACTTGTAATGACTTGGCCACGAGGGCTGGCACTAAACTAGAGAAAAGAATAAGACAGAGGATCTGCCTTCAAGGCGCTCTTTCAGGTCTAATGGGGAAGGTAGAAGAGTAATAAAAACTGCTTCATACAATGTGGTAAAGGTTGTAATAGAGCTTTGGAAAACAAAGTATAGTTATACAGAGATAGGAAAACTGACTTCTTGGTAGAAATGGAGAATATTTGAGCTGAACTTTGAAGAGTAGGTAGAAGTTCCCCAACCAGACAATATGAGGATGACATTCAAGAGAGGGAATGAGTAATATGTGCTCAAAAAGCAAAGAGGAATGGATGTGTATAAAACTTTAGGTAGCTTTCTATGCCTTGATCACAGGATACAAATGAGAGTGCAATGAGCTAGCAGACTGAAGAGGTAGGATAGGGTCAAATCATGAAGGACTTTGTGTGCCTTAACAAAAAGGAATATGCCCTTTATCCTATTGGAGATATGAGTTCTTGAATACCAATAAGCCACAGATAAATAATCTCAGTGGCATGGACAATGGTTTGGGATGGGCATGCATGAAAATCAGGAAACCAAGAAGTTAAGAAAACATGAACTAAACTAGTAATAACTGGAATGCAGAAGAAAAACTTAGTTTTAATATATTAAAAGAATAGGCTCAATGGGAATTAGAAAATAATTAGGTTTAGAAAGTGAGAGGAAAAGAGTCATGGTAATGATCAGATTTCCAATTTAGGTAACTCTATGACAGAGCTACCACTCATGGGATCAATAGGAAACACAAGAAGAAGAGAAGTATTTGGAAGAGGTTGCAGAAAAATAATGTTTACTTATTATTTTCAAACTTTTTTTGAGTTTGGGGTATCTATGGGGTCTCCAGGTAAGAAAATCTAGTAGGAAATTGCATATCAAATGAAAACTCTGGACAAAAGAAAGTTTTAGCATAGAGAAATGGGAGTTAAAGTTGTGGATATGGGTAAAATTTCCCAAACAAAATGACTTCAAAGCATTTCCATAAGTCAGTATCTCTATTTCCTACATTGATAATAGTGAGATGTGGTCCAGAAGAGTGGAAAATTCAAGTCACTTTCACATATCATTGAAGCGCATTCTAGCAATAGAATTTCTTTCCTTCTCACAAAAATAGATTACCTGCCCGATTGTGTTTTGCTAAAGTTAATATTAAAGTTGACTGATACTCGCTTTTAAAGAACCAGTTGAATACTGAGGGTAATTTGAAATCAGACAGGTATGTGCTAGGCATCAGGAGAGAATTCAGCCAGAGATGAAAAATTAGCCACAGAGGGTTGCCAGGGCTGGAGTGAAAAGAATATTGTGAGAATTTAGTTGTCAAGTGTTTTATTGGGGTGTTTACAATCAACCTTAGAGACACTAATTCTATCTTTCCTCTGCACAGATAGATAAACTGAGTCAAAGTATTATACTATGATTTTGTGGTTATGCAGTTCAACCCGGCTAAGGGCAGTGTGTTTCATTCTTGGGTTCTCTTATTTTGGCCCAAACTCCTTCCTATTCTGAACAATTAGAAGAAACTTAAATTTTACTGAGATTGATTATTGTGTGGTAATTGCCTTTTTAATTCTCTTTTTTCCCCTTGTGCCTAGGAATCATACATAAAGGGAATGGGGAAAATATGTTCATTTCCCAGCAGCCCCCGGTCATAGCTACTATAATGGGTAATGGACACCAAAGGAGTGTAGCCTGCACTAACTGCAATGGCCCAGCCCACAACAACAAACTCTTTGCTCCTGTAGCCTTAGCTTCTGGCCCTGATGGTAGTGTGTATGTTGGTGACTTCAATTTTGTAAGGCGAATATTTCCCTCAGGAAACTCTCTAAGCATTTTGGAGTTAAGGTAAGTCTCTTCTAATCTTTATGTTTACTTAGTGGATAAAGAGAACAGCAAGAATAAGATAACATGAAAAGTCAAGGTATTGCCAAAAGGTCATAAAAGTCATTTGTTCCTAAATGTACCACTGAGTTAAGATGCAAGCATATGAAAATGGTCAGCATACTCACTTTTCCTATGAAGGAGCATTTGAGCACTGCTTTGGAGAACCAGGAAGTGTTGACATCCCTATATGTAAGGCCTACCCTACATACACTGACAGCAGTGTACAAGAATCTCAATACTTTCAAGTGCTCTGTTAAGTTACTCACTGGAGGTCACTATGAAAGTTAATAAATACCATCTAATCCATTGGAACAGGTAGAAGTATTGCCAGATCCAAAAGGTTACATTTTCCTATATCCGATTTTTTGAAGTGGTCATTTATAAAGAATAAATGGAAGTCTGCTCTTTCATGGTATAACAAGGAAGGACAGACTAGTTCTTTACCTATACAAGCTTAACTTGAAGATTAGAAAACATTCATCTTAAGATTTTCTTTTACGTTTTAAAATTTGGAGTAGTATGAGTCTTTACTGGCCTCCTGTTTGGCAAGTTTGCAGCCTTTACCACCCACTTTACTAAAACCATCTGGATTATTGAAGCCTTTGTCATCTTTGTAAAATTTTGCATATACTACTTACACAAAAAGGTTGTATTTTGTTATTTCCACATGTGCATATAAATCAAATTCACCCTTTGTATTTTCTCCCTTATCTCTTTCTCCTTTTTTGTTATGACTTTGATAGGTTTCATTACTCTATTTAACAATGCATAAATATAGTTTGATTATATTCACTCTGTATTACCTTCTTTCCCTTTGCCCTCTCCAACTTATTCTCCCAATAGTCCCACTTTTATGTTCATGTCTTTCTGTCTTGTTTTTTACATCTAGATTCTGCATATGAGAAAAAAATGGAATATATGTTTTTCTGAGTTTTATTTGTTTTGCTTAACATAATAATCTCCAGTTCCACCCTTGCATCTGTTGTTTCGTGAAAGCAACATAATTCCATTTGTCTTTATGGATAAATATTTCATATATTAAAATATGTACATATGTTATATATACATGCATGTATTTATGTGTAAATATATAACACATGCATGTGTTATAGATGTATATGTGTGCTATACTTATGTATATGTGTGTTATATAACATATATATGTAAAACATTTTCCTTTCTTTATCTATTCCCCCATCGATGGGCACCTACACTGATTTTGTAACACATCAATTGTGAATAAAGATGCTATAAACATAGGTACAGGAATCTCTATTACATGTTGATTTACATTCTTTCAGGTATTTGCTCAAGTAATATAGCAGTATCATATGGTAGCTCTACTTTTATTCTTTTGAAAAACCTCCATACTGATTTCTGTAGTGACCATACTAATTTAAATTCTGACTAGCACTGTGTAAGAATACCTTCTCTGCACCTACACACATTTCACAACTAACAGCACTTGTTTTTGTTTCTTTGATGATAGCCTGGGATGAAATGGGTTCTTAAAGCCATTTTGATTTGCATTTTCTTTATGGCTAAGAATATTGAACATTTTCATGTATTAATTAATCTTTGAATCTTCTTACTCTGTTCTACATAGTTTTTGAGAACATAAAGAATTTTAACAACTTTTGTCAGAACTTCATACTTTTCATATTACATATCCCAAACTTTCATACAGATGACAACAAAATCAACCATGGCTTAATCAGCTTATTTCTTCCCATGCCTCTCTAAGATCATATATGTGTCCTCTAAAGTTCAGGAAAAACAAAGTAACCTCTTCTGTTTCATTAAGGATAAACCTTCTTTTGATTCCCTAGGTAAATAGGTAGAGCCTTCCTTCTAAATGATTATCACAGCATTATTCCTGACACAGGTCTGGGGAAGTGAAGCTAAATGTTTTTTATTTTATTGCACAAGATTTTGATGCTGTCTATTAACTCTTCCATAAAATAATTTTTGCACTGGGTATCTCCTCCATGAGCTTAAAAATAATGACTAGGAGAGCAGATATATTGATAGAGCAACTTCTATGTACAAAACACTGTCAAGTCCAATCAAAATACATGAGAAGCCTGGGTCATTATCATTTAGCATTTATGTTCACACTAGCATGGACATTTGAATTTATAAGTTCATTCCTTGGAAGCTTTCAGATTTTCATGCTTGCTTTGAAATCTACCTTCCTTTTCTCATAGTAAGTTATTCCTTTACACCTAACTGGGGAAATCTAGTCCCAAGCCCCTCATCCATTTTTCACATTAATTCACTCCAGTTTTAATACATTTCTTAATTATAATTGCAAACGCTGTCACAGGGAAGAAAGCTGTTAAATCCCCTGGCAAATAAAAACCAGACTGTAAAGTTAAGACTTTACAAAGACAAAGCACATCCAGAAAGTCTAGAGAGGTACTACTTCGTAGTACCCTACCCTAATCAGTGTTCATGTACCTCATGATGTCACACTATATAGGGAGTTGTCATCTCCAATAGTATGTCTCTTTGGACACCTACTTACTGGAAAGTCAACAGGAAGTCCAAAGAATGGTTGCATGCCCGAGTTAAGAAATTATTTCCATAATAGACTATGTTGTTTCCAAATACCCTAGGTATAGTCTATCTGCATGATGGATAAGAGCACTGAACAATTCATTCAGTACCTGAGCATTTTCAGTCAGGCAGATATTGGTTGTGAAAAAAAGACCTTGCTTAGAAAGTTAACCTTATAAGGGATGTACCAATTCTTACATGGCTAATACCTCCAAAGTAAATGTACTAATTCCTCAAAGGAAAAGTAATAAAATTACCTATATAGGCAAAACAAAACATATTAACATAAGGAAATCCCATCTAAGTTTAGTCTTTTTTGTAATTTAAATATAAACTTACCTAAGGTAGAGAAATTGTCATTCACTGATGAGATTCTCTCTTGGTCAAGGATCATCGTGAACAGTTCACAAATTTGCATCTTAGTCCCAAGTACCTCATGAACTTCAACACAAAGTCCTTTCAAGCATAAAATACAACAATTGGGACCCTACTTGCAAATTACTTTTTCAGTATAAAAAATTAAATCCAGGTATAGTAGCTATGCCTGAGGAGGCAAAGATCAGAATGATGATAGTTCCAGGCCAGCCTAGGCAAAATGTTCATGAGACTCAATCTTGAGTAATAAAAACCTAGACATGCCTGTCATTGTAGCTACACAGGAAGCATACACAAGAGTCTTAATCCCGGCTGGGCTTGGAAAACAAGAAAGACCTTATTTGAAAAGTAAGAAAAATTATTTTCTGGCAAATGGAAATATTTTACAATACTACTACAACGCGGTTTTCTCTCATGTGCCAGAGCTTCAAATGCATGTACACCCATAAACTCACACACTCTGGCTCTCATTTAGCCCGCTTCCCTAGCTGATGTTCTGAGATCTGGACCTTTAGAATTGCTTAACCATTTTTGTTAGTTTTAGACTTCTTTAAGAACCCATGTAAGGCTCTTAGCCTTCTCCCTGGAAAGAATATATTACCCAAAATTGTTCATGATTTAAGGAGCCACATTTCACCTCCCTTGACACCCCTACACTCTGGCAGCAACCTGTCCCTATAGTGAAGCCCAATTACAGATTCACAGTTAAAATCTCCTGCTAGATTAAGTTCAAAGAGAAAAACAGTTCTCCCTTCTCTAATCCAGTCCACATAGAAATAAGCTGATTGAATATACATGATCATTTTGATCTAATTGACAGCTCCCTAACTCTTTGACTATAGCTAAAAGTATCAAACCAGTTTATGTTAGCAAATGCTAATTTTCATATTTACCAATAAATGCATAGAGTTCCAATCAGATTCACTTACTTATCAAAATGCATCTATCCTGATCAGTAGCCTATATGTATACATTGAATTTTTCATACATAATTTGTGGCATTATATAGTTGTGCAACATTTCCAGACTTAAACTTTCTAGGGAGACATAACTTCATTTAAGAAGGCCATGTCCAGTTCATGTCTGGCAATTTACCGTCTCTATACTGTTTGATTCCTTTGATAACCAGAAACTTAAACATCTCCGAAGAAAGTCCATTACAACTTTGGACTGCTCTGTTAACTTCTTTTCTTTTTTATATTCAACTTAAGTCTGCTGCCTTGAAGCATCTACTAAGTAGAGGCAGATGCTAACATCAGTAGCAGCACAGAAGTCTCTTTCCTTTTCTGCTTCACAAACTTTCACAAGTATGACTACAACTGCCATAGGTTCCTGACTTTTTTTCCAGTTCAAATATGCACAAGTCATTCAATTATTTCTCATCAGTTATGGTTGCTTCTTTTTTCTTTGGTCATTGCCTCAGGGCCACCTTTCAGTTTTCTAAAACTAATAGGTATAATTATATAAGTAAAAATAGAAGACACCATATCAAGTTCTTTGCAAGAATTCAAGTATGCAATATACCCTTGCTCCCCTCTCATCTTCTAATTTCACAATTCTATTAGAAAACCCATTAAGCATGACTGCAAGTGATTTATTCTTCATCAAAACCCGCACCGCTATTTTTTGGGACTTTGTGGTTCTCTAGATATTTATTTTGTCCTTCCCTTTAAAATTACAGCAAAAAGAAAATGAGAGATTAGTAACTGCTTCTTGGTACCTTCAGTAATTTGAACTTGACAAATGTCAATGTGACATGAAAATTTCTCAAGAGATTTTACTGTTTCTTTTTCCATGGCTTGTTATAGTTCTTACATTGTTCTCAGACCTTGACTCCCATGACTGACTATGGAGTAGACTTTGAACAGCACCCATTTAGGGACAGTTGGCATGTTGAGGGGTAGTAGAATTTATAGAGCACTCTACTGAAAGAAGAAATGGACACTGGGCTTTGGAGAACCCTGCAAATACCTTATAAATGATTATGAACCATCATTTTGTCTTGGGCACTGGAGCTACAAATGCTAGAAATACTAACTACAGATTAAATTGGTGGCTACTTCCATTAGAGATTACATAGATGGTTAGCAGTGGGACTCAAAAGTTCTTTCTACCTCACCACTAAATATCTTGCAGAGCCAAGCATAGTGGCATACACCTCTAATACAGCACTCAGAGGCTGAAGCAAGAGGATAGGAAATTCTACACGGTGAGGTCCTATTTCAAAAATCAAATTGGGCACTGGGGGCTAACACCTATAATCCAACATACCCAGGAAGATGAAATTCAGAGGGCTGACATTTAAAGCCATCCCTACCAGAAAAGTCCATCAGAGTCCATCTCCAAATAATCAGCAAAATACCAGATTAGAGGTATGACTCAAGTGGTAGAGCACCAGCCACGAGCAAGGAAGCAGAGTGAGGACTAGAGACCCTGACTGAGTCCAAACCATAGTACTGGCATCAAAAAGAGGCATCATTGCTTGTTTTCCACAGATTTCAGAGTGTCCACTCTAAGAAATATGCACTTTTGAATTAAAACCTTGTTCTTTAAGAGCCTCTAACATAAGAACTTATCTTAGAATGACCCATCAAGCTAAAATCATCCATTATTCCCCTGACAGGGGTTCATTTATCAGATTACTTTTCAAAAGGACTGCTATCTGAAAGCATGGGCTCTACAATGTAAAGGAATGAGATGTGATAAAAGTGAGGACCAGAGCTAGTGCATTAGAGGAAGGTATTCAGAAGCCAAATGCTGGAGTTGGATAAGTCAGTGATAAGCAAAGTTGGCACAAGACGTTCAAAGAAAGAAGACAATGGTATGATGAGTAGGAAAGGGTATGCATTGCTCAATACCAAATATTTCTGAAACTACACTCATTAGTTTGATAGAGACTATGTAAAATCTTTACATCAATATGAGAAGTTGCTCCAAAATTCATATTGAAGTGCACTGAAAAACTGCAATGCAATAATATTAAGAGGTGACACAGAAGGAAATTAAGGGGGGAAAAAAGCTTTACACCAAGCAGGTTGTTATGATTCCTTTCATGCCAAGCTAACAAACAACAGTTCCATAGTAGACATGACTCCCCTTATCATCCTTTACCTCACAAAAATCGAAAAAGAATACATGGCAGGCACAAAAGAACAAAAATGTATGGTTCTGTCTATGTGAAATATTCAGAATAGCAAGTCCATACAGAAATTCAATTTTTTCGTGTATATTACTGCACAGGGGCTTAAACTCGGGGCCTTTCTCTCTCAACTTTTTCACTCAAAGCTGGCACTCGACCACTTAAGCCATACCTCCACACCTAGAAATTAGACTTTTGCTACCAAAAATCTAATTGGGCTGAGGGAGTGGTAAATAGAGATTTGCTACTAGCAAATAGACATAAAATTCTTTCATAGAGTGATGAAAATGTTCTGGAATTGGATGATAGTAATGGTTGCACAATTCTCTAAATATACTGGAAACTGGTAAATTCTATTTTTAAAAGGGTGGATTTTATGGCATATAAATCATGCCTCAATAATATTCTTTTAAATGCTAAAGGAAGAGTAATGACCCTTTCCAATATCTGGATCTTGCGAGAATCAAAGAACAATATACAGACCCTATAATTAGGAGCATTTTTTACTCTAAAAAGATTTGTGATTGCACACCTTTCTCCTAACTCATGACAGGCTTCAAGTCAGTCAGTTGCTAGATATTGATACCCACTGATGAGCCTAGGCACTAGTGATGAGCTCCTACACTGGCATCTCAGCATGTAGCAGTTGCTACCTAGACAGCAGGCTGACTTTGGTGGTAGTTCAATCCTAAATCCTTAACTAAAAGTAATTCTGAGACAGAACAAGGTCACACATTGGAAATAAATTCCGTCATTTTCACTTCCTCCCTCTGAGATGTTAATGAGAGAAGCTGCTCTGTGTAATATAGGACATCTCTCCAAATTCACAGTGACATTTTTGGCAAGATCAGGAGTAGCTGCAAGAAAAATCAAGCTATTCCCCTCCTTACTCTTTGCCACCACCTAAGAATTTCAAAACCCTTTGTAGCCAAACAAATGGTTTTATACCATGAGAATCTGTTGTAAATGAAACTGTGTATCAAGGACATATTTCTAGTATTTTTCACAACTAGATTTTCTTTAAGAGGATCAATTGTGTTGCAGTGATTACAGTGAGCCTCAAATATACTTAGCATTTAGAAGCCACAAATATAAGCAAGTATCTGAGATACAACTGAAGAAATAAACTGAAAGAGGTGCAAATGCTAAGGCCATGTTTCTAATCAGAACTATGCATTCTTACTGGTTGACCTTTGTGTCAACCCACAGAAAACCTACCCTTTTGAGATAGACAGAAGGAAAACTGAAAAGTCAGTGGAACCTGACCTGTGTCCAGCGAGGAAAATCCCATAAACATTTGTTTTTTCCAAAACAGTTGATTCCCTTTTAGCCTATAGTTGCTCATTAAATAATTGTGTGTCTTTTCTTTTTTTCTGATGTTCCAAAGACATTTAATTCCACAAAAACCTGTGTTATCTTCATGTTTCCAAATGACAGATGTAAAAGGATTTTAAAAATGAAAATCACAATAATTCATAGATGATTATAGCCTTTTAATTCTAGGCGGACTTGACCCAAAATCAGAACTGCACAGATTTCAACCCCTGTGTGAAAAAGCCTCATACTAAGTTGCAGATTGAAATGTCGTAGGCAGTAATACACTGTGCCAAGAAGCTCACAGATCAGGAGCTGCCAGAGTATTCTACTCCTGCTTCTCAGCTGACAATTCTGCACCTACCTCCAGTGGCCCCCTTGGAGAATAGATAGCTGGAAGACAAAAAGCTTTAATACTTGATGTGCATGATGTTTTATTAAACCTGCTTTGATGTAGGGGTTGTGATGCCTGGGACATTTTATCATGGTTTAACTGAAAACCTTTGTATTTTTATCTTCTTAAGAAGCTTAAATATTGTTAAAGAATGAACACAATAGACATCTCTATCTTATCTCAGACATCAGATAAGTGGCTTAGGCTTGGGGTTGAGATGCCTGTCCAACATATGACTAGATAATAAAACACAGTGGTTTTATACTTTGATAAGAGTAGTTAGGCCAGCAAGCTGGAGCCTACAAAGTCATTTACAGTGACTGCTCTTTTAACACCTAACCTAGAGGGTCTTAACTCGCATTCTCCATAAGAATCATAAGCTAGTTTTGTATAAAATAGGCTTCGCAGGCCCCACCTGCAGATTAGGATTCTGACTTAGTGACCCTAGAGAGGTTCCAGAAAACTGTATGAACAAAACCCATAGTCCATGAAAAATCTTTCCAAAAACTCGCTTCAAAACACTGCTCACCCCACCTTGACATTTCGGGGAAGTGTGGGACTATTGAGTCAACTTTGGCTTGCATACCTAATGATCCCTATGGAGTCGTTCTACTATCTGCTGAGTTAGGCATTTGATGTGTCTGCTTATATTTGGCTTGTTGAATGATACTGATGACTGTCTGTTTGCTTTTACTTGCTACTCGTGGATACATTGTGCACCCTAGAAACAGAGATACCAGACATAGGTAAGCAAACTATATGCATAGCTGCCTAGTGCCCCTCCTCTTGCCTACAAGACCACCCTGAATAACATGCTGACAGGGAAATTGTACTTCTTAAATAAGGTTAAAGAAATAGTGTGAAAGTGAATCTGAAATTGTGATTGGGTAAGTGTCTTCCAAAAGAAGAGGGCCCCTCAACTAAGTAGGAATTTTCTGGAGGAACAGAACATACATAAGTAAACAAAGTGGAAGATGACAATTGTTTAGTACTTCATGTGAATGCAAAGCCATAGGTCGCATTCAGTTTCACCAAGATGATATCAAAATGAATACATAAATTTAAACAGATTTGATATTTTCAAGTCATAGCTAGAGAGGGAGGATCATGTAGCAATCTCCTTAGATTCAAAATCCAGTTGTCAAATTAGGAAACAGTGACTAAGATGACTTTCTTTCCTTAACAGAAGATTGTATATTTTCATTAGATGATATGCTTTAATCTGACTCTTTTCTTTCAAGTAACCTCATGGATTCTATTTATTCACACTGACACCAAATAGAAGAAAAACTTTTAAGCTCATCATTTCTCATTTCCCAATGATGCCACACAGCTCTGAAATTAATTATAAAGAGTATTTTCTATTCCATTTGTTTATGCATTACACTTGTCAAAACTACTCTAAATTCCTAAATTACAAGGAAGAAAACTCAATTCTCTCCCAAATGCCAATTGTCATCAAAATGACATTATCAAGATTTTTAATTTGGATTTTGTTTGGGAGATGCCACTTCCTAAATGCCGGTGCACCAGATCATCCTTGCATAACTAGTTTGTTGGGTTTTTTTTTTTAACAAATTAAGTTGGTTGTGAAATGGCTTACTGGTAAGGTGTTGCACTTTATTAACTATTACTTAATTGCCCATTTAACAATCTATGTGATTTTAACCAGCATGAACAGAGTGATCTTTTCTAAGCAGAAGACTACGTGAATATAAAACTAATGAAAAAGTAACAGTAAGTCTCAAACTTATGTTAAAAAGAAATCTTTACACATCTCAAATTGCAATAGCATGAGGATTTAAAGGATTAAAGTAAATCACAATATAGTCCAAGGATATTTCTTTCTTAGCTGTAGCATGGTTTGTTTTTTGTTTTGTTTTGTTTTTTGGAAAGTACAAATAAATTGGTCTCAAAAGAGCTGAAGTGAACTTGGGAAATGACAGGAAATAACAAGACATTACACATCCATCCACCTAAGGATGTTCCTGACTGCTGACTGTCAAGAAAATACCACTAATCAGATTTGCATTTGGAATGTTGGGCATTCCATTTTCAGAAACATAGTATATAGATTTGAGAATATCCTCCCTGAGCAAAACAGAACATGTTATTCAGTTAGATAAAAGGCTCAAAGAACACTGATTTTTTTTCCACCTTCAGAACTCTGAGGTTTTTTTCATACACAATCACATATGATCCAGCCTAATCTTACTAATGGTTAAAAAAAAATAGTATGTTAGCAAGGCAGGGGTAACCCCCTACGGTTTTGGGTTTCCCTAGATGAGATTTGATGAGGATGCTAATTTTAACTTCCCTCACAGGCACATTGAGGATACTCAATAATGAATGAATGTAATGCATTCCAAAGCACTTTTGTGTGAATAACATTTCTCTTGGAAAAATAGCCTATGGACTCTTCCTAAACAAAGCATGATTAATTTAGTTCAGTTGCAACTCCACAAAATGGCTACCAAAGTATTGAAATTTGTTTGGGGGAAAGATTGCGACCCCATCTTTATTCTAGGAAGATCTAAACATATTGGAGAACTTTATTTGGAAGATAAAAATTAAAGTATATAAAGCCTTCCCTCACTCCTATGTAAAAAGTCTTTGCCACAGAGATGTCTTTATCTGGTAAAACTGCCAAGACAATTCTGGAGTCTGTTGGGGCCCTTTTCAGTTTATTTACAGCACCTGTCATGATGGTTCCAGGGTTGAAGATGTCCCTGGAATCTATCTTACTTGACGAAGGTAAGTAGTAAAAACATCAAATATTACAATTGGACCTGCTTTTGTTTCCAATAAAAACTTGAGTCTTAAATTAGCTTTTGTCAGCCTGATTACTATTAACATACATCAAAATGTCTACAGTACAAATACAGTTAGAACTTCCTGGTCCTTAAAAGCTCTCTTTCTTCTGATGATACACTCTCCTCCATTTTGCTTGGCTAAGTAGAAAAGTCCTGACCTCTTTTCCATCTCAGTTTTGTGTCCTACAATTCAGTACTAAGGGAACACTGATCCTTTCAGAAACCTGGCACCAAGGATATAGAGAAACATGGTTTGCTGCTTGCAAGGAAATCACAGACTATTTAGAGAGGGGGAAGGGCAATGTCAAAAAGTCAGTGCTTACAACCAAGCTCCTGAAACTTGGCTTCTGTTACGGGGTTAGAAATGTTACAGGGTTCGAGGGAGGGAATTCCCCGTCCTTCCCAAGGTGTCCACCACTCAGCTGCCACTGTGACCCCGAGCAGTCCTCAAGTTGGGGTTTATAATGGTAAAAGCATAGCACAGATGTAGGAGGTTGACGCAGGGATTAGAGCCAGCAAAAAACAAGTTAAGCAAGCCATTTACAGAAGCAGAGATTTGGGATCAGGTTGACCTAATCTACTCCCCCCAACATTTCCTACCATATTTCTCTAATCAAGATGGAGTCAGCTGTACTCCCTACAACAGCTTCTAAGACCATTCTTGACAAAAGGTCCCTGATGAAATGGCTGAATTTACTATCTCTCTCACACACACAACACACATGTACACACACACACACACACACACACACACAGATATGAGAATGGAGTAAATAAGCCAACAAAGAGCTCTCAATGTTGAAAATTCAACAACAATATAAAGTATTAAATGATCATCCATGATATATAGTCAAATTCATAAATAAGTAAAAAACGATAGTGCTCTTATTCAAAAGAATTCAAAATATTTTACTTAGCTTCTCCATCCCCAAGGAGGTGGAATGTAACTCCTTATGCCTCATGTGTTAGCTACATAATGTTACTTCCCTCTAAAAGAGAAAATATGAAAAGTAGGAGAGAAAGAAAAACTTTACAGTGGAGAAAAGCTGACTCAGCTAAGAAATCAACCCCAACCAGTAAAAGCCATGTTTTGTACCTCCGATATGATTCGATTAAAATGGCACTTTATCACTGTGGTCTTCCCTCAGAAGCCCACAACTTCTAATTATGAAAAAATATCACTGTCCCTGGCTTATTTTTTCTCAAGGCTAGCACTCTACCACTTGATCCACAGCGTCACTTCCAGCTTTGTGTATGTGGTGCTGAGGAATTGAACCTAGGACTTTGTGCATGCTAGGCAAGCACTCTTAACACTAAGTCACATTCCCAACCATTATAGATACTTTTCAGAACAGAAGCATCCTATAAAGTACCTGGCCAGCACTCATCAAAGCTGTTAACATCATCAAAAACAAGAAAAATCTGAATAAATATCACAGCCCCAGGAGAGTATAAGATGTCATAACTAAATATAGTTAGTATCCTGGATAAGCTGTTGCACTAGAAAAAAAGACATTAGGTTAAAAAAAAACTACAGAAATCTGACTAAAGAATCAGTTTTGCTTAAATTTTGAAAACAGTACTACTAGAATGTTGTGTTACTAGGTCACTAGTCTTTCCACTCTACTTATTTCCAACCCTCTCTAAGTCTTCTGTCATAACAATTTAACTTATAATATTCATATCCTGTTTATTTCTCTGTCTTTGATTTTCAAGAAAACTCATATCTTACAAACACGTAGTTCCCCAGATCATAACACAGTTCTTGAGCACATTGTAGGCACTTATTAAATGTTGTATAATGAATTAATAAAAATAGAAAGCATAATGCAGAAAAAGTACCAACTATGGAATTCAGGTGAGATATGATGGGATCTTGAACTAATGACAACAGAGGTAAAGATAAGTGAGAAAACTGGAGAATAAATTCAGAAGGTAAAATTTAAAAAGACACTGTGTTTCACTAGATGTGAGAAGTGCAGGAGAAAAGTTGGAAAAGAATGACTTCTAGATTTTGGCTTAAACATTTGGGGACTAGGCAGAGTTCTGAGCATTGAGCAAATTGGAGTTGGAAAGAAAATGTAACTGTCCTCCAACTTCTCATGGCTTATAGGGGGGAGGGACACTGACACATAAATCAATATTTTAAGGTAATAACTAATCCCCTTACAGAAAATACAAATAGCCCAAAGTAAAGACTTAGGGAAGGCTTCATTAAGGAGATGGTGTCTAAGAAAAGCCTTATAATGAATACGAAAATGAAGTAAGTGAAGAAAAGCTTATCTACTACCACAAAGAACATTACAAAGATTTTAAAGATGAGAACAACTTGGAAACGTAGATTTAAGATTTTAAAACACTTTCTGCTTCCTACACTACAGAATATATTCGGGGCCAGAGATTATGAAAGCTAATATAATGGCAGAAGGGGTGGAATAAGAGAGTGATTATGAAAGTTAGTTCACAGAAAAATGCATGTAGAAAAATAAATGATAAATCAAGAATGACCTCCAGATTTGGAGTTAGAATGAAAGTACATTAAGTTAGATTGGAATGAAATATCCCCCAAACCGAAGTTAGTACAAATATCAGAAAAGGAAATGTTCAAAAAAATAGAAATGTTCAGAGATCAAAACAATGAATAAGTTCAAGTACAAATATGACTAAACTAACTTGAAATCCTATGTGAACAGCTAAATAGTTTCAAGCATGTAAAGATCCTTTCAATGTAACTTTATTGTTTCCTTTAGGATATATATCTAGCTATATGATTGTAAAATCATGTGATCATGGTTATAAATGTTTTAAATTAAAGTATGGTCAATTATATAGTGTACTGAAAGAAATAAAAATGAATTTAAGACATGGCAGTCAGCTAAAAAAATAGAAGCTTGAAAAGGAAAAGTTTGGGCTGGGAATATGGTCTAGTGGCAAGAGTACTTGCCTCATATACATGTAGCCCTGGGTTCGATTCCTCAGCACCACATATATAGAAAACGGCCAGAAGTGGCACTGTGACTCAAGTGGCAGAGTGCTAGCCTTGAGCAAAAAGAAGCCAGGGACAGTGCTCAGGCCCAGAGTTCAAGGCCCAGGACTGGCCAAAAAAAAAAAAAGGAAAAGTTGAACAGTGTAACTGTCCAGTTCAGGCCTCCTACAACAACACTATTCTAACTTTGGGTATTCCTTTTATTTGGCAATGGGAGCTTACCATGATTGCAACATCCCCAAAAGAGAAGTCGATTGGAGAAGGTAGGAAAGAAAATGACTTCTGCATTGGATTTGTCAAGTTTGAGTGACAGTGAAACATCTGGACAGTTAACCTGTTGATAATAGGATAACAGGTTATAAGAAGTATGAGAAAAGCCAAGGTGGCTCATATTTGTAATCCTAGCTGATCAGGAGGATGAGATTTGAGAATCACAGCATGAAGTCAGCCTGGGCAGGAAACTCTGTGAGACTCTTTATCTCCCATTAACCAGCAAAAAGCCAGAAGTGGAACTGTGAGTTTAGTAGAGTGCTAGCCTTGAGCAAAAAATATCAAGGACAGCATCTAGGCCTTGAGTTCATGCCCCAGGACAAGAGCACACATGCGCACACAGGCATATGCACACACACACGCACACACACACACACACACACACACACACAATTCTGGAATCTTTCTATCTTCTCTTTCTATTCTCAGATGGACAGTATTAAAATGTCAGCATCATTAAAGGTTAGCAGTCCACATTGGATTTCTTTTCATGTGTATTCCATTAATAGAAAAACAAAGAATCGCCTGTCCCTTTGGTACATAAAACCAAAAGATACACAGATTCTTTCATCTATTAAACGATTTTTCCATTTGTAAAAAGAGCCCAGGGGGGTACATATTAAACAAACTGCTTTGACTAACTTTTCTTTTCTCTCCCTTAGCACAAGTCCTGCTCACAAATACTATCTGGCAATGGACCCTGTGTCTGAATCACTCTACCTGTCAGACACCAATACTAGAAAAGTCTACAAGTTGAAATCTCTCATGGAAACAAAAGATCTGTCCAAGAATTTTGAAGTGGTGGCAGGAACAGGTGATCAGTGCCTTCCATTTGACCAGAGTCACTGTGGAGATGGTGGACGAGCATCAGAAGCTTCATTGAACAGCCCTCGAGGTAAAAAAAAAAAAATCTTTATTCAACTAAATATTTCATTTAACTTCACAGAATACTAATGCTGTGGCCACCCATCGATCCATCTCAATAGTCTGCCTCTGACAAACACATTCTTTTGTCTATCCCAGCAGATAAGCACATCCAGGATGAAGTTTTAGCCAACATACATTAAAATAACTGTAATAATTATTAAATGATTGAACTGTGTCCTTTCTAATTGATGAATAACTATTTCCCAGAGCCCTTAAAATATTTTGTGGCTACTTGACCATTGTCAGAGGCTATGTTGTGGATGATCTATACAAACCAGCAAAGGATTTTCTGGACTTAAAGGGCTATCTGTGTCTAGCAAAGTGCTTTAAAGGCCCCCTGCTTTAGTTCAGATCAGATCTGTCCTATCTTTCTAACTTCATTGAATATACTGAATAATGTTGAATAGCACAGTTGCTTAACAACTTGCAAAGAGCCTTTTCCCATTAATTTATCTAAATCACTATTGAAGCTACTTATATTTTCAACTTTTATGAAGCCTAACATAACAATTTACTTTGGTTTTGTCTTTTATGGAAACTTCCCCTTAGTTTTATTTGTTTAAAATTTACTTTTTAAGCTTCAAGAACTAACTTTCAACTCAATTGCCTGGAATTTAGTAAACAAATTTACAGCTCACAATTAACTTCATGATTTCACTTGGATCATTTGCCCATCTTAGTGCACTAAGCCGATGGATAGCCAATGTTGACTGCAAGCATATACCACCTACCATATCTGCTTATTTAATTGCTTTTCTGTGTTCTTTCTCTAAGATCTGTATGTATGTTTGTTTTAGTGAGTTTTATAAAGAATTCATTTTACTGAGTTTTAGGAAGCAATGTATTTTACAGTGTTGCACAAATAACATATATTTGTTACAAATAATTAAGAAAACAATGAAAGTTTTTAATTAAAATCACCATAATCTTACCACATATAGAGAACCACCATTAACGTTTTTAGTATTTTCCCTTTTTTCTTGCAAATCACATTTTAATTCACTGAGTAGAGTATTACACAATGCTATTCTATAACCTGCTTTTATGAATATCTTTCCATGCCAAAAATATGAGGTCAATGTACTTAATTTGCTAGATAGGTATGCTTTATTTCAAATACTAAGTGGTTACTCTTCAGCCATTTGACACTTGCCATATTGGGATTATGTTGCTATATTTCTTTAAGTCCTTTGTTTTTCATAAAGCCCTTCTGGTTACCTCCAGACCATTAAATCTGAATTTTGTTAACAATATCTACACTACCCAATTAGTACTTGGTTGTATTTTGCCTTTTTCTGCTTTCTGGTTCTTTCATGAATAGATCTTTCCCTAAAAACAAAATTTCTTGAGATGAAACTTTAATACTTTCTAAAATTCCCAACCTCCCCACCAACTTTTAGCACCGTATGTGTTTATTTTGTAAATTATGTACTATAGGAATTTTGTTGTAAATGTTCAATTAAGTAATTCTTGTTTATGCCAGATATTCTAAAATGGAGTTTCACAAATGCTTAAATGGAGTGACCTCGCCCTCTAAAGTAATATAACTCTCCTAAGTATTATGACAAAGTGTTTCCTTTTCTGTCTGCCAGCTCTCACTCCTTATACATAGTAGGCATAAAAATAAATATTCAATGAGAATAGCTCAGGTGTAACATATAGTCAATTCATTTTTCAAGAAAATACATTAGGCTGAGTTGGACCTTTTATACAAGTTTAAAATCTCTTGTGGTTGTTATAAGGAATTCTACATATGAAATAAGTAGGAATCAAGCTGTATTATGTCTGAAATTGACATCCTTCTGAGATGCTGAGAGTATGAAATCCACTCATGTCACCTACCACATTCAACCTGGCACAAAGAGAACAAATATCTCAATTTTTCCAAATAAAGCAAATCATTAGTTTAGTACAGCTAGGTTTCTTTTTGTTTTAGGAGTTTTTAAATTTTATTTTTGCTTCAATAGTAGTAATAATAGAGTTCTGATGAACAGGATTTACATGAACTCTTGAAGCAGCAGTAATGATAGTGTCAAAATTTATGTATCTGTCAAAGCTAGTTTTAAGCAAGTTTTTCTTCTCATTACAACTAGTAGTGTATTTTCCTCTGACTTCATTTATTCATATTTCTACCCAGAACTGGTCTTTCCCCTAATCAGCTATCCTTTATTCATCCAAAGCAGCAAGAGTCCTAAGAACATGTTCAGGCTACATGTTCATTCTGGACAGCGTTCACATAATAATCCTGTAGCTGATATTGTCAACCTCTTCCCTGACCCAATGACTGAATTGGATTCCTTAAGGGAAGAAGATGTGTGGATTATACCAGGTATCCACCACATCTCTTTCAGCCATGTTAACAATTTTTGAAGACCTTTCTTACACTCTGAAATCAGTGAGATCACAGAACCTGTCCCCAGATAACAGTCATTCTGAAAACACTGGTCAGAAGACACCTGCTCAACTACAGCACCTGTCCCCATGCTCAATATAGACAGCACTCATTCTTATCACAGAATCATAAGTGATATGGAATGCTGCAGAGCAATGTCAATAGACATCCGTAAAAGGAGAAAGTACGCAAAACGTTATTAAAGCACGGTGTAGAGAGAGTTGCATATTGCTAATTGCTAATTTTCAGGTTCTCCTGAAGGTTTTTTGCCTATCAAAAAAGCCTAGTTTGTTTATTTTTGCCACACAAATACCATGCACAGCAGGTCATTCTTTCTGACCCTTAGAAGACAGCAAAAGTTTAATAGATTTCTTTAATGAGTAATTTGATTTTTCTACCTAGAATCTCATAAAGCAAAGCTGGAGAGCTGAAGAAAATGTAAATGTAGATTTAGAAAGTACAAACCCTAGGTTAGGGAAGATAGCTTGCTCTCAGACTTTAACAAGAAAAATATTGCAATTATAGGAAGACACTTCAACAAATTCTTAATTATGCAAGGTAAGTCAAGTAAATGTTAAGCTAAAAGCCAATTAATTTACTTTCCAAATCTATTCTAAAAATAGTATGAAATAAAATTTCCTTTTCAAGTCACTCATCTTAGAGTCAGAGTAAATTACTAAATCATATTAAAATCATGTGAGCAAAAGGTTGAAACATAGTCAAGAACCATGGGGATTTGATTTTGGTTTTAGTTTAAGAAATGGTGACAAATTAGGCTGGGAATATGGCCTCGTGGTAGAGTGCTTGCCTCACACACTTGAAGCCCTAAGTTCAATTCCTCAGCACCACATTAACAGAAAAAGCTGGAAGTGGTGCTGTGGCTCAAGTGGTAGAGTGCTAGCCTTGAGCAAAAAGTAGCCAGGGACAGTGCTCAGGCCCTGAGTGCAAGCCCCAGGACTGGCAAAGAAAGAAAGAAATGATGGCAAATTATGGTGAATACAAGGATAGGAAGCCTAGTCTTTCTTGTTCAACCCATGTAATAATGTCTCTTTGAATGACTGCACAAGTCACAGAATCCTGCTATGGTTTTCTTCTCCTCAGCACTAAAGTTTGTGTTCAGGAAATCATTCCATTGACTGGTTTTGTGACATCAGGCATTTTAACACTAGTCCTTGAGTTTTCTTATCTGGACACTGAAAGGCTCAGAATGAGCAATAATAATATTATAGCCATAACTTAATGAGTGTCTAATGCACTATGCTAGATGTTTTCTACTAAGTATCCTTAATCTTCACAACAATGCATACATTTTTACTATAGTAAAATTCCTACTGGATAGACCATTGTCAAATAGATAAAAATATCCCCAGACACAGCCTGACTCCAAAAGCCCCATGATGAGGAGCTGGAGGCATGTCTCAAGTGATAGAGCATCTGCTTAACAGGTTCAAGGCTCTGAGTTCAATCCTCAGTGCTACAAAATATGGTGGAACAATATAAAGCCTCCACTCTCCCACACTATGTGCCTTTCTGCTAAAATTCATACTCTCTAAGAATGATGGACATATAGGAAAAAATTCTATTCAGTAGGAACAAAATAGTTTTATTTATAGGGTAAATAACAATTAGCTTAATTTCCTTTTTCTATTAAAACCATTTCTCTGATTTTTCTGACCTAAGAGCATACCAATAGTACTGTACATCCCTTTCACAGAGTCAGTAAGTGTAATTATTCAGATAAATCTCCAGGAAACCTTATCACTTCCCTTTGGAAGGATCTGCAATTAGGAACTTCACAAAATTTTCCTTAAGGGACCAAGGCAGGAAACCTTCATTTTATTAAACTTCTTGACTACAATAAAAACTACAAATTTTGTTTGAAGGAAAAATGGAAGCGTCTCAAATAGAATTTCACATGATAGCCTCTGGGTACTCCTCTTGGGAAGAGGTCTTTATCTTCCCCAGTTTTATACGCTTTGATTTGAATCCCAATAAAGAGAAACATTTGCCATTTTACTCATCAATACTTCAACATAATGGGGCAAGGAAAAAAGTTTAGCAAAGAGGTTGATGGAGTGTTAATCCCTGGCATTGTATATGAGTTCGAACTGACTTTGAAAGATGCTTTTAAAACATGCATGGATGATGTAGTTGAAACTTAGGTTCCATTTATTATTTTTACTGCAACTTTCTTTAATTCTACAGAGAACTCAAACTAATGAGTCATGTAATAGATGACCAAGTACTTAAGCAGAATGTGAAATGGTACTAGGTGGGAATATAAAATAAAATTTCTGACAAGCCGAATGCATTTATTTTTTTTAAGTAGCTACAAAGGGTGACAGAGTGATAGGACAGGATGAATTAATCAATGACCTAATTTGGTTTTCTTGGGACCTCACCAAGGATTTGGTATCTGTTTCCATGTATGTCTTGAAGCAAACTGACCTCAGAAGTCAGCAGGACTTATGCAATATCCACATAAATGAATAGTTCTACAAGAAAGAAATTATCATTATATCCTGAAAAGTAGTTTTAGCATATTGATGACACTAACCATACAGGATTCACTTTAATTCTATTGGTAATTATGAAATCTGAGTATAATAAAGTCTAGATTCAAGTAATCAGTTTTTGTCCCTTCCTGGATGAAATGATAGCACACCCTGAAGCTCTACTCCTTCCCTAGCATCTATCTGCATGCTGTTCTTAAAAGCTATATTTATGGATAATGGAAAGATGCTAAGACTATAATCAGCGACTTTTTGTTGAAGTCAGTGGTGTGTATAGTACAGAAACAGCAATGAGAATGCTTTTTAGGTTCTTCAGTGTGATGGAAGCAGTAATGTTTTTTCCTAAATTCCTTTGGTATATAATTTGTCCTGGTGACATAGCTATTTGTATGGTCAGTAAGAACAGCCTTCAACAAAATTACAGGTAAGCAACAATATTCATGAAATGAATGGTAATCCTAGCTACTCAGGAGGCTGAAATCTGAGGACTGAGGTTCGAAGCCAGCCCAGGCAAAAGAGTCTCCATGAGACTCTTACCTCCGATTAATCACTCAAAAAAATTGGAAGTGGCACTGTGGCTCAAGTTGTAGAGCTCTAGCCTTGAGCACAAAGAGGCTCAGAGACAGTGCCCAGTCCCTAAATTCAAGCCCTACAAGCAACAAAAAAAATTGAAGGTAATAGGAAATGCTGAAGCAGAAGTAGAAAGTTAAGCAAAAGAGTTAAGTCAGGACAATAACAACATAATCTGACATACATTTTGGATACTTGTGATGACAACATAGTAAATGCCCTGTAGCAAATCAAAGAAACTATTGGAAGTAGTAATGTTTATAAGGTAGGCAATGAACAGGGATCTAATGAAAGAGATTGAAAAGAAACATTGACAGAAAGCAAAGGCGAACCAACAAATCATGGTATCCAGGTAGCCAAGGGTAGCTCTTATGAGGGAGGTGTGGAAAACAGTTTCCAATATCCTTGTGTTAGGCAGTCAAGAGTTCACTAGTGACCATACAAATGGTCGTTTAAGTGGTAGTACAGTTGGAGGCTGAATTTAACTCATTCGATGAGCCCACAAGAAGTGAGAGAACACCTATTACTAGTGAAGATCATGCTTCTGAGAATCTTCCCTGTGAGAGGTATAGTGAATAGTACCAAGAGATTGAGGAGCTCAGTGAGGCTTTTTCTGTAGGGGAAAAGTAGCTTACAGTGAATGTAAAGATGAAATGCAGGGAATAAGTGATGAAATAAAATCAAAGGGAAATGGAAAAGATGTAGGCCTTGAATTGGAGGGGAACAATGAAGAAATGGTCCTGAAATTATATGTGGGTGGAAGAATAAATATGTAGGCTGAAGGACCTAAAAGGTCCATGGTTCTCCATATGATAACATTAGTATTCATGTAGAATTGGATCTTTTCTGCTGAAGATGGAGTAAAATCAGATATTTTGGCAAGTAGACAATTGCTTAGTAAAGTCTGTTTTTTAATCAAATTCCTAGATGGATTTCAAGGCATTTTCCATGTGAATTTTCCATTAATGTTCTTGTTTTAATTCAGAGGTATCTTGATTTAAAAAAAAATATGTTTGAAAACATGAGGAAAAATCCCTCAATGATCCTGTGCTATTTTCGCTTATGGGGATTTGTTTCTTAAACTAAATAATTGATTTCCCAACTGACTGTTGTTATAAGAGAGAATACTTAGAATCTATTATGCAGCCAGAATGAGATTTTAACCTGTTTCTACACTGCTTGTCTACTACATTTGCTTATGTTGGGCAAAGGTTTTAACCTTAGATTATGTCAGCTGTGGGGAATTTAAGAACCTTTCCACCTTTTGTTTCATCCCTAAAGCCATAAGGCATTGATGAGAGAAGGCAAACAAGAAGACATTTACACCTGGCTAATTGCCTATTTGGTGTAGGTAGCATCAGTAGTTCAACAAACCTCAGTTAAATTGATTCAAGTTTTATATGGCCACAGATGCTTTATTAAATGGATTTTCTTCACATTTACTTAACTTTCATGCACGCATCAGATTCTATCAAACATTAATATTTTACAGGCCAAATACAATGATAGATAATCTTAAACTGAACTGGATACAAATCCCAGATCCTTCACTCATTAAACATTTGATCTTGTCCAAGTCCTGCAACTTCCCTGAGCTTCAAGTTCCTTATCTGTAAAATAAGAAAACTATAAATTGTGTGCCCTCAAGGGAGTTGTTTTAAAATGAATATAATGTGCCTAGAGCAACACCCATCATGTTATGTGCACAGTAAACATATCCACCCTTATGATTTGTCTTACCCTTTTGTTTTTAGTAGTAATAATTATTACAAGTCACTTACACATGAGAGAACTTACTTTGCAAGGAATTAAGCTTCATGTTCTATTAGAAATGGTGCCTCCAAAGAAGCAAGAATCAAAGTCAGGTGAGATTCAGATATGGAATGTAGTTGGACTAACTTATTCCCCTTGACCTTCAGGACAGTGCAGTAATTCTAGTACTGGTTCTTTACAAATGTGGAGTTCTGGAGAGGCCCTAGATCCACCTAAGCAAAATAATTCTCTTTACAGCCTATGATTTTATGCTTAAATTCATTCTGTAGGAATTTTTTCAGATGTGTGTTCAGTACAGGAAATTGCCTTGGTGAGCAGCACATTAATTCCTCATTAAAACGCTTTATGGGTCCTTGAGGGCAAGGAGCATGGGATGGATATGTTTGGATAGATAAGATCACCTGAGTAGGGAAAGCTTAGCTAGGATATTCTCAAAGTTACATGGAGAAATGTATGCTAGATATCTGATTGAATAACAGGAAAGTGGGGAAAGGAAATGACAATGAATTTTTTTAATCATCCTTTGGTATGCACTTGGGGATACTCAAGCCTTTTATATAAAATTGTATAGTATTTGCATCTGCTATGCAAGCTCTACTGTATCCATAAAATCATGTCTACTACAATGAAAAAGCTAAATAAATGGTTATTCTGCTGTATTATTTAGGGGATTGGGACAAGAAAAAAAGTGTGTGTATGCGCAATACAAATGCAATTTCTAATATTTTCATTCCACGCGTGGTTGACTTCAAGAGTATAGAACTTGATGATACTTTGAAAATGTTAGTTGATGTTTACTTCCACAGTATTGTCTAAAATGAAACATGAACCACTACATCTAAAGACTGACAACCTAGAATTATGATTCTTTTTAAGTTTAAGATTACTGGCCAAAATAATTTTACTTCCTTGTTATAGTTCCTCAATGTTATACCTTTCTTATCTATCCACTTAAGAATCATCTAAGCTGATTAAAAAGAGGAGTCCCTGGCCAAAAAAATGACCGAGCTCACGAGCTAACAGGCTACAAATCACTTAAATCATATTTTGAGTGGTGTATTATGGTAACCTATAAATAACTAATTGCGTAAAATTGCTTTAGTAGTTTCTAGATGGCAGCTTTAATTAAAAGCACCAGAGACATTTAGAAGTTTAGAAATGGATGGCATGTAATTTGCCCTTTTACCAACCATAAAATGGTAATTACGGAATTTGATTCACTTCTTCTTATTAAAAGTTTTATGAGAATAGCAAGTTCCTTCTAAATACAGTTTCTCTTCCACAGAAGGTAGTACTTTTGCTTTATCAGTCTTCTCCAGCAGGGTAAGATGTCTTAATGTACAAATTCTTCACAAGTTAATTAGGAAATTTCTTTCAATGCAAAATATTTATTTTTAGGGCTCTTAAATATTAAAGCATATTAGAGTGCAAACTTTTATCGTGGACTGCATTGTTCCACCATCAGTACAAGATGGCTCAGTAATTTCAAGTTTAACAAATGCTTGAAGTAAACTATTTTAAAAATCAAAGAAATTGGAAAGTCATTTCCTGGTGAGTCTAGCATGCTTTGCTGATTTCTAGATGAAATACCTAAAATCTAAAATACCTTGACATCACAAGAAATCTAGAATATTCACTTTATTTTTAATTTATTCATTGTCAAAGTGATGAACAGAGGGGTTACAGTTTTGTACATAAGGCAGTGAGTATGTTTCTTATCCAACTTATCTCCTCCTTCAGTTTTCTCCCTCCTTCCCCATTTCCCTCCCCCCCATGAGTTGTACAGCATATAGTTTTGTAAGTATTGCTGTTGCATTGGTTCATCTTTTATCCTTTGTCTCCCCATTTTGATGTTCCCCTTCCCTTCCCTAGTTCCAATAAACCTATGTATATACAATACCCAGGGTACCAAAATTAGCAACAGTGACATCAAGGGTAAAACCCTGAGGAAGAAAGACAAAAGAAAATGGCATAATTTCACATGGTAAAATCATAAGTGAGCCAGACTCAAAGAAACGTATACTCTATGGTTTCCCTCATTGGTAATAATTAGTACATGTCCAGGACACTCCTAGCAGAAGATCACAATAGCTCAATGGCTATGCACATATGAACACATAAGATGATGCTAAGTGATAAAATATTCAAAAAAGAGGAGTCATTGGATGTTTTTAAATTCATTCATGCTCTAGAAATACAGGATAAATTGAACAGATATAGAAAGGAAAATTCCAACAACATACAGCAAGCCAAGATATCTTTGGAAATCCATAAATTTAACATCAACATCAGCTAATACAGCTGGAAATGGAATCAAGGTCTACTTTATTTTGTAATTGAACAAGTGATTGCATTTGGGGGCCACTTCTGCCCAATGACTATAGATAACAACACACAGGGCACTTATACCAACATCACTAGTGACAGGTTATATGCACCTAAGCAATATACCTGCTGTGTTTTTTTTTAATCAAGCAGAAGCCAAATTTTACAAGTTATCTGAGGTGGACAAATATAAGCCTCAAACTGGTCAAACGGATGATGTTGGAAATACCTTCTCTCCATCATGGTCTTTCAACGATGCCCTTCAGCCCTCAGGCTATCTTTCCTAGGTAGAAATCCACATGTTCTACTTCTGTCACTGCCAATCAGAACCAGGTAGACTTATACTGTTATACTAAGGAAAACAGGAATAGAGAAATCATAGTGAATTAGTGAATGAGCTAGACCTATATGCAAAAAACAAAGTTACATGAATCCAAGAGACTAGTGACAAAGGGATTCACAAGATATGGTATATTTACATATTTTGTTACGGTAAAATATATAATATTTACCCTTTTAACTATTCTAGATATAGTTCTAGAGTATTAAGTGTATTCATGTTGCTATGCATCCATCGCTGCCCTCTATTTCATATGCAATGGATGATATTTTGTCATACTGGGGAATCAAACCCAGGGCCTCATGCAAACTAAACACACATACTACCACGTATCTGTTCTCAAACCCATCTACACATTTTTTAAAGCACAAAACAATATTATATATTATTTGTGGATATATACATATCTATAAAAACATGCATAAGAACAATGTACTACTAAATTCAGGATAATGCAAAATTGTGTAGGGGAAAGGAGGTGGAGATTTGTCTATTTCAGTAACATATTCTTTTTTGAGTTCTATAAACTAAATATTTTCCTCTTTTAAATTTGTATAGTCGTTTGAAAGTCCATGGTAATATTTTCTAAAATTGTCTCCAATGTGGAATGTTTCAGAATCTTGAAACATGTTAAGTCAGAAAGACAGCATAGAAAGCATCCTACAAATTCATACCTGACAATTCCATTTCAGAAAGTGGTTTACTTTGATTCTTCATTTTGTTTTGCTTGCAGTGAGGCTATCGCTCATACAGAGACGATAGTTCAAAATAGCTAACAACTAAGTCGCAAAAGACCACATACACACAGCAGCTTTAGTTTTGGAGCAAGGCCTTGCAAGCCCCCTGCAGTGACTACCATTTATCCCTTATGTTCTAAATTGATTGGATTTAAACATCTTGCATTAGATGTACAGAGCTAAATAGCGCTGTTAGTATGTACTCATATGTGGAGTTCCCTAAAAGGCTGATGGTGAAGTTTCTGAAAGGGCCTCAATGTAATGAGTCAACTTTATCATTGACCAAAGGAAATCTCTGTTTCCTTGGGAGTGAGTCCTGACCCATTTAAAGTTTCTCCTGAGAATCACAAGCTTAACTGCTCAATTGTGACGTTATCTTCAAATATCAAAGTCCATCCAGGAAGCCCCAATGTTATTTTTGCTCTATTTTTCTTCCAGTTTCATTTACTAGCTTCTCCATTTGGTTTTTAAAAAATCTTGTTACATTGTGTAATGGGTTTGGAGGGAAAGGAAGGTAAGTAGCTGTGACCATTTTCTAAGTACTCGGGAAAAGAAGCAGATTGTAGCAGTAAATTCCCTGAGTGAGCAGAAACCATTTCTCATTTTAGACGACATCTCTAACACAAGAAAATTGAGACCTCTCTAGTAAATCTATAGGTCTTCTTTGTCCATCCCCAAGCTAAAATCCCTCAGAATGAATTCTGCCAAGTCCACTTACATTGTTTTAATTTTGTGCTGGCCTTCAGGCTTGAACTCAGGGCCTGTAAACAGTCCCTGAGCTTTTGTGCTCAAAGTGCTCTACCACTTGAACAACAGTTCCACTTTAGGTATACACTTGGTAGTTAATTGGAGATAAGAGTATCACAGACTTTCCTGCCTGGACTAAACTCAGCCTCCTGAGTAACTAGGATTACAGGTGTGAACCACTGGCACACAGCAATCTGTGTTCTCTTGAACAAAGTGAAATCAGGAGGCACTGCTCAGAACTGCTTTAGGACTTAAATTTATATGAGGTATTCACTCACCTTTCCAAGAGCAGTAAAACTGAGAGCATTTGGGAAAAGAATGAACTAAGGAAGAAGTACCATAAAATATTTGGATTTTAATTCATTAAGTTTGATGTTTTCAGAAATCAGGCAGCACATTCTCTCTCTGTCTCTGTCCCTGTCTCTCTTTCTTCATCCACTGCTTCCCTACTGCTGGGCACTATTTCACTTAATCTGGTCCAGTTTTAGTGATACAAATTTATTCATATAATCAATTTGATGTTTAAAAAAACAATCAAGAAGGTACTGAACATCAGTAGCTCCTGGCTTTCTATAAGCTGAATATTTCCCTGGTTCCTGGAAATGCTGGTTGAATCAAGGAACCATTGCAGTTGAAAAAAAAAAAAAGAAGAAAGAAAAGAAAAAAAGAAAGCATATGACAGGTTTAACGCACCTCAGTTTGGTTTGTCTTAGATTTTTGCTGAAACTCATGGATTGTTATTATTTTTGTAGTTGTTCTTATCCTAATAAAGACCGTAATCATTTATTTGATAAACATATAAGATATTCCAATAGGCTGAAAATATGCTAATGTTATAGTCAAACACCGCCTGTTGTTACACCAAAACCTCCAGGTTAGTAGCCAGGTATGCAAAGACACAGTCATCATAACATTTTTCAATATATTTATCTGACATCAATAAGACACTAGTACCAATGGCCCATTTTTCTATTCATAAGACTGGGACTGCATTTATCTGCTCTATCAAACTTGTATCACTTCCTCAGTGTATCTTATCAGAAAAAGTACCATGTGAACTGAGATTCAATGACTGTTTAAGTTTCATAAGCAGCAAATTCAAATTAGAAAGACATGGACTCTGCCATTGAGTGAACTGTAAGCTGGTTATGAAGACATGGAAGGACCATCAGAGACAATCTTTTAGCATTATATTGTATATGATATAAATCTTAAACATTATAAGAGTTGAGAGAATACAGAGCAGATTAGGATATGGGAAACTGGGAAGAAGAAAATGAATATGGAGAGGCGCAAAAAGGAATCTGAAAAAGAATGGACACAGGGTAAAGAAAAAGAATGAAAACTAGATTCCAATCTCTATTCTTAAGAGATCAAATGAGTCCCAAAAAGAGTAAGAAACCAAAAGTAAAAGAAGGAAAATAGGTCAATGGAAAATTTAAAAAGTAACTGTAAGTGGGAAATGAGAAGTCTCTTCTGTGAGAAGACTGGTCCTGAAGTGGCCCTAACTCAATATATAAAGCATATTCTAGTGTCTAGTCAAAAGCATCCTGTGCTCTTAGTAACTTTGTGTCATAATATATCTCATCTCTATGCACAATTTTTTGTTTGTTTTGCCAGTCCTGGGGCTTGAAGTCAGGGCCTGAGCACTGTCCCTGGCTTCTTTTTGCTCAAGGCTAGCACTCTACCACTTGAGCCACAGCGCCACTTCTGGCCATTTTCTATATATGTGGTGCTGAGGAATCGAACCCAGGGCTTCATTCCTGCTAGGCAAGCACTCTACCACTAGACCACATTCCCAGCCCCTCCTATCCACTTTTATTTTTATTGCACATCTCTTCTGATAGATCAGAATATTTCTACCGTCAGACAAGATCAGTGAAATTTTTTCAATGTTCTTACAAGAAAATAGCTCCATCAAGTTATGAGTCAGCTCATATATTGAAATTCTCAAGGCTAGACTTGTGCTGCTTCCTGAAAGATGGGCAGGATTTAAATACTGGAAAACAAGAAAGGCTACAGAGAATGGTCCAGGAAAGTTTATGGTGATGGGAAAGTGAGTGGTGTGTTACAGAGTCATCACATATAGTGATTTGATTACAGAAATAATACAGGATCTTGTGCAGAATGTTCATCACTGTCAGTATGGAGGAAATGCTGACAGAATTACATATAGGTCTTCCACCATCTAAATCAAACTATGTTGAAGCAAGTAACCATGTAACACAAACCACAGCATGATGCCAGAAAACTGTTAATCAAAATGGTAAGTATTAACATCACTTGCTCACCTTTTGGAAAGCTTTCACAGACAGAACAGCTGTTGTTTTATTTGGCCTTTATAGTAATCTGCTGACATGGGTAGCTCAGCTGTTATTCTCACCATTTGACAAAGGCAAAAAGCTGTGCACTGGAGAGATTATGTAAATTTGTTCAAGTCACAATTTTCCAATAAGAGCTTCTAACTTCTGCTACCGACTCTTTCCTCCTTTTCTCATATTTCTCATGAACTCTCACACAAATCTGTGCACTTGCATTTAGAAGAACAAAGGTAGAGAAATAGCAATGGACAGCCCAATTTCAGTCAAGATTAAACTAAAGAAGTTACCGCCCCCTTTTGAATAAAGCATCCAGCTTTTTCAATACCTTTTGGTATAACTTTGTTGTGCCCACAAATTGATAATGTTGAAGGTCAAAATGCAGACAAGCGAAAACCATTACAGGGAACTGTTTTTATCGTGAAATGAATTTGAATACCTTGCTCTCACTTACCTGTCATGTTTTTTGTGCCTGTGTGTGCATGCAGGTATGTCATTGTATTTATATAATGGTGATTGAGCCCAAATCAATCCTCCTAATTGTATCTGGAACTTTCATTTGAAATATTGAGAAATTGTATTCATACACTGCTCATTACCTTGCCTTAGCTTTTGCAAAGGACTATCTACTGGTGAACTGCTCTATTGACATTAGCTTCATTTGTCAAGATGTACAGATGTAAGAGGAATTTTAAATAGGATATCTGTGTGTTGTTTTTTGAATTAGAACTACATGTAAATAATTATCCTCATTCTTTTTTAGTAGGCCCATTTTTGTGACTAATAAGCACTGTCAATTTAGCTCTTCATATCCTGCTTTTATTGAGTATTCAGGCCAAGGTATTCTACTTAGTTTGCCTTTCCTATTAGAATCTCTTGGTTGCTCACATACCTGGAGTCATTTTCCCTAGAGTGAAAGAACTGCAATTAGTTTTTTGCTGGTCCATGGGCAATAAATGAACTTTCCTTCCTCCAGCTAATTGCTCACATAAGGATCTTGGCATAACAGAAGCATTTCTTTGAAATGTATCTGAGTTGAGTCCTACATATAGATTTGATATTTGAAGAAACTTTTAAGGAGGGATGTAAAAAATATTCAGCTCACATTTAGTAAACCGTATATATTTTATTACATGCCTACTGAGTCCCCTTAAATTTCACTCTGGGGCCTTTTTTGAGCAAAAATTCTAGCACAAAAAGGAAAGAAATGATACGCATTTCAATTTGAATTAGAACCGTCTACTCACTTCAAACACCCACACCAACCCCTCTAAAGCAAAGAAAAATAATTATATCATTAGTGTCTAGTTTCATTGTTAAATGTTGATACACCACTACCACTTTGGGCCCAGTGTTTTCTTTGACAAATTGCAAGGCATGGATCTTTACTTACTTAATTCTCTGTGTGAAAATTTTAACCATTTTATAAAAGCTTGAAGGCTTTTACCTCAATAGTTCAATAGTACAGTATTTCCCTCAAGCTAGCAAAATTGTTTGCAACTACTGCTTTGTCTCTATGGTGAATCTCACATAGGGCACTATGTTGACAAAGGTTAGACAACACTTTATATACTTAAATCTTATGGTATTTGTCCAATATAGAAAGCCCTAAAATGCTGAAACGTGATCTATGTGGAAATCTTTATGATTCTAGGCTTAGAAAAGTCACTTTCAGAGAAAATCACAGCAATGACTGTCCAATTAGGACACCACTTAACACCTCCATAATACTTTATCCTCTTCAAATCCCTTTTATTTCATTGGCTCCTATAAGCTTCATGCCCTTTTACCCTATACAATAGGAAATATATACTCTAGGACATCAAGACATTGTGTGGTTCATTGCTTTCACCCAAGCCTACAGTAAATATGTAACAAAAGTCAGCCTGAAAGGTCGATCCCCGACCTTACCTTAAAACCCGTGTTCTGTCTGCTTTCCCTTGAGTGCTTTATAGTGAAGCAAAGTAAGGAAAAATCCTGAGGCATCTATGTTCTTTATAATCCATGACATAGCAAAATTGGACAATATTACCAGATCACAACAGAAAATTGTTTTAGCAGAGCAAAGTAGAGTTGTTGTATTGGGGAAACTCTGTATATGTCAAATTCATTTGGAGTTATTTAACCTATGAGCTGTCATCTATTCATTCTTAATATACAACACCCACTCTTTGTCATACTCCAATAATCACTAATTGTTAAGAATTGTACTTTCCTTAAAGCTTTATAAAGAGTATTATTACATCCTATCTATAAATTTATTTTAAAGAAATTCATATATGCATTTGACCTCTCATCCTTCCTTATTTCATTCAAGTTAGGTATACTTCAACAAATGGAAATTTAGCTTATCTTTTTGAAAAGCTTATTGAACATCTGTGCTCAAACTGCCTGGATTCATTGAGATACTAAAATAAGTCATAAACCATGTGTGATGATATAACCCAAGCTACTTAGAAAGCAAAGGCAGAAGGAAACCTAGGGAAAAGGTAGCAATAAGATACTACTGTCTCAAAATCACAAATAGAAGCAAAGGGCCTGAGGTAAGGGATAAAAAGATCAAGTGGTAGAGCTCTTGCATAGCATATGAAAGGCCCTAGGATCAATTTCTGAGCTGGAAACCAAATGAATGAAGGAATGAGTATCAAGTTCTTGCCCTCAAAGAGTACATTGCCTTCACTGAGCATGACTCAAGAATTCGTTTAAAAACACATAAATAAGCAGCTTTGTAGTTTAGAAAACAGAGAGATCATGATGAATTTGAGTTTTCGTGGGAAGTTGAGAAAAGTTTCCATGTGTACCATGCATATGATACCAATTTTCAGGGAGTTGGAGTGCACATGAACAGAGAAAAAATATGTTTATCTCTTTGTAACTTCACATTTTAAGATCAATTGGCCAATGTCGGTTGCACTATTCAGACGCATAGTACTAGAGGTTGTGCTGACACCTTGAAAAGCTTAAGACATTCTCTAGAAGTTGATTTTAACCTTTTATCTGTCTCATAAAATTAAAGAGCAGATTGTGGCAGGGAAAAAGTGCACTATTTCAATTGTCTAATTGCCAAGGGTATAGATGAAGAGAATTTTATGACTACTTTCCAAAGCTTATATTCTGAAAAGGCTAAATTTTTCATATAAAATGGTACAAATGTAGATGACCTCAACAGCTGTAATTTTTAAAAATTAAGTACAGAGATGCCTACTGCCAACATTTGAAATTGGCGTTATACATAGCCAAAAAGTCTTATCTTTTCTGTTATCTAATTTGAAGGTTTAACTACTGTTTCCAAGCTATTAAGCTCCACATCTGGCCTCCAGTGATCACATCAGCATGCCCTTCGTTCCTTCGGTATTGATTAGCAGCAGCATCTTTCCCAACAGGTGACAAATATATTAGTAGCTATCCAGGCATCCACAGCTTGAGAATTATAGTATTTATTCATTGGAGGATAATAAAACAAGGAAAGAAGTCAAATAATTTTGCCTATAATTTGCAGCCATTTCATACAGAGCTATGCTTCACAGAAAAAAGAGTCTGCAGTTCAGATATTATATAATGTCCCCTGCTTTGCATAAGACATTGTGAATAATTTCTTTTACAAGATGCATTTTATTTATGAGCGGGTCCCTCCACAGAAAAAGCTGGATAGAGCTTAATGCTGATGAATGGAGACAGTACCATTCACACTTCCAGGTTATGGTCTGTCAGTGCTTTCATTATGTTCAATAATTTACAAGGATTTATTTATTTTCTCACAAATGTACAAATGTGCTCCAAGGTAAACATGCTGTATGGGCATCTGAGCCCAGTGTTCTTGGTGGGGTGGATAAGTACGAGGAGCCACCTCTGTCCCCATCTACCCAGCAGCACTGTGTAAACTTGTAGTAAGATCAGAGATATATTTTTTCTTGCTTGCTTTAAAAATGAATACTGGTTAAAATTTAAAATCCTAGAAGTGGTTTTCCTAATGCCATTTAAAGCTTTTCTTGTCCAGTGACTGTTCTTTCTATTGTGTGTGAAATGCTCATGAAAACACTGCCAATAACCACAGCAGTACACGTAACTATTGGAACAAATTATGCCTAGAACACTAGGTACCAAGTTTTGGAGATCTAGGGTCAACAAGAGCAAAATATGAAAATAAACTGAATGGGCAGATCTATCTAGCTCCAGAAGGCTTTGTGTGATCTGAAATCACTCACAACTCCTTCTCTAAAAACTAAAGCTTAAAATACACTGGGAATGTGTCACCTCCTCCTACTCAGTCTCACAAGCAGTATCATCACTCTCCTTGGGTTATACATCCCTAGGTTATAACAGTACTTGTTATGAGAGGGGAAAAAAAAACTCCTCAGATGATGAGCTAAATTAAATTTCTCTTACCTGCCTAAGGTTTCCAATTTGATACTTACCCCCAAGTGAAAATTACATATCCCTTAAATCTCACCAGTATGCGTTTATGTGTTTGTTGTTCAGTTGTCTGTTTGTAAAAGGAAAAAAATTTATACATATAAAATATGCCTTGGTGTATTTATAAAACGCCTATCATACAATTCCCTCAAAGCCCTTTCTACCATTTCTTCTTCCACCCTAAACATAAATGTAACCCAATCAAAATTAATTAGAGTCGCAAGGAAAAGGGAGTGTGTCTGAAATGTAGACTAGGATAAAAGAAGTTGCTACACAAATATATGAAAGGAGAAGAGTCTACAAACTGTCAGCAGAATAAGCCCTGAAGGCAATAGAGTAGTGAGAATCTAATCAGCCCAGACTTATTTCAAAGGGCAGTCATCTGTGGAACACAACTGACATGAGCAGGGATAGAGACAAGCTCACAGTGTTTAGAACCTCAGAAAAATTAGAAGTGGGTTTAAAAGGCAAGGATTTTCTTCCCTGGATGAGCTGGTACTTTGCACTGTGATGGGCACAGAGTGCGGTAGTCAAGGAACAGAATTGTCTTTCTGTATTGTGAGCACAAATATACAAAAACCTACAGTTGGAATCTCCAATGTTTTCCCAACGCCCCCATTTGTTAAAGGCTTAGCACCAACATGAGGTGGTAATAACTTTAAGAAGTGGGGCCCACAGAGTCAGAAACACAAATATGAATATATTCTCTCCTCCATGGAATCTGTATTTTAAAGAAAAGATGAACTGGGCACCAGTGTCTTGAACACTTGTAATCCTAGCTACCCACAAGCTTGAGATCTGAGGATAGTGGTTCAAAGCCAGCCCAGGAGGAAAAGTCTATGAGACTCTTACCTCCAAATATCTACCAAAAATCCAGAAGTGGATCTGTGGCTCAAGTGGTAGAGTGACAGCATTGAATTGAGAAGCTAAGAGACAGCATCTAGGTAGGCCCTGAGTTCAATCCCCAGTGTCAGCATAAAAAAGAAGGGAAGGTGGAAGGAAATAAGGGTGGTTGGAAGGAAGGAAGGGACGGAGGGAGGGAAGGAAGGAAGGAAGGAAGGAAGGAAGGAAGGAAGGAAGGAAGGAAGGAAGGAAGGAAGGAAGGAAGGAAGGAAGGAAGGAAGGAAGGGAAGGAAGGAAGGGAAGGAAAAGAAAGAAAACTACAGGTGGACTACTTGGAGGAAAAGATAGGACAAAAGAGGGGTATAATAGAGGGTGACAATGATCTAAGTCCACAACACACATGTATGAAAATGCCACAATGAAATCTATTATTTGTACAATTAATAAATGCTAATAAAAATGCTTAAGGAGGGGGACCAGTGGGAAGACCCTCTTGTTTTACACTTGTGACCATGAAATAAGGACCCCTTCTACCATGTACCACCTACCATGTAGAACTATCTAACCATAGGTCCAAGGGGGCCAACCAACCAAGGACTGAAACCTCCAAATTGATGAGTGTAAATAAAATTAACACTTTTAAGTTGATGATACACAATGTTTTGTTACAGTAACAGAAAGCAAATCCAACACAGTATAACACTTAGTTAAGGTATAATTCCTTTCCTATACCTTTTGTGAACCTGCTCAAAATTCTACAGGATCAGAGTCACTCGACATTACTTAATTCTCTTATGAAGAGGAATAATACACCTTACTGTTTCTAATATACTTAACTTACTAAAGGTTTAAAAATATCTCCCTGAGTCTTGATTTTAGTGTACCCAACATTTGTCAGGCCTTCAAAATGCAAAGCATAGCGTCTTTCGAAATAAGTTTAATGAAAGATTCATGACTTCACACTTCAAGCACATATACTCTTAGCCTTGCCCTCCCAGATTTGAGTCTTGGTTTTTCTACCCGTTGTCGTACAGTAGACAAATTTTATACTCTGTGATGTTTAATACAGAGATCATAAAAGACTATTCCTAAACCATAGACCTGCCACAAACCAGACCAAATTTTAGGCAGTTAAGAAATTGATTTTACCAAAATACATTCAAAAAATAAATAACAGAGATTCCCCTTGCCTCATCCTCAATCAGAATTCTCTAGAGAGGAAATAAATGTTTCTGTCCCCATCATTTGACCTGCACCAATCTTAAAGGTCTGTTTATAAACCTCATTAAAACCCCTTATAACTGTAAAAGTGACAAAGAGATTTACTGACATGGGATTCTCTTGTTTAGCTATGCAGGTCTCCTTTGGGAACTCACAAAAATAATAAATAAATTTAGAAATTTTCAGGAGAAGTTAAAATGAATCTGTGTTTCATACAAAAGATTTGTACTTCATAAAGAAATACATGAAAGAACTTAGTCTTAATTTTAACCTCCTACCAATGAATCAGTTCACAATACAGTTGTATTTATAAATTGTGTTTACATGAGTTTATGTTTTGTCAGTAAACTGTATACATATACGTATGTATGTGTTTATTAAAAGAACTGTCATGTACTGGTGGCTCATACCTCTAACCCTAGAGCTACTCAGAAGGCTGAGATCTGAAGCCAGTATGGGAAAGGAAAGTCAGAGAGACTGTCCAAGGGGTAGATTGCTCTCTAGCCTTGAGCAAAAAAAGCTCAAGGACAGTGCCTAGGCCCTCAGTTCAAGCCCTAGGACCAGCACTAAATACATGCATGCATACATACATACATACATACGTACATACATACATACATACATACCTACATACTTATCTACCCGGATAGGTTTGTTAGCATTGACATTTCTAACTTATCATATGCTCAATGGATTTCACTACACCTGAGCAAAAAGGAAGCTGAAACAGGACTAATTGTGGCCTACTGTAAAAGTACAGTAGTCCTCTTATTCAAGGTTTCACTTTCCACAGTTCCAGTTGGCTATGATCACCTGTGGTCCAAAAATATTAACTGGAAAATTTGATATTAACAATTCAAACATTAAAATTATATATTAGTCTGAATAACAAGCTAAATTTTGCCTCATCCACATGGACTGTGCATCGTGTCTCTGTCTAGAGTCACTTAGTAGCCATCTCAGTTTCCAGATCAACTGTTGTACTACAGTGCATCAGATCAGGTGACCCATACCTAGTAACCTAATGCTGTGTTACAACGCATACACCTATCATTCACCTCACTTCATCTCATTGCATAGACTTCATATCAGCTCATAAGATCAGAAGAAAAGAAAGTATAATACACTTCAATAGAGAATAGAAGAAACGGAATTTAGGTAACTATTATGTAGTATATTGTTGTCATTGTTCTAATTATCACTGAGTTACTATAGTTAATTGTACCCAATTTATAGGTATGTATGCAGGTATCTGTATGTAGGAAAAAAGGGTACATACAGTTTGGTACTGTCCATAGTTCAGTCATGTACTGGAGATCCTGAATCATATTCCCTTCATAAAAGGGGACTACTATAATGACATGTGGTTATTTACAAGGGCATTGTCAAAGTACCAAAAGAAATGAGAGTTGAGTCTTATTACTTAGATCTGATACTTTAAATGTACCATTACATGTGCTAAAATAACAGAGGCAAATAATAGCTACCACTTCTCAGATTACCAAAGATTGTCTGAGTTTTAAGCCTGAGTCTTGCTTTAGTCCTAAGAAAATCAAGATACTCTGTGATCTTAGATAGAGTATATCATCTATTTGCTATTTTACCAAAAGGAAACAAATTTAAAATTTAGGGACAAATAATCAAAGTTATGGATGTTATCAGTCTTATAATCCAGACCTTTTTACTGCTATAGATAATATTATGTTAAAATAATTATCATATCTGTTCTAATTATTGTTGAGTTATTGTAGTTTATCTTTTAGTATGCTTAATTTATAAGTTAAACTTTATAACGGTATTGTAAGTACATATACAGGTAGATGTGTATAGGAAAAATCAAATCAGAGGCTAAAATTGACACACTACATGAAAATTGGGAAATTGTTATTGCCTTTTTTCTAGAAGTTTGGTCACTCTTGGTGTAATGCTATAATGTTTCTCTCCAAATTTTTCTTAATAATAATTCAGAAGAAAAAAATTCAATCTAGTTTATTAGAATTATAACCCCTTCCATGTAAACTGCTCAAAATAATTCTAATATTTTCCAAGTCAGTTGTTTCCTGGTGCAACCATGTAAATAATCATTCTAAGATAAGTGTAACACACACTACCTCCCCTGTCTTTATTCATTTTAAAGAGGATTTTTCATTTTTTTAGTTTTTATATTTTTTATTGTTATTGTAAAGGTGATGTACAGAGGGGTTACAGTTTCATATGTCAGGTAATAAGTACATTGCTTTTTGAACAGTGACACCTCTTCCTTTGTTTTCTCCCAGTTTTTCCCTCCCCCACAAGTTATACCATTCATTTTCAACATAAGTGTCTAGTGAGTACCATGGCCACATTTGTTCATCCTTTGTCCCACCAATTCTGTGCTCCTCCTTGCCCTCCCCCAAACAGATAAACTTACATACAAGACCAGATGTATAGAAATCCAACAACAACAGAGGAGGAAAAAAATAACAAAATAACCAAAAATCTCTTATTTCCATTTCTTGGAGTTCATTTCCATAAACATCATATTGTATGATCATATGCACATAGCTGTTGAGCTTTTGTGATCCTTAAAGAGGATTTTTCTGAATATGGGAGGAACAAGTGTCAAATAAATGAAAATGCAAAACTGGATATAACAAAATTAGAGCTGGCTTTGTCTCTATGTTTCTTTTGTCATTTCTTTTCAAAACACAATTGAATGTATATCCAACAAACCTATCCCATTACTGTCTTGTCTGTGCTCAGCAAAATTGGATCCGTATATCTTTAAAATGTCTTTCCATTTCTATGGTTTCTTTCAAAACACTGATCTTAGTGCAAATGTGGCCCACTAGCCTACTAATGTTCGTTTGCTGTTTCCCAATAGGCATCACAGTTGATAGACATGGATTCATTTACTTTGTGGATGGGACTATGATTCGGAGAATTGATGAGAATGCTGTGATCACGACTGTAATCGGCTCAAATGGTCTGACTTCCACACAGCCACTGAGCTGTGACTCAGGAATGGACATTACTCAGGTAGGCACCACTGCTTTTCAGTATTATCACCATTTGGCATCATGGAAATGGATAACAATTTTCTCATGTTGAAATTAGGTAGAAAGGAAACCTGATGTGTCTGTTATAATACCAGATAGCAGGAAATTCTCTTTATGTAAGGTACTTATTTTCCTCCTCAGAAAAACTTAGTTGGGAGAAAATGGCAAGCTAGTATGATTTTGAAATAAGGTTTGATGGAGTAATTGAAATTTACCTAATTGGAACTAATTGAAGGATAAAAACAGTCTTCTGTATTGAATATTTCCAAGACATAAGCTCTAGTTATTTTTAACTCAAATAATAACTTGTATTTGGGGAAGCTGTGATTACTAAACGTCGTTGGAAGTATTTTTAATGGAGAACCAGGCACTGTGGTGCACAGAAAGCTGAGACAATTGGATAGTGAATTTGAGGCCAGCTTGGACTACATACAGACACCATGTTCCATAAAGGGAAATTAAGGAAAGAAGGTATGGATGAAGGGAAAGACGACCAAAAGAAGGCAAGGAGGACAAGAGGGAGGAAGGAAGGGAATTTTTAATGGATATGTAAGCATAATTTGTTTTTCATGCATATATAAAGAAAGCTATTTCTAGGATGTGGTAAAATTTTCCTAAATAAAAACAAAATTTTCTGTGACACTTATTTTGCATTTATTTAGCAAACTTTTGGCCAATGAAGATAAAGAGAAAAAATTTCAGTGTGACATTCATCTGGGCCCCAAATTCCAATTTTATGACCATCTACAAAATTAATAGTAGACATAGAGAGATTATACAGAATATAGCACAATACCAGAACTCTGTTAATGCCCATCTTAGTCTATAGGAAGAAGAAATTATGTGTGTGTATAATTTATATATATATATATATAGAGAGAGAGAGAGAGAGAGAGAGAGAGAGAGAGAGAAAAGAGACTGAACAGTCCTCAAAATTATTTTCATACTCTTAACTTTCCATAAACCTGTGACACTGATAATGTCAAATTAATTAGAGTATATGTTGAGAGTTTTAAGATTGGCTAGTGCTGGGAATATGGCCTAGTGGCAAGAGTACTTGCCTCGTATACGTGAAGCCCTGGGTTCCATTCCTCAGCACCACATATATAGAAAAGGCCAGAAGAGTCTCTGTGGCTCAAGTGACAGTGTGGTAGCCTTGAGCAAAAAGAAGCCAGGGACAGTGCTCAGGCCCTGAGTTCAAGCGCCAGAACTGGCAAAAATAAATAAATAAATAAATAAATAAATAAATGATTGATTAGAGTTTTAGATAAGATAGTTTTGGCTGCAAGTAATTTTTCTAACAGTTTTTTTTAACAATAAGACTTAATTATTTCACATAATGAGATGTACTAACATAGGCAAGATGCCAGCATATTTTGTTCTTTAGTCACATTGCTCAGAATTGACTCACATGCTCATGCCTTACCTAGTCACTGGCAAAGGAGAAAGAGGATTTTCAGAATAGCTTCAGAACCTCTAGAATGAATTACATTGTTTCCTGATTCTTGGAGCACATTTGGGGATCTAATGGCAACGAATTTAGTATTGCTGTTGCATAGAAACTCATGATTTGCTTCACAACAAAGATATTTCTGCAATCTCATATTCTGTAGCACCTGTATCCTAGGATAATTGGCAAATTAATTAAATGAACACATTACCTAGAAACCTGACTTCTGTCATTAGATCTACTATTGCCTCTACCTACTACAAGTATTCTATAATTTATAAAGACCAAAGTTGTTCTATTTGCGGTTTCTCTTTTTTTTTCCCTGCCTCACCCCCCAGAAGCTGAGGGAATGACCAAATAAAGTCAATTATAAAAATAAAACGTAGAGTGTGAAGGCCTGGAAAAATGGACAAACAGAGCAAACCATTCTTACTAGACATTTGAGTAAATCAGATTAAATCCTAGAACTTCAAAAATGGTGCACAATGTAAAGAAAAGGACCATTATTTATGGCAATGAAGCAGAATAGGAATATAGTTATAGAGGATGAATGTATTTATATAGGAGATGAGGGAGAGAAAAGATTCATACATATGATTTAATTGTGGAATGTTTTTAATTAAAATAGAACGCTTAGTAAAGCAATTGGTAGAACTCTAAACAATTTATCTGACTGTAGGAAAGTTATGTTGGAAATAAAATTATTTATAAAGAGTGAACATAAGATCCTCACTAGCAGAAAGTTTCTTTTTCACATGACTTTCCAATCCTAATTGCTACCAAAACAAAAACCTCTCGTTCCTTTAGGGTGTGTATTAGACGATATACTCTTTGAACTCACATGGTATATGCATGTTTCACATAGCATAGATAGATAGATAGATAGACAGACAGACAGACAGATAAGATATAGTTTATATTGCTGTGCCAAAAGTATATATGGTGAAAATAATATAGAAGAATGGTATACATTAAGTGAGACTGCTAATAACAGGGGAGGGGCAGATACTGACAAAGGATCTTATAAGCATGATAGAGTTCTGTTTTATCCAGTGGCAATGAGGACCAAGTAAAGCATTAACCAGAAAAACATCAACAGGATTAGCACCATTTCAAGAAACTGCTATGCAAATTAAGTTATTGTCCACTCCGTTTGGAATGTTGAGTTGATACATCTTTGTAATACAGCTCTGTAATTATGGTGCTGCTCAATTTTATGAGGTCACATAGCAGGCAATGATAATGGCTGAACACAAAGTATGGATTGAGAAAGCTAGACAAATGAGTAAAGTATTGGAGTTAAAATCCAAGAACTTGTGGGCTGACTTGATTTCAGATTTATGAGAAGTACATGCATAGTAGTATCGTCCACTGAGCAAGAGACTAAAAGAAGAGAAGCAGAAACCTGAATTGCAGTCTAGATTTGTGGTTACTGATTTACATATTGTAATGGCAAGTAGAGAAGTCTCCTATGAAGGGTACATAACATGAAAAGTAGAGAAGGCTCAGGTCATACTCTAAAGTACCCCAATATTTGAGGATAAGATGAGGAATGGAAATCCACAAAGGAAGTTGGGAGAAACAAACTTGGCATGCAAATAGAAAACCAAAAAGTTATGTAATGGGGGAAAAACCAAGTAAAGCCAGCTCTCCAAATTCAGTTTGCTTACAGGTCAGGGAAAAAAAGTGTTTTCTTTTCTTTTCTTTTCCCTTTATTGTCAAAGTGAAGTACAGAGGGGTTACAGTTTCATATGTGAGCAAGTGAGTACATTTCTTATCCAACTTGTTACCTCCTTCCTCATCCCCCCTGCCTACCCGCCCCCCCCCATGAGTTGTTCAGTTGGTTCACACCAAATGGTTTTGTAAGTATTGCTTTTGGAATCGTTTGTATTTGTATCCTTTGTCTCTCAATTTTGATATTCCCTTTCCCATCCCTAGTTCTAATACATGTACATACAGTATCCAGGGTACTAAAATCAGATGCAGTGATAGCAGGGGTAAAACCACAGGAAGGGAATATGAGGGGAAAAAAGAAAAAAAGAGTACTGTTTCACATAGCATGTTGAAAGTAATTACAACAATGATATCCCACTTGTTTCCATAACATGCAGGTCATTTCACTTAGCATCATCTTATATGTTCATATGGACATAGCTTAATCCAAACATGTATTAATTATTCCCTATGAGAGAATCCATAGAATCCGTTTCTTTGGGCCTGGCTCACTTCACTTAGTATAATTTTTTCCAAGTCCTTCCATTTCCTTATGAATGGGGCAATGTCATTCTTTCTGATAGAGGCATAGAATTCGATTGTGTATATGTACCACATTTTCCTGATCCACTTGTCTACTGAGGGGCATCTGGGTTAGTTCCATAATTTAGAATTGACAAATTGTGCTGGTGGCTTTAGTATGGTCTTGCTTGTCATCTTTTGGGTAGATGCCCAAAAGTAGGATGCTGGGTCATAGGGGAGCTCTATGTTATGCCTTCTGAGGAACCTCCATGCTGCTTTCCAGAGTGGTTGAACAAGTTTACACTCCCACCATCAGTGTAGTAGGGTTCCCTTTGGCCACATCCCCTCCAGAATCTGTTGTTAGTCTTCCTGATAATAGACATTCCTACTGGGGTGAGGTGGAATCCCAGTGTTGTTTTGATTTGCATTTCTTTTATGGCCAGTGATGTAGAGCACTAGTTCATGTGTCTCTTGGCTATTCTCACTTCCTCTTCAGAGAAGTCTCTTTTTAGGTCTTTAGCCCATTTGTTGAGGGGGGCATTGGTTCCTTGAGGATTTTTGTTTTGGAGGAATTTAATTTTTTGGGATTCTACATATATTTTAGATATGAGGCCTTTGTCCGTTGTATGGCTGGTAAAGATCTTCTCCCAATCTGTGAACTTTCTGTTTATCTTGCAAGCTATGTCCTTTGCCCTTCAGAAGCCCTTCAGTTTGACGCAGTCCCATTTGTCCAACCTTTCTTTGATTTGTTGCATTTCTGGGCCTTTATTAAGGAAATTTCGTCCTGTGCCAAGGAGCCCAAGTGTTTCTCCTATTCCTTCTTGCAGTGTTTTCAGGGTATCTGATTTTACTTCGAGATCTTTGATCCATTAGGGATTGATTTTGGTGCAGGATGATATATAAGGATCTAGCTGTGGTTTGTTACAGGTGTTGAACCAGCTTTTCCAGCACCATTTGTCAAAGAGGCTGTCTTTCTTTCATCTTATTTTTTTAGCTCCCTTATGAAAGATTAAGTAGTCATAGTTCTGTGGGTTCATTTCTGGGTCTTCAGCTCTGTTCCATTGGTCCTCAGGCATGTTCTTTTGCCAATACCAAGCTGTTTTTTTATTACTATAGCTTTGTAATACAGCTTGAAGTTCGGTATTGAAATTCCTCCAGCACTTAGGATTGTTTTTGCTATTTGAGGTCTTTTATTGTTCCATATAGATTTCTGGATTGCTTCCTCTATTTCATTAAAGAATGGTGTTAGGATCTTGATGGGTATTGCACTGAATTTATAGATAGTCTTTGGCAATATTGCCATTTTCACAATGTTAATCCTACCAATCCAGGAACATGGGAGGATATTCCATTTCCTAAGTTCTGCCTTAATTTCCTTTTTCAGGTTTTTAAAGTTCTCATAATAGAGATCTTTCACTTCTTTGGTTAAGGTTATTCCTAAGTATTTTATGTTTTTTGAGGCTATTGCAAAAGGAGTTTTCCTGATTTCAACCTCACCCTTCCGGTCATTGGCATATAGGAAAGCCATTGATTTTTGAGGTTTTATTTTATATCCTGCTACTTTGTCAAAGTTTTGGACAGCTCAAGTAACTTGGAAGTAGAGTCTATGGGGTTCTTTAGACACAGGACCATGTCGTCAGCAAAGAGAGAGAGTTTAACTTCATCTTTTCCTATTTGCCCTGGCTAGGAATTGTAGTGCTATGTTGAAGAGGAGAGGAGAAAGCAGACAACCTTGTCTTGCTCCTTATTTTAAAGTAAATGGCTTTAACTTTTTACCATTAAGTATAATGCTTGCTGCGGGTTTGTCATAGACATCCTTTATTATATTCAGGAATGTTCCCTGGAACCCTAGTTTCTCCAGAGCTCAACAACTTAAGGGAATACCTTAAGCTCCTTGAAAGAGAACAAGCCAAACTCCAACCCAATAGACGAAAGCAAATAATTAAAATGAAATCAGAATTAAACGTCTTAGAGTTAAAAAAAAACATAGAAATAATCAACAAAAAAAGAGTTGGTTCTTTGAAAAAATTAACATGATAGACAGACCCCTATCAAATGTGACCAAAACACTGAAGACAGCACACCCAAATAAACAAGATCAGAGACAAAACTGGAAACATCACCACAGAAACAACCAAGATTCAGAATATAACAAGGGAATATTTTGCAAACCTATAATCTAATAAACTTGAGAACCTGGAAGAAATGGATGAATTCCTAGCAAAAAATGATATGCCCAAACTTAACCATGAAGATTTAAATCTACTAAAGAGACCTATATCCAGTAATGAAATAGAAACTGCAATAAGAGATCTCCCATCCAAGAAAAGCCCAGGTCCAGATGGATTGACAGCGGAATTCTGTCTATAAGGACTTTAAAACAGAGCACACACAAATATTTCTCAAACTCTTCAATGAAATTGAAAGTGAAAGTTTGCTACCAAACACATTCTATGATGCCAGTATAACCCTTATCCCAAAACCAGACAGGGACACATCAAAGAAGAACTATAGACCCGTTTCCTTGATGAACATTGATGCAAAAATTCTCAACAAAATTCTGACCAATCGACTTCAACAAGTCATAAAAAAGTCATACACTGTGACCAAACTGGATTCATTCCAGGGATGCAAAGCTGGTTTAATATATACATCAATCAACGTAATCCACCACATCAACCAGAACAAGGCCAAGAATCACATGATTAGTTCGCTAGATGCAGAAAAGGGGTTTGATAAAATCTAGCACCCATTTATGATAAAAGGTGTTTTTTTAAGCCATTTGATTTTTACAGCATTTGAGAGCCTGATAAGAGCCTTTGATAGAGTGTTAATTAATGAGAATTGGATTTCCATGTCAGAGTGGGAAATAGAGAAAGTGAAAAGAGATGACTTCTTGTGTTTATCTAGGAAGAGGAAGCTTTGGGTTTGAAACAACTCAGTTCCTAGATATGAGAACATCAGTACCCATGTAGCGCACAGATGGACAAAAGACAGAGAACACTGGATGCAATGGAATGGGCAAGTAGAATGTTTCTAGGAGGAAACCTGTGTTTGGCACAACTACTTAGATGCTCAATCATGATAGCCAAAAATTCCCATATGTTTTGACAAGTATGGAAGATCAGCAACCAATATTTCTATGAGTGTCCTGAAGAATATAGGTAGTCTTCAGTTACAAAGGAGAAAGCTGAGTAGGGAGCTTCAAACTACCTTCCAAGAGCAAAGGCTCAGTTGTTTATAGTAGTATTTACAGGGATCCAGCTGAACTTACAAGCTGCTTTGTTAAATCATAGTTAAGTAAATCAAAATATATTGAGAACAGATACAAGTATCTAAATGAGAGCGCATGAGATTTGCTGAGAAACAGGAGAAAAATAGAGATCTGTGCTGCAACATGAAGATTTGGATTCAACTTGAAGAGATTACTGTTTCAAAGACTATGTGGCAGCATCGTAAGTCAAAAGATTTTGTAGAGTTCTCACCTTTAGAATCTTCTCAAGCAAATGTTGAAGAACAATACCAATAACAATAAGCATGTCACTGCTTGGCATTCATGAGTCTTTCTGGAATCAGAAAGATGGATCAACTATTCCTACTCTATGTTTCTTTCCAGTAATATAATGACATTGCTATAATTTCATGTTCCTTTCCCTCATTTCAAACCAAAACATTTCTAACGGTAAGTTCTGCCTTGCTACCCGAATACCCTTTGAGTTTGGAAATACAGTGATCTTCTTTCTACTCATTGCCTTTGAGTTCTGTACTTTCTGAGAAGAACTGGAGCCTCAGAAAGAAACAGTTCTCTAGCCTACCCTCATATTGAGCAAAGCATAAATTCTTGTAATAATTCTAAAAATAACTGCTACTACTTATTGAGAACTTACTATGCCAAGAACTATGCTGAGCATCTTATTTGCTGTTCCATTTTATCTAAATATCCCAATCATCTTTGAGAGGCAGGTATTATTATTCCTACCTAGAGAGGAGGAAACTAGAAGCAGAAACAATACTGGGCTATTCAACAAAGGTGTTATGTGACAGAGACAAGATTTCAGTATAAACTTTCTGACTTCAGGTGTGCCTTTTTCTAACTTAAGCATTTTCATGACAATTGGAATTCACCAAATACCTCTGTATTTAGCCGAATGACAAATGCTATTTGGTAGAGGACTGTACTGTTTATTCACAGAATGTATGTTTAGTGACACATAGGAAATTGTTTAATAAAATCTAATCATCTCAAGAAATGAAATTTGCTTTGACAATAAAATCAGTCATTTGTTCAAAATCAATACCTTTTCTTTACTGAAATGTGAAAGTGAATTCTTGGTATAAACTCTAAAGCATAACTTCCTTTTGTAAGCGCTGCTATAAACAGGTCTTTTACTTCAAGAGATGATTAGGAAGCAACTGGGCTCTTTATTTCAATTGCTGCTTTTGAATCTGAACTGCTATCTTGTGCCTGACTAGAATGCAATTAGGAATTAGAACAAGCCTCTCAATGGGAGAGGAATTCTTGGAGCCAGCTTGATGCTCATCCAAAATTCAACCCAAGAGCAGATAGGCAAACAACATGGATCCTGGCAAAACCAGATACGTAATCCTATCAATCCATTGCCAATAAGACACTTTAACTTGTCTAGAGCATCTAACACATAGTCAGTGCTCCACCATTACCCACTAGATTCTCTGTATTCTCTGCACTGGTTCTTTATATCACCCATTTGTTATCTGAGTACCAAGCAATCATCCATGGATGTGAAGGAAGGAAGGTAACTGAGTCTCTGGAGGAACATGCCATGCTGAGTACATTTAATCTATTAAGCTAGCTCACTAGGAATTTTTCTTTTTACAGCAGTTTCATGTAGAATTTTTTCCACCTTATAGTAACAACACAACCTCTCCTTAAATGCTTCTTGTAATATAGAAACTTGCAACTTCACCCAGAGGGCTCCTTCTACCTTTGAATGTCTCTGATTGATAGAAAGCTCTTCTGGAAATTCTTTACCTTTAACATTTTAACTTTAACCATCTACTTTTACTGAAACTCCTCAGACTAAATTATATATGCAATACATATTCTATTAAATTAATGTGTTACTGAGTCATGCACTATACTAGATACTTTCATATACATTATGTTATTGAATCTTTGTGCCAATTTTTCTAAGATAAGCATTATTTTCTTACACTTTTAATAAACACAGTTCAGAAGGATTGCATTATTTGGCTAAGGCCACTAATAAGTGATAGAATTGGAATTTGAACCTGGAAAACTAGATGCCTAAGTCTATATTATTTTCAGCAAACTACTGTATCGATTTGCCTTTTCACAATCATACCCAAATGCCATTTAATGGTACCTCACTGGCAAGGTTTTGAGTTCCTTAAGCATTCTTCTCACTCTTTTGAACCATTTCTCGGTATCTCTTAGAGAAAGTAGCTTCCAGAAATGGATAAATTAGCCCAGATATGTTGTGATGATTCAGAAGTAGAATGGGGACTATCACAACTCTCTACATTCTTTTTACGCTTTTCTTTCAAAAGACCTTAGCCAAACAATATTTACATCAAAGTAATTTATAAAACAGATATAAAAGAATGAAATCAAACAAATGACATCCCCCAAACTTGTTATTGAGGCTTACTCTACTCTTATGAGATACCCCAAGGTTTTTTTGCAAAATGGGAACAAATAAAAATCAAAAGCTAGGAAATCACAGCTAAATTGAACTGGATTTTTTTCACAATGTCACACTTTTGACATATAATCTGATTTCAAAGGACTCTCATATCTCGTCCCCTTTTCCTTATCTTGTACTAATATGGGGTGATTATTTACATTATACACCAGTGTCTTATATTAACCTATATTTAATTCCATATCACTTGGATAAGTCCACTTTTCTATTCTTGCTATAATCCAATATCTTTACTATCATTCTTAGCCTTGTTTCACCTGTAGACTTGATGTATGTCTTCCATATTGTCATCCATGATAAATTCATGGATTGACCAAGATACAACTGTGGTATCACTAGGATAGTTATCTGCTAGATTATGATCCTATCTGTTTGAACTATTTTCTGTGAATTATCATTCATAGGTAATCAATGTCATGACCTATGATGAACACTAAATTGTATTTTTTTTAATAGCTGGGTGCTGGTGACTCCTGCTTGTAATACTAGCTACTCAAGTAGGTAGATCTTAGGATTGTAGTTCAAACCCAGCCCAGGGGAAAAAAAGTCTATGAGACTCTATTTCCAATTAACCACCAAAAAGCAAGATGTAGAGCTGTGGCTGAAATGGTAGAGTGCTAAACTTGAGCAAACAAAGATCTGAGATAGCACCCAGGCCCAGAGTTCAGTCCCCAGAACCAGCATTAAAAAATTGGGAATGTTATCTGATATTAAGGGTATTAGTTCATAATAATTTTATTTCAAATTGATAATAGTGTCATGCACAGTTCTGAGTGTGAATCATAGTCCAAACAGCTATGAAATCCACTATCCTCATAGATATCATCTTCAACTTAGTTTAAAAGGAAATAAGAACTTCTTGACAAAATCTGTTTGTAGACATAGTATCCATAAGCACCACTTCCTCAAGGTCAGAAACAACAGCTTATGAACATAGTAAAGGATCTTTTCTGAATCAAGCTCCCTCCCTGCAGTTGGTGGGGCATATTTTTTATTACTCTTAAAATTAGAGCTATTGTTAACCATTTCTAATCCACCAGTACAGTTTCATTTGCCCATATTACTCAGTAATCATAAAAATACTCGTTCTAAAAACACATTTACAAATTCCCTATAAGAGGTAGTTATTCAGGAACAAAATCTTGAACTAAGTTGAACAAGTTAGGTGCTCTGTTAAAATCCCTTTACCCCTCTTGGGCTTTGGTAACTTTGAGTCAATACTCTTTGTGACCATTTTCCTTAACCGAGTAAAAACTTTCCCCTCTGTCTCATCCATCAGTACTTTATCACCTGCCCCAACCAGTTGACTTCTACCCCCCACATTGTCTTATGTCTCTAAATAACTGAAAAAGCCATTTTCCTTTCTCCTTAAAATTTTTTTCAAGCCACAAATTACCTACAACTGGATAAAAGGGAAATTGCAAAGCCTCTTTCTCAAAATCTACATGTTAATGTGAATTTGTACAAGTGGATTGGCATTTTCTGTTGTTTTAAATATACACATAAAATAACATCAAATCTTGAAAAGTAACAGCAATCTGAGAAAAAAGAAAAGAAACAGTAGTTTAAGAGGAAGAAAGCATATCCCCCTTAATGTCACACTCTCCCATTTTCTCTTCTATCCTATCTTCTTGAACCCTATCATACATGTAGAATGTCCTCACCAATGCTGCTAAATGTGATACCAATGGTATTGAAAGTGGAAGTTTTTCAGAGGTGACTTGCCTTTCTTTGTGCACTTCCATCACTCTCCCATGTGCACACTAAAAGAGAACAGAATTAGATCTTTCAAATGAAGGCCATTATAAGTGAAATTCCCTGCAGGGACAGACTTCTGAGTTTTGTGAAGCTCTGTAGGGAATCAAGAAAATCTGAATTATAATAAGTTTGCTGGAATAAAGGGATCTCCCAGGGAAAAAAAAGGAAAGTTTATTTTAAAAGTTCTTGCCACTGGGATGAAAATCTCACCACCTCCACCACCACCACACCCTCTCAATGTTTCAATAACCATGGAGCTGAGCTCAATCTCAATGCAAAGAAAATATTTGCAGCCACCTCCAAACAATAGAAAAAGAGGCATACATATGGAGGGAGGGGAGTGAGTTTCAGGTCAACAACACACAAGGATGATGAAACCAAGGTATCTGAAATATCTGGAAACATCTATTTCACGGGACAGCAAGCCTCAAACACAGCTAGATGAGACAAAACAAAAGATAGGAAAAATGAGAAGAAAATATTAGATTGTTCAGAAATGGTCAAACAGCAAATTAATGAGGACTGGGGAGTTATAGAAATGAATCAAACAGTTATAGCATGACCCTGGTCCAAAACATATACTTTTTTCCAATTGGTTATGGCTAATCTAAACAATTGAATATTATTTAATGATGGTTTACATTAAGCAATGCATCAGATGGCATTAAAAATAATATCATACAAACCTCTAAAACAGTTTCTTCTTTTCCTTCACTGTTACTATGTCTAGATAATAACAGAAAAGAAAAACAGGCTGGAATCATAGCTTAACTGGTAGAGTGCTAGCTGTAAATGAGCAGGTTAAGCAAGTGAGACGCTTGAGTCCAAACCTTGGTACTGCAGAAAAAAGAAAACTAACTACTAATTGATCATCAACTGGTTAATTCTGGAGTCCAAAAGATACAATATTCCCATATATATCCCCCATTTCATTGTACAGAATAAATTATAGTTTTAAATAGGTGAATATATGCCTTAAAAATGAGCATAAAATCCATCTTAGAGATGGTGCCTGCTTTTTATATGATGGGTGCTCACCACCTTTAATTTCATTTACATTTCAAACAATAGATTTGCAAATGTCTAATACAGACATAAAAATATATATGGGAATAAATTCTATTCCATTTATTTCAATTTGAATTTCCAAATTGTAATGTTTCCCTTTGTGCTATAGGAATAGGATTAAATGGGGGATGGCTAGGACTTATAAGGCCTGTATATGGAGGGAGGGCAGAGATGGAACAATGAGGGTTGTGATGATGGTGAATAGCAGAGTGAATTCTGTGTGTTTTTGCTGTAGCACTGAAGTGAAGAGGTATTAGCTTTGGCTGTTCACAAAATAGAGCATCATGATTTTCAGTGTTTGAGAGAAAAATTGATGAAAAAGTTTGCAGTACTTGACATGTATTTGCATGCACAAAATAAAATTGTTTGTCCACCTTTAAAAGAGATACAATATATCAAAAACATGCTAACATGCTGCTCTATTCATTTGTACCATATGCACTAGATCACCAGTCACAACCAAAAGGTGTATGGAAGGACTCCATTCTCTGTTTCTCTGTCTCTGCCCTCCTCCCCCCGCCCCCGTCTCTCTCTCTCCCTCTCTCTCTCTCTCTCTCCCCCCCCATCTGAGACAGAATCCAGGCTGTACTCAAACTCACTATATGACCAAGGCTAGCCTCAAACTTGCACCAGACTCATTTCCCTGAGTGGTTGGATTACAAGTATATGCAACTTTATCTAATACAGAAACTTTTTAAAAAGGTGTTTCTAGGGCTGGGGATATAGCCTAGTGGCAAGAGTGCCTGCCTCGGATACACGAGGCCCTAGGTTCGATTCCCCAGCACCACATATACAGAAAAAACGGCCAGGAGCGGCACTGTGGCTCAAGTGGTAGAGTGCTAGCCTTGAGCAGGAAGAAGCCAGGGACCGTGCTCAGGCCCTGAGTCCAAGGCCCAGGACTGGCCAAAAAAAAAAAAAAAGTGTTTCTAACTGTAGATTATTCAATTAAACCAAGAGACCACATGACATTACATATAACCTTGACTTTCATGTGTTCATTTGCCACACTAGTCACACAGGCATGTAATACAAATCTCAAAGTACATAGCAATCCCATTATGCTGTTATGGCTCTAAGATGGCATGCTTTTCTTTTACAGCTCCATCAAAAACCATGTTAAAAGTTTTCTTTAGGAGTTCCCAGGGGCTTTCCATATTATTCAACCATAAATGAAAGATCTGAAAATTGATAAATAAACACATATTTTAGAAAAATAACTCTTTGTAAATCATTCATTCTCCTCTCCTCTGAAATACAGTAACATAGAAAAAATCAATCATTTTTGTCTACTTCTTGACCCAGAAGAGGATTCTCTATCATTTCAAATTCAGCACAACACTTTAAAAACTGAAACTAGAATTTTAGACATGGTTAATTATTCCTCCGTATGAAGCCTAATTCAATAAATTACCCAATTGTTGATTAAGAGGCCTCTCTATTTTAATATGAAAGCATTGGAAAAGTATAAAGTGCTTGACAAATATAGGGCATGACGTAAGATGCTAATTGGCATCTTCAGGAAATATTTTCTGTTGATTCATCATACACTTGCTAAAATGGGAGGACACAAGAACAAAATAAGCCTACAAGGTGGTTATTCTGATTTTGCAATATCTGTCATTGTCAGTGTCTAATTTAAATACATTCCTGGATAATGTTATTTATTGCTTATTCAGCCCAGACTTGGTCTCCTGGCTCTGTCATATGCAGAAAAAGAAACACCTTCAGGGGCTGTGAAGGACTGCTAAACCTTTCTCTAATCCTTTAATAGATGATGCATGGAAAGAACAGAGTCAGTTCTTTAAGCTAGACTCTCCTTCATAGTTCTACCAATACAGAAAGTCCATGAAGCATAGTGATTGGGAACACAGACTGCCTAATTTCAAATCCTTGATTCACACTTGATGTAGGCCCCTGGGGGGAAATTATTTATCATCAGCAATGTTTCATCTACATATGAAGTTGATACTGCTGTGAAGATTCCAGGAAGTGATATTCATAAATCACTTAGCAAAGTGGTTCGTAAGTGTTCAAACTATTATTACTAGTAGTATAAGAGTATTAACAGTAGTAACAGTACTAATAGCAGTAGCATTTGACTTTGCACTCACCAGAGAATTGAACTGATAATTTACAGATTGGGAATAAGAAGGATCTAGAAGTAATTTTCACAGTTGTGTGCCTTTTGTCGAGAGGCATATCTCTGTAGGTGCATTTGGTGAGCTGTCACAAACATTTGCTCAGGAACTGGTCTTAACTTGCTTTGACCTTCACAGAATATTTCATCTCCCCAACACTGATATGAAGCTCTATCTAGCTCATGACAGTCATTGAGTGTTGCCTCAAAACCCTCATTACTTTCTATTTTCAAGAAGTGGCTGGTTGTAGAGCTTAGGCTGGAGTGTGGTGTTACTTCTATACATCTCTAAATGTGAGATTTTAAATCATCTTCCACCACTGAAATCAGAAAGGAAAAATGAGTATTTTATTCAGTGTGTGGTCAAGAGCCCTTCTAGGTTGGCCAACTCCACAAAACAAAATATTATGGTAGATAATAGAAAACATTGTTTATCTAGGTCAAAATGAATAATATGATTCTCCAAGATGAAAACAAAAAAGTTCCCAGCTTTATCGAACATGCTGTGAAACCAATGTGTCATGAGACGAAAACAGTGTCCTGGGATTTTGAAACAAGTTTAGACTATGGATCCCTTGATCAATCTAATGACGTGTGTGTGTGCGTATGTGGGCACGCGTGCACACGCGCGTCTTCCTTGGGCTTGAATTCAGGGCCTCAGCACTGTCTGTCTGTAAGTTTTTTTGCCCAAGGCTAATATACCACATGAACCACAACTCCACTTCTGTTTTTGCTGGTCAATTGGAGCTGAGTCTCACAGTTTCCTACCCAGGCTGGCTTCAAACCTTAATCCTCAGATCTCAGCCTCTTGAGTAGCTAGGATTACAGCTGTGAGCCACTGGTGTGACTTTTCTATTTTATAAAGATATTCAAGTTGCAAACATGTCTATAAGGGTTTTCTTTAATCTAATATAAATTTAAGAATTTAAGAAGACAAAGTTTAAGAAGACAATAAACAGGAAAACAGTGCAATAAGTTTATGCACAGAGTTCCCTAATAGTTTCTAAATTCAATTGAATTCTTTTTAACTGTATTTTAGGCCCATATCTCTTAGGTAAAAATGACAGTCACTAAAATCTAATATAATAACATTACTCTCTCCAAAGTGACAGCTCAAGTTGTTTATGTACAAGGCAGAGAACAGCAGGCCAACATCTTCAACTCCAGCATATCCAAATTCTGCTGAAATGTCTGCACACAAGGAAATATCCAGAGTTGTCAGGGGCCTTAAAATAAAAGTCAAGTACCGTGCTCAATGCTTTATCGAAAACATAATTTATCACAAAAATAAAACTCCCTCAGCAGTGTCTTCTTCCCATACAAAGGACAATGGCACGTTAGCTCTTATTAAAACCATTAAGCACCAGAAGAAAAGCATCTTCAAAATTCAGAGAGAGTCACAAGATGCAAAGCTTGCAAACCACTTTTGAAGAAGTCATTCTTCCACACATTTTGCTCAGCATGCTCCATGACCTCAGATGATCCCAAAGCTCCATAATACATAAAATACCTGGTTGGTAAATTCAGTGGTTAGGGTGTAGAGGCTTTAGGACAACATCTTTCACTGTAGTCTTATTCTAAGCATTTGGCTAAAGTATATTTCTGACTATACCTTTAACCCTATCCCGATTCTTATTAACTATGGGAAGGGAAGGTACACAAATCAGTACTGGCACTTCTTTATCAAAAGGAAATACAATTCAAAGATGGTACTTACTCCAGCTAGCAAGAGGACCACTTGTTTGCGCAAAAATTATACCTGGAGAAGTGAACATGGGGACATATAAAACATTTAGTAACCGCTATTCTTGTTGAGAAGTGTTTATCTTGAGACGCATTCTTAAGTATTCACTTGATCCACTTCAGAATACTCTTCCAATGCCCAAATCCAGGAGAAAATGATTGTGAAGAAGCAATCTTAATATCTGACAAGGAAACTACCAAGTGGGAATATAAAAGAAGTGTCATAGTAGATACCCAATGCATCAGTGTTTATAAATTCTGAACACATGGAAAAGCTGTTGTGAGTAAACCTTTTGAATAATTCAGTACAGACTTGTGACTGCACAAGTCATATGGGACAAGCACATGATCCCCCATGAAATTATCCTTATAAAAAGAATCAAAATGTCCAATATGTGATAGCATCAACATGGTATTTTCAGAGAGCTGAAAAGCTCTACTTAAAGTCAATCACAAGTAAATTCATAACATCCACACTCAGAAAGTTAATTTTATATAAGTATTTTCTGGAAGTCCAGGGCAATTATACATTGTTTAGGAAGTGCTTAGGCCAGCAGAGATGTAAAGAAAGCTGTTGACCAATAATAAAATGGCCCTTGCTGGTTCTTGTTCAACTGTGCTGGTTTTACCATCAGTATTTTGCTGTGGCCACTGACCTACAATAGTATACTTCTTCTAAGTTCATGCAATGAATGTTAGTCTAGAGCCACTCAGCAAAACAGAAAATGGGATTTCATACAGGAACTAGTTTGCGCAGGTATTAAAGGATTTAGCAAAAGAAAGGCTATATTCAGAAAGTGGCCACCACCTCTAGGCTTGGGGTAACAAAAGGAAGAGTTTGGGATTGTCAGAACCTAGAAACTTCGGAGTTTTTCACCATGGAGGTAGGATACAGTCCTCTCAGAAGAGGACACAAGCCTTTCTGTAACAACAATATTCTTCTTGTAATTATCAAATTTGTCTCTGGGACCTCTAAGGGAACATTATGAGACTGATTCTCATAGTATTGAAATTAGCTGGAAAATGCAACCAGTTACCACTGCCAGTATGAAGGTTTGCTGTAACAGTGATGTTGACAGGAACAGAAACAAGCAGGAAGGCACAAATCCCTTCTCACTTGTCTAACCTCCTAGAATTCTTTTATTTCCCATATTGTCAGAATCTATCAAAACCTATCTGGTAAAAGAAAAAAAATGTAGATTTTTAGATTCCCAATTCCAATACCACAAAGCAATGTCTTTAAAGAGTAAGTTTGGAGCTATAAGACAGCAGCTTAATAACTAGCATACTGTTCAAAGAGGTGTTAGATTTTTTCATGTCATTGTTGCTGCTGAAGTCACTCAGATATGCTTACAGTTTGGATGAAACATTAATTAGAATGGACTGATTGCCACAGAGGATTTCATCTTTACTGAATCCATAAGAAGCTGTAATTAGGAGACCTCAACCAAATCTACTCCCCATATTTATGAGGATGATTTTTGACTCCCCTCTTATTGAAACTCAGGTATTCAGTATTCATCATCATTCTCTGCATTCGTTCTGGCTCAAGTCTATATCCTACATGTTACCTTAAATGATTCTGTACATCTAGCAGGGGGTCAAGTGGGATATCTCCAAAGTTCTGGAAGTAAGAAGCTTGAGCTGGGCTACTGAGTGTGTGCACTTTTGAATCTCACACAGAAAAGTTGTAGGCAAACCCTAGAAGCACACTGGAGGCCTTGTGAAAATACCCCCAATTATATTCTCTCTACTATTCATTAGGCCATCTCCTCTAATTTAGGGTCCTAAACATTTGTAAACTTTACAGACTTAAGAAGAGAGACAATCTGTAGAATTCTAGCCAAACCTAAAATGAACTTCTGAAAAGAGCAATCATGAGTTGTAATGCTTCTCTTCCCATTCATAACCATGTGTAATATCTCCATGGTAAATGTTTTAATAGTTTCTTCCTGAAATACTGTACCAGGAAGAAGGGTTAGCAGTAGCTACCGAAATGAAAACATAATCTCAGAGTGGCTGATCAATGAATTCAGACCATTTCATAAAAAGCCGTGCAGTCATACTTCTGGCCTGTAAATTGCTTTAGGTGCCAAAGGGAATTGAAAGCCTAGTCTACCCTGTCGAGCCAATACTACAATATTAACAACCTGCAACAGACAGGTTTCTTCAACTTCTTAGCAGGAAAACACTACAGAATGATTTTAAGACTTCTTGTAAGTCCTTGGCTTCTCTGCCAGCAGGAAGACAAGTCTCCACGGCAATCAGATCCACGGTGATCCTCTCCTTAGTCGGAATTAGATAGCAGAATTCATGGTCTCATCACCCAGTGTTACCCAGTGTCTTATTATCTCAGACTCCTCTAGTTTCCTATCCTTCTATGTTTGTATCCTTCACAGCATTAAATATACAATAGGGATTTACTAAGTATCTATACAATTAAATTGAAATAGATACTCAAAAGAGAAAACAGTAAAACTTTCATGTTGCTCTTCCTATCCCCAGAAGTGCTAAAGGGGTTAATTTCTTTGGCTCTACTGATAAAACCCAAGATACAGAGATACAAATAGTAAATTGGCAAGCAGCATCATGTAAGTAGCATCATTGTACAATATGGTCTTCTTACAATAACAATCAAATTTACAAACAAATTAGCTGTGGAGTCTGAAGGACATTCTGTAGTTTTCGCACTGGGCCTTCATCTCCTGCTGATAGAAGACTTTGACTGTAAATTGAAAACTGGAAGTGGTTAAACATTCTGTGTATTCACAAGTGCCATTTCCAAAATTGAAGCTTCAGAAAAGAGATGCAAGAAAGGGTCGACAGAAACTCAGAGCAATTATGCCTGTTATTAAGATGAGGTAGTGGCAATTATACAGCAGACTCATAGGGAGTATGTACGTGCTGATTGTTCTTAGGGAGCCTGAAAGAACAAACTTTTATAGCACTCATCAGGTTTTGAATCTCTAGAGGAAGAGAGGGTTGTCAGGTACTTCATCAGTATGATTTTTGGACAAGGCTTATGGCCTCCTGGAACCAACTTCTAAGAAATGCATACATTTTTTCCTTAATGAGTTTGAATGAAATCTTTTGGTAATAGAATATCATATTTGACTATTTCTTTCTTCTAGAATAGCCATTATCAAACTGTTAGGTTTCATAACCCCTTTATATTCCTAAAAGTTATTGCGACCCTCAAAGAGCTTTCATTTGTGTGGGCTTTTATCATGTAAATATTTACCTTATTAGAAGTTAAGAGAGTGAATTTTTTTATCTAAGGCTACAGTAGCCTCAGATAATCTTAGGAAAACTCCACTATGCACACATAAGCAAGTATAAAATGTAAATTACCTTATTAGCTTTCATCTTACAGAACTCCTGAGGCTTGGAGGTGTCCATTCTCCTTAGCAAATTGAAAATGCCATATTTCCTCAATTCTAAGGTACTGTAGAGTTAAAGCATTAATTTGGTAATTTGGGTGATGGGACAAAATGTTCCATTAACAGTATGCATTGACTGTAAAAAATAGATACACAAGGGACTGGGAATGTGGCTTAGTGGTAGAGTGCTTGTCTAGCATACACAAAGCCCTGGGTTCAATTCCTCAGCACCACATAAACAGAAAAAGCCGAAAGAGCTACTGTGTCTCAAGAGGTAGAGTGCTAGCCTTGAGTAAAAAGAAGCTAGGCCCTGAGTCCAAGTCCCAGGACTGGCAAAAAATAAATACATAATCATTTTAGACAAGTTAAAATATGGAAGGAATAGGAAATACCCTTCTTAAAACTGAGGAAATAGTGCAGATCTAACATAATATCAGTGAACCTCTGCAAACCCGAATTTTGTTGATGAAAGTAGTTTTTCTTAGAATCGATTTGCATATTATACTTTTTAAGTGTTTTCATGCTCTGAAATTGTTACAGTCAATGAAGCATTAATATTGTCACTCAATATTTGCCAACTATAATACTAGATACCAGGAATGTAAAAGTGAATGAGTCCTCATTCTTGCCCTTGAGGACTCATAGACCTGGTGAAAGACATAGGAAGGCAAACAAGTATTTATATGATAATGGAGAAGCCCTAGATATGAGAGAGTCGTGGAGCTGGAAGAGCAACTTCAAGTGCCCAGAGATGGAGTCCTGGGTATTTAAGAATGCTTGAGGTTAATCACTAAGTTTAAGCAATTAGTAGCCCTCTTAACAAAGGGCTGTCCTAAAACATGGATGGAATTTGAGATCATTATATGAAGTGAAATTAGATACAGAAAGACAAGTACAAAATGGCCACACACATATATGGAATATAAAGAAGCTGATTCCACAGAAGTTGAGAATAGAATGATGGTTACCAGAGGAAGGAAAGGTAGGAAAAAGTTCGTCAATAGGCAATTATAGGTATACAAGAATAAGAAATCCTAGGGTCCTATAGCATAGTATGGTAACTTGAAATAACAATAATGTACTATGTATTTCAAAAAAACCTTACATGATAGGATTTTAAGACTTTACCATAAAAATTGGAAAATATTTGAAGCAATAAGTATGTTTAGCCTGATTTAAACATTAGGTAATATGTGCACATATGGAAACTTTACATAGTAACCCATTAATATGCACAAATTTTATTATTTATGTAATCTAGTAATCCTGGCTACTGGGGAGTCTGATATCTGAGGATCCTGGTTTGAAGCTTAGAGACAGGAAAGTCCAAGAGACTCTTATCATCAATTAACTACCCCAAAATCAGAAGTTGATCTGTAGCTCAAATGATAAAGCACTAGCTTTAAGCAAAAGAGCTCAGGGATACCACCCATGCCTTGAGTTTAAGTACCAGAACTGGCCAAAAAAATGGAAATTACAAGAAAAAATATTTTCCTAGTGCCTTTTGTCACAGTGACTTTCAGATATTCAATAATTTTCATTTAATTTAATTTTGCAACATGAATAATTCAGAGATGTAGAACTAGAAATTTCTTAACCAGTCCAAATATAATGCTATTATCCAGAAGTGCCAATTAAAATAGAAAACCCATAATAACAGAAAAGCTCAGCAAACTATAGATGTAAACCAGAAAGTAACCAGATTCTGTGTATAGTTTGCAATCAAATTAGAAGCTCCACAATATCACATGAGATTCAGGCTCCTATATTACTTTGTTGCCATCCTAGCATATAATTTCCATTTTTGAGGCAACCTTGTGGTCCAAGATGTCTGCTAAAACTCTCACTACTGTATCCATATTGCAGAATGGAAGGAAGAGAGAAAAGAGGCTCCTTTTAGTTGGTTCCACTGTTCTCAAGTAGCTGTCTCAAAGTGTGAAACTTCCACACTTCATCTGAGACCACATAAAGCTTGGAATTTTATCACATAGCTACTATTAGAAAATGTCTTTTATTCTAAATAGCAATGTGCCCAGATAAAACTTTTGTCCTTCCACTGTTAAGGAAGAAATAGTGATCAAATAATGGAGTAGGTCTAGAATTATGGGTTTCTACCACAGGCAATGTACAATCACAATTTTAATATTTTGTTTTGGTTCTAGTACTAGCTGAGCTCCTTCAGATTTATAAAGGAGAAAGAAATCTCGCCCAAAGAACATTTGATTTTCTGTTATTGGAAAGCACAATGACACATAAAAGAGTAATAGCCCTTAATAATCTTTTTTATAAAAAGTGGAAATTATTAGAAAATGAAATATACTGAGATTATTGCAAGAGTTTTTTCTGCTTTATTGTGTTTTATTTTGCTTTGCTTTCTCCATTTCCAAAATATTTTAGTAACATTGGGGTAGATGCCATTTAATGTATATACTCTGCAATAAGATAATTCTAAAGAGTAGTTCAATTACACCTCTTGACTAGATTGTACTAGCTATTCATTTGCAAGTAATAACACAGTAAAAGCGTCCAGTTTTCTCATTGAACATCCATAGAGACAGACTGTGCTAATGCATTTGACCAAAGGTTGAGAAGGTCTTCAAATGCTCGATCCATTATGCAGAGTACAAAAGAGTGTGGATCTGAGATAATGACAAATGATTTACCTATTGACAAGGCCATGTAATCTGATGTATTTCATCTTCTAATAATTTCCACATTTTTAAGGCAAGATCAATAGAGGCCGTCACTCTCAAAGGTGTCATCATGCTTTTCAAGTGCAAAATACTAAACTTTCTCCAGACAGCCTTTTCCCTCTTTTATAAATTTGAAGAGGCTCAGACAGTATCAATGTCAAGAAATGAGAAGGCCATTTGAAAACTGACAAAAAAATGATGCTAACAATCTGGAGTTGTCAGTTTTTAGAAGTATGGGGAAATCTAATGTGGTGCTGGCAGAACACCTGGTAGAGAGCATTCAATCCCATCACTGTATCTTCCCCAGGGCTGGCATAGTTTCATAAGAAGTATTCATATACTTCCTGAAAATTCTTACAGAGATCAAAATCTAGTAGACCCTTTTAAATGGGCCATAAGACTCCAAATGTTCTGAAGGAGGGAGATTTAGAAGTGTCATGTTTGGGATAGGGAGGTAGGAACCTTCTGAGAGACAATTGGTTTCTCAACTCCATTAAATGTTGGAGAAAGAAGTTATAAGGGCTTGATAGCAATTATAAAATATCATAACTGTCATACTGCTACCCTCTTGTACATAATGGCATAAAGAAAAATGAAGTCAGCAGAAGACTGCAAACTGCATAAGGGAGGAATTCACTATGTCTTCATTAGAGCTGCTTTCTCAGTACCTAGCACCATGTAGAACATAGGACAAACACACTGGGTGACAGAAAAAAGGAAATAAAAGTATTATGTTTTTGTTTTTAGAGTTGTGTCACAAATACTGTTACAAATAATAAGAGGATTTCAAGTAATTAAATAAAATATTATTCATAATTAGCTGATGGATTTACATGAGATAATATATCCCAATATAGGCCAAGTATTTCTGGAAGGGCAGTAGGAAAGGGTACATAGCATTGGGAGAGATGGAGAATGAAGAAAGGGGTACTATTGACCAAGAAGCATTGCATTCACAGAATGAAACGGTGAAATCCTTTTGTTCAAATACTTACAGATAATAATTGTTTTAATCCTGAAGTAAGAAACACGTGAGCAAGAAGAAAATGGCTAGTGCCACATAATCGAAGGAAATCCTAAAAAGGCATGACTGTGATAGGCAGAATGAGTAAAGGGGTGACATTGATCAAGATGTATTATACTTACGAACCAATTTGTTGGATGCTAACTCCTTTGTACAATTATAATAAAAATTATAATTCAAAATTGTAAAGAATTTGTAAGAGAGCATTGCAAAAGTTTCCTCTCCAAAGGTGGAACCAGGCATGCTCCATACTTTTTCAAAATAGCTATTTTTTTTTCAGAACTCTCTGTGTTTAGTGGCTCAGGTAGATTTTCTTCATCTAATGCCTATGAAAATTTAGAAGATATTATTTTGCTCTAGATCAGAAAGCTTGAAATTCCTCCATTTTTCACTTATTTGCTCCATCACAAAGAAGACAAATGATACAGACATAGTTTTTTTTAGAATCTATGCTCCTAACCCCCTCACGCTTCTATGTCTGAGCTTTTCTTACCGCGAGAGAGTACATAGCTTTCATCAGATTGTCTGACATCTCTGTAAATCAAAAAAAGTATGAGAAGCACTGTTTCCTACTCCAAGTATCATGAATACAGAGCCTGTCTGACTGTATAGCAACTCAGATGACAGGTAGTTGGATGGAAAGATATACTAATTGATGGCCTCCATATGAATTCTCCTGCAGCTAGTCAGTTTTTCACTTCAGAGATCTTCATTGACACTGCAACAGCTATAACTTAAATCTAAATGTCTTAGTATTCACTGTCTCCATTGAATTAGTCCAATGGTTCTCAACAAGGGACATTTTCCCCCTCAGGTGAAAGGGAAAACTAGATGCTACTTGTATCTCATGATTAATTCTACTAAACATCATAGAAATACACAGTACGGATGCCATTTGAAAATAGTGCTTCCATGGAGAAATCTGGACCTACTCCCTGACAAACATTTAGAACATCATCTGCCACTAGTTATTATCCTGTTCCATGCCTAAGAAATCCTAGATCAGTTAGTTCCCCACTCTATTACAATTTCATGTTGCTGTGATCTTGCTCATTCAGCTTCTTTTGCTGAGGCAATTTGCCTCAACTTGCTCCTTCTCAGTACCTTTGATTCACCTTTCAAGTTTACATCTCCATTTGAGGAAACTTGCCTGAATCCTTCCACTTTATTGGACATATGTCTATCATGGTGCTCTAATGAATGACACATTTCTGCATTTGTCTTCTAGAAGTTAACTGTATGCTCAGAATGGCAGAAAGTTGCTTTATTTGTGTTGGTAATTGTGCTGAGCACATAAGTACCCAGAAAGCATTGAACTAAAAGATAACAGATTACAAAGACCTTCTTGGACAAAAAGAACAGCCTTTAGGTTGACTCAAAAGTAGAGAGAAGGGGCTGGGGATATGGCCTAGTGGCAAGAGTGCCTGCCTCATACAGATGAGGCCCTGGGTTCGATTCCCCAGCACCACATATACAGAAAATGGCCAGAAGTGGCACTGTGGTGAGTGGTGTGTGGCAGAGTGCTAGCCTTGAGCAAAAAGAAGCCAGGGACAGTGCTCAGGCCCTGAGTCCAAGCCCCAGGACTGGCAAAAAAAATAGAGAGAAAGCAAGCCTGACTTGGTGAGAAGAGAGTAAAGAATGTATCTACTCTGCTGAATGAGTAACATCAGAACTAAGAGCACATCTAAAACTGGGGATATTATTTTCTCAAATGACTTTTTTCTCAAGCACATAAAGTAATCATCTTGATAAGTTGTATGACACCTAGCAAACATTCTATAAGTAGTAATTACTTTTTAGTAATGGCTCAGATTTGTCATCCTTTAATTTTATAGGTGCTATAGATTTAAACTAACTCAATAAAAAGGGTAGCACTTGTTCACATTTATGAAGTCGGATAATTAAAAAATATTAAATCAATTACAGATCAGTTAGTATAGGAGTAAGGAAAAAATCATGAAAATGGTAGAGGAATAACTAAACTTTTATAAACAGAGGAAAGGGAACTACATTGAGTATTGGTGAGACTAGGTTCTTTCCACTTCTGTAGATCTGAAGCAAATGAAACCATCATCAATATTAATACCACTAACCATCTAGAACCATGTACCAGGCCGACTACTTTATATCACTATATCGTTTAACATAAAAATTAATGTATATACACTCGTTAGCTTCTTTTCTTTGTTATAGAGAAGGAATCCAGAGCTCAACAGAGTAACCTAATTTGCCCAGGGTCACACACAATTTAAGGCAAGGAACTTAGAACAAAACAATTAGAAAGACCCCAAGTATACAAATGATGCTTTGTGTCTACAGTGTGGGATTAAGTTTATAATTGAGGAAATTTCCAACTTAGTCTAATCAAAGGGCTCATATTCACATATTGCTTTTACACACAGATTTTTCCCTGTAGGATTCTGCTGCTTTATAAACTGATACTTAGTTCAAAATTAGCTGGATCTTTAAGCCAACCATGGGACTGGTTGACCTGAAAGTCACTCCCTTCAAGGCAAGTTTTCAATTAGCAGGGAAAGACATGGAGCTGACAAGGGCTGACAAGTGGATCAAGAGCTCCATTCTACCCAGGGTTATTTCTCAAGGAAGGATGTTGGGAGATGGGAACATTCCATCCGCTGGAGGCTATCCCAGTGACCTTTAATGCTAGTCTAGTTTAAATACATTTTGACATTTCAAATAAATTAATGTATTTTTACAAGGTGGGGCAAGTACCACAAATTAGGCCAAATGGTTTGCCTGTGGCTGGGTCACTAAGCAGAATTTACAGCGTATCACTGCTGTTCTTCAATCTCTTTCTACCCCCTTCCCAAAAGGGTGTGTTTATCCTACCACCTTACCTCCCCAAAACATTTGGACAAATGCCAGCAGCTCTCTCAAGTTAACCTTCATTTCATCTCAGTAGTATGTAATTCTGGAATCACTCTGCTCCTAATAGATGCTAAAATTTTTATCAGTTATGGGGTTTGAACTCAAGGCCTGGGCGTTGTCCCTGAACTTCTGTGCTCAAGGCTAAAGCTCTACCACTTTGAGCCACAGAGCCACTTCCAGTCTTCTGGTGATTATTTGGAGATGAGTCTCACTGACTTTCCTGCCTAAGCTGGCTTTGACCCATGATCCTCAGATCTCGGGCTCCTGAGTAGCTACGATTATGGGTGTGAGCCACCCGCACCTGGCTATAGATGCTCATTTTAACTGCCAGAGTCAGTTTAAAAACACCTTTCCATCACTTAGTTTATATGTTGTAGAAATGCCTTAATAGTAAATGCTGAGTTTCTACTGTGTGAATGTAAGGGACTACGTTCCTTGAAAATTTACCTGGAAATAAGAGTATTTAACTTGAGACCGACATAAAAGGAGCTGACAACCTAAAAGAGGTGGAAAGGTCCATCTTCTGAAAAGGCAGCCCCTTGACTACTAAGAAGCCACACATCTTTCATCTGATCAGATTTCATAGACAAGCTGCCCTGCCAAATCAAATGGGAATTAAAGGAATTCTGTGTAGTTGGTATAGAAAGTGTCTCAGAAGCACAAAGACCACTTTAGTCACAGGAAAACTACCAGAGGGTAGCTTATTTGATGGAAAAGAAAACAAACAGATGCAATAGCTGATGCATTTTTGAAGCAATATTAAATCTAATAAACATGATACCAATAGTATTGGTTTAAATCGGGTTGGGCAACTTAGAGAATTTAACAGCTATTGTTTCCACTCTCAGCCTTTATCTCAGAGGCAGCCTTGATTGCTAAGAACAGAGTCAGAAACATGCTCCTTCTCTTGCTCCTGCCAGGTGTATGTTGTCCCCGGCTCCTGCCCTGGCCTTAGCTCCCAGAGTGGGGATAATTAGAACGTCATTTCTGCCAGGTTTGTTTTTTTCTGGGTCACTGACCAGACTCTGTTGAAATAGGAATGTTGTACTGAAATAAATTCATTTCCTCATCCTCAGCCAGCCTCAGCTTATTTCCTGGGGGACCATGCTCCATAGGACCAGTGCACACATATGGTTTATATGCCAACACGATAGTGTATATAGAGGTCCAGGAGCAAGCAGGAGAGGAAATCAACAGCAAGAGCAGAAGCAATCTCTCTGTGTCTATGTCTCTCTCTGTCTCTCTGTCTCTCTGTCTCTCTCTCTCTGTCTCTCTCTCTCTCTCTCTCTCTCTCTCTCTCTCTTTCTTTCTCTCTCTGTTGCAGGGCACTGACAAGCAAAGGCCTCAGACAGACGTGCTGAGGAACACATCACCACAAACTGCTCTGGGAGCTGTTAAAGCTGCTGTTTAATGTTTATCCAATGGCCTCCATCAGAAAGGCTCTGTAGAACATGCTTAACACTAGCTGAGCTTTATACCCCATTAGCACTCAAATTCCTAGCTGCTCAGGGACATATGGTATTGACTAGAGAAGGGTAGCTTATATGGGGATGGAGGAGGAGGGTACAGAGAGATGCGGAAATAGACAAGGTCTCTAAGTATCCAGGAGACACTCAGAGGAGAGAGCAAAGAGTCCCATGTAGGACAATAGAAAATGTCAGAGGTAATATTTGTCTTTTTTATATTTATTTATTGTCAAAGTGATATACAGAGGTGTTACAGTTTCATACATAAGGCAGTGAGTACATTTCTTAGCAAACTTGTTACCTCCTCCCTCATTATTCTCCCTCCATCCCCCCTCTTCATTTCCCTCCCCCCGCCACTGTGAGTTGTACAGTTGGATTATGGCATATAGTTTTATTGTATGGGTTCATCTTTTACCCTCTGTCTCTCCATTTTGATGTTCCCCTTCCCTTCCCTAGTACCAATAAACATATATACAATACCCAGGGTACTGAAATCAGTAACTGACATCAGGGGTAATCTTTTCTTTTTTATGACATCACCAGTTGTCTTTCCGTATGAGACACAAGTAAAAGAAAGGCATTATCACAGACTTCAGACCTGGTCATTTTCTACTTCATTACCAATGACGTGTAAGGCCTCTTTCAGTATCCTCTTCAGAGTGCAATGACAACCTACATCTTGTTTCTAGTCTTCCAGAGTCCAGGAGAAAAACAAAGCCTTTTTCACTAGAAGCCAAAATGAATAGCTATATTACTCTTACTATTTGCCTAGGAATAGGACATTCTTTCTGCTTCTGTCTGACCTAAAAGGGGAGAAATAAAAACTAATGAATGGTGAAGTCGAGTGGCATGGCACACTGTTCTCTAAGAGAAGTGCCCAGGGATAAATCGTCACTATCAAGAAGATGTCAGGGCAGACATTGAGGCAAGTCTTGTGTCCGGAAAGGAACTATAGTGGAAGAGTGTTTAATTCGCCTATGTATTCCCAGTACCTAGCATAGCACTTGGCACAGGCTCCATCCCCACACACACACACACACCAGTCTTTTTATGTCTCTGTCTTTGTGATGTTTCACATCCATCTATTATCCATGCCATTCATTGTCATCCTAGTTCAGGAATCATAAACCATTACCTGAACCACTGCAGAAGCCTCCCAGCTCCCTTCCTATCTCCAATGTGGACTCCGCAGTAACCAATACAACCCTTCTAAAACCCAAATACAACAATGTCTCACCTATTCAGTGGCTTGTGACAGTTATCAGAATAAAACTAAATGTGTAGTTCCTTCCATTACCTGCTCTATCACTTTGCTAGGGCTGCCACAACCAAATTTCAGGCAGAGAGGCTTAAATAATAGAAGTTTATTTCTTCACATATCTTGAGGCTAGAAGTCCAAGATCAAAGTGTTGGCATATCTAGTTTCCCCTGAGGCTCCCTTTTGGCATTTAGATGCCCAGCTTCTTGTCATGTCCTAATATATTTTCCCATCTGTGTATATGCCTTTCTTATATCTCTTTCTCTTATTGTAGAAACCTTTGTCCCTTTGGATTTGCACATCTCCCTTATGATCTCCATCAACCAAGGCCCTATGGCCAAATACAGACACATTGTGGGTTACGGTGTCAATATATTAATGTGGAGGGGTTTGCATCATTGTCTCCCACTAGTTTGCCTTATGGAACATTTTCCTGGTAACCTAGATGAGCCATGTGATATCTTGCTCTGGATCCAAATTGTCCTCAACTCTACTTCTTCCTCAATTTCCACCACATTCCTCCACTTCTACTTGTCATTTCAGCCTCTACTTAAGTACTTATCTGATAATATCCTATTCTTCACTGCCTGTCCACATGAAGTTCTCTCATACCCTCACTGTTGCCCTTTCTTATAACACAGAGAATAATTGCTAAGGGTTCTTCCCAAGTCATTTGAGGATAGATGCTGTGTCCTAGTCATTTCTAATCTCCAAAGCCCAGCACAGGCTTATGCTAGGGAAGGTACTCATCAAACATGCAATGTCTTTTCTGAGTGGAGGGGCACATAGAATAAACCAGACCAAGCTAAGTGAGCAACCTAAAAGTGCAAAGTAATATTCATGCACAAGATGGATGTGAGATTTATGCTAATGGCAGGTCTTGTCCCCAAATCTGTTAAGTAAGATCTGATTTCCCCAGCAACTTGCTGTCCAAAAGTTTCTATGATTTAGATTCCTCAGGACAGTGAGAGAGACCTGTATAGTATAGCAATATAATATATAATAACTATATGTCCTATTATATATATAATTAGAGCAATGGTCTTCAGAATTACCTAGAAGCCTTCTTTACAAAAATTTTTAAAAGATAGCTGGGTCCCTACCTCAAAGATTTCTTGCTCAATAATTCTAGGAAGGAACCTGGGGATTTTATTTTGCATTTCTAACAAGTTCACAAATGATGCTATTGTTGCCAGTCTTGAGACAACATTCAGAAAATCATTGCTCTAGAGGGTCCCTCTAAATTTTTTGAAACATTTTACACCATGTTAGAAATGGCCTAGGTAATAAATATATTTACCAGAGCATGTCACTAACTATCCCGTTTCACTGTCAGGCAACACTGATGTTGCTGAAATCTGAGGGAGGGGAAAGCAATAAGCCAGTTTCTCCTTTAAGGTAAAACTGCCTCTAGAAAGATATGGTAACTTAATGGTGTGTGTTCTGTTCTTTTTCCAGGTGCGATTAGAGTGGCCAACAGACCTTGCAGTCAATCCCATGGACAATTCATTGTATGTCTTGGATAACAATATTGTGCTGCAAATTTCTGAGAACAGGCGCGTGCGGATCATCGCAGGGCGCCCCATTCACTGTCAGGTGCCCGGCATCGATCATTTCTTGGTCAGCAAGGTAGCAATTCACTCTACTCTGGAGTCAGCTAGGGCCATCAGCGTCTCCCACAGCGGGCTGCTCTTCATCGCTGAAACAGATGAGAGGAAAGTAAACCGCATTCAGCAAGTGACCACCAATGGGGAGATCTCCATCATTGCCGGCGCCCCCACTGACTGTGACTGCAAAATTGATCCCAACTGTGACTGTTTTTCAGGTATGACCTTTTTAGCAATTCACCACTTCCCCTCTCTGTTTTCAAACGCAAAATGTGCATCAGAAAACTCAAAAGGAAAACGAAAGGCTTCCTTATAAACAATAGTGTGACCTTGTGGAGAAAGCCATGCATTAGGAGTCACATCAGCTAAAGTTGCTCTGACAACTGTTTCCCTGAGTGATCCTTGGGGAAAAAGAATCATAAAACCTCTTTCTGACTCATTTGCCTTATTTGTTAAATAGAGATAAACAGTTGCCTGTCCTATCGCCTTACCAATCTGAAGATAAGCGAGCATAATTTAAAAAAATTACTCTTAAAAAGTGAACGATCACTGTACACATGTAAGAGCATGCCATTATTTGTGCTTTAGGAAACCAAAACTGGGTTTAAAAGCCATAAGGGAAAAATAATACTTTCCTTAGGTGACTAACTGGTTTTCAGATTAAAAGCAGGTATATTTTGAGACCTAGAGAAACTCACAACACACTGTTTTGGTGACACATGGGCAAAAGTAAGTCCAATGATGGAGATTTTTCATGATACCAGTCTGACATGTATTCTATGTTTCCTTGTTTGTTTTTCACCTAAAACTCTTGCCACAACCAACAGTGTCATTTACTTTTAATTGAAATAGGGGCAAAAAGATCCTTTCTCCCCAAACATGGAATAGGTATTTCACATAGTAGTCTTCTAAATGTCAACAGATGTATTTGTTGCTGGGATGTAGAAATCACTCCATACCCCACACTACCACAAGCAATTCTAAACTACTCAACCAGGATGGGGTTGAAAGGGATGGGATAGAATAAGGAAAGGGGTGATACTGATCAAGATGCATTATACTTATACACTGAAGTGTTGAACTGAAACTCTTTTGTACAACTACTCCAAGTTAATAAAATATAACTTAAAAAATAAATTTCACCCAGTCCCAAATGGTCTTCTTAATTCTTGCGTTTTGGTTAGGCCAGTGAAATCAGAAGTGAGCAATTTGGTGAATATGACTTTTGATCAGTGTTTCAGTACTTTCCTGGACAATGCACTTTATAGAAATTTTGTCAATTTGTATCTTTCATTCAAGAAAAACCTACTATTTAATTCTAGTTTTCAAATTTGGTGTTCTGAATTATTGTCACACAGATTTGGTATACTTTGACAATGTAACAATGGGAATTAATAGAAAAAAAAAAGGCCTGAAACAGATCCTAAAAGCAGTGACAGTCTTTAGGCTCATGGAATTCCAGCCAGTTTTTTGTGCCTATTATTATTTGCTCTTCTATCTTGCAATACAATAGATTGTGAACAGCAGGATCGAGGCTTTCATAAAATTGGTGTAACTGAGATAATTACATCTTACTGTTCATCTTTAGTGGTACTGACTCAAGAATTACAATTTTTTGAATAATGGGTTTCAAAATCGTCAAGGAGACCATGCAGAGAATGTTAGTCCACTGATTTTTTTTTACTTTAAAATGATTGTTGATGCACTGTACTTTCTGTCTATGCCATGTTCAGACTAATGCTTCTATTGGCAATTATTAAAATCAAGGCCTTTCTTCCACAGGTGATGGAGGCTATGCCAAAGATGCAAAGATGAAAGCCCCTTCCTCCTTAGCAGTGTCACCTGATGGTACCCTTTATGTGGCAGATCTTGGGAATGTTCGAATTCGTACCATCAGCAGGAACCAAGCCCACTTAAATGATATGAACCTTTATGAGATTGCCTCCCCTGCCGATCAGGAACTCTACCAATTCACTGTCAATGGAACTCACTTGCATACTCTGAACTTGATAACAAGAGACTATGTGTATAACTTCACCTACAATGCTGAAGGTGATTTGGGTGCAATCACCAGCAGCAATGGCAATTCAGTACACATTCGTCGTGATGCAGGTGGGATGCCCCTTTGGCTTGTGGTACCTGGCGGGCAAGTATATTGGCTAACCATAAGCAGCAATGGCGTCCTGAAAAGAGTGTCAGCCCAAGGCTATAATCTGGCCTTGATGACTTACCCAGGAAACACGGGACTTCTAGCTACTAAAAGTAATGAAAATGGATGGACAACTGTTTATGAGTAAGTTTTCAATTCTTAACATTCCCTTTGTTACATTTTTATTTGAAATTGTATCACAGTAGGAAAATGGCTTAGTAATTGCTGGCTATTACATTCTATTTTCACCTAACAATCAAAAAAATTAAAAAAAAAATACTCAAGGAGAAAATGTTATCAACTCCTAGGGTTTGGACCCATTTCTCCTGAGCAGTTTTTGAAGGATAATAATAAAAGCATAGAATGAATAAAAAAGGAATGAAACGTGGCACTGCAGGAAATAGGAATGGAGAAGTCCAGGTACTCAAAAAATGTACACAATACCTAGGGAAGACTAGGTAAAACTGCATTTAAATAACAAAACTAGAGAATAACTCTAACGCAGTGTGATTTAACAGGTACTTATAGATCCCTGCGGGGTTTAATAAATGAATAAATGAATGCATGTTCCAAACCAACTCAGTCTAACTTACTACAGAAGATAAGAGAGAGGTTAGAATATACGAAATGAGGCCTGAAAAGCACTGTAGAGTTTCTGCAGAGTCAATGCTGAAGAGTAACTTCGTTCCATTGAATGTTTCTGAGAAATGTGAAGCCAAATGTTTCTGTACAGGCTTGGGCTTTCTTAGTGGCCCTGTACAAGTCAAAGAATCAGCACATCTTGGCACTCACAGACTAACTCTGTGATAACTTTAACTGAGAACTAACACAAACTGTGTTTGACAGCAAGCTACTAGGCAGTGTCATGACACAGAAATAGAGACCATTGTCCTTGCCTTTTAAAGCATGGACAACATTGGTTGTAAGTCAATCCATTTAGCAAGCTAGACTGCAAACACTCAGGAAGTATTTTCTCCACAAAGGAAAATGCTACATTTTCACTAATGTATTAAGGGAGGATGATCCAAGGGATTAATATGGCATAAAATGGAGGTACTAAAAAGAACCAAGCAAATGTGGCTAGTCTTATAAGTATGGAATATGAAGAGAATATGTCCTACCCAACAAAAGCCTCCAAAGAAAAAGAACAAAACAATCATCTTTAAAGTTTTGGATCATTTCCCAAAGAAATGCCATTTACACAAAAGAGCTTGATAGCTATTCTGGTTTCCTTTAGAAAAAAATAGTATTCAAGTTTTTTTTTCTATTGCAAGTCTTCCTCTATTTTTAAATTTTTTCTCTTACATCTTAATAAGAGTAGTGAGGCATTGCTGTTTGGCTATTGTGATCTTCTGCTATGACTATCCTAGACATGTACTAATTATTCCCTATGAGGGAGACCATAGAGTCCATGTTTCTTTGGGTCTGGCTCACTTCACTTACTATGATCTTTTTCCAAGTCCTTCCATTTCCTTACGAATGGGGCAATGTCATTCTTTCTGATAGAGGCATAGAATTCCATTGTGTCTATGTACCACATTTTTCATGCCCATATGAACACATCAGATGATGCTAAGTGAAATGAACTCCAAGTTATGGAAACAAGTGGTATATCATTGTTGTAATTATTTTCAACATGCCATGTGAAACCGTACCCCTTTTTTTCTCTCATATTCCCTTCCTGTGGTTTTACCCCTGCTATCACTGTATCTGATCTTAGTGCCCTAGATACTCTATATACATGTATTGGAATTAGAGAAGGGAAAAGGAATGCCAAAATCAAGAGACAAAGGATAAAAAGACAAACCTTTGCAAAAGCAATACTTACACAACTATTTGGTGTAAACCAACTGTACAACTCATGGGAAGGGGGAGAGGAAAATGGGGAGGGGAAGGCAGGGGGAAAATGAGGGAGGAAGAAATGTACTTGCCTTACATATGAAACTGTAACCCATCTATACTTCACTTTGACAATAAAGAAGAAAAAGAAACAAACAAATATAAGGGGAAAAAAGAGTAGTGAAGGCTACTGCTCACTAAAGATTTACTAACTGGTAAGTACTGAGCTAGGTTATTAGCAGAAAGTACTCTATTATCTTTTAGTTGTACAAAATGGTTTCAATTCAACCTATCAGTTTATGCATACAATGCATCTTGATCAATGTCACCCCTTCAAGGCATGATGTCATTTGACTTGTAGTTTTGTTGTTGTTGTTTGTCAGTTGTGGGGTTTAAACTAGGGCATAGTCACTGTCCCTGAGCTTTTTCTGCTCAAGGCTAGCAGTCTACCACTTTGAGCCACAGCTCCACTTCCAGTTTTCTGGTAGTTAGAGATAAAAATCTCATGGACTTTCCTGCCCTGGCTGGCTTTGAACTGCAATCCTCAAATCTCAGCCTTCTGAATAGCTAGGATTACAGGTGTGAGCCACCTGTACCTGGACAACTAATAGTTTTAAAAAATAATTTTAATTGAAAACAAGCTGTATAGTAACTATGAGGAATGCAGTGGAGGCATGTGGAGATATTATTGCAATAATCCAGGGAAATATAGTGATTTGTGCCAGAAAGTAGGCGTAATAAGAAGTATAGAAATTCTGCATATGTTTAGACACTATCAGAATTTACTGATAGATTAGATGTGGGATTTACAAAAAAAAAAAAAAAGAGGAGTCAAAGACAATACCAAAGTTTGGGCTTCAACAACTCCATATTGAGGTCTCTACTTTCTAGAAAGGACTATTTTACAGGAGTGTGCTGTAGTGGAGGGTTGTGACATGACTGTTAATGACTACAGATTTTTATTTTTAGGGTGATGGAAATGTCCTAGAAGTGATGATAATGGTTGCATAATGTTATGAATATTCTCCAAATCACTAGATTGTACCCTTTAAAATGATAAATTTGTAGTATGTTAATTATATCTCAATAAGAAGAAGAAGAAGAAACTGGCTAGGAGCTAGAGATTGGAGACAAATCAGTTAAGGATTATTTTAAATAGCTTTGCTATAAAGAGAAGCAGAGAGATTGAAGCTGCAGGGGAAATGGAGTAAACATAAGGAATTTTTTAATGTATTATATTTGCTTGCTAATGAAAATGATTCAATAGGAAGATAAAAACTGATAATAGAGATAGCGAAGAGGATACTGTTGAGAGATCAGTTTGTGTGCCTGCTTTCTGCCGGCAACATAAGGATGCAAACACTGTGCTAAGCAGGATTCTCATAGTTGAGTAGCATCCAGGCTTATTATCAGGACATGGCCAGCATTGACTAACATGGTATCATCTGATACCACTGCTATCTGTAGCAATCGTAAACCACAAAGAGATGAGAACAAACCAAGTACCTGCATGGAAGGAATCATAGTTTTATGACCACAAATCAGTAATAGAAGTCATTTCAAAAGTAAACAAATTAAAATTTGAAAAAAAGTAAACAAATTAAGGTCCAGAATGAGAATGTAATTTTTCCATTCATATTCCTAGTTGGTGGAATCTGGAGTCCAGCTTTCTGAGTTCCTGTGCAAGGGCTGTTTACACAACTACCTCACTTCTCTACAGAAGGAGCAGGAACATTGGGCTTATAAGAGCAATTCTAAAATGTCTGGAAGGCTAGAAAAGTGTAGCAAGAAATATGAAATATGTAAGGAGAAGAATAGAGAACTACCATGAGATCAAAAGGGAGATGGAGCAACTATTTGCTATTTCTCCTATCTCCTTTGCTTCAGCAAGAAATATACTTAAAAGCAAACCCTCATGATCAAATAGCTTCCATGGAGAGGAGAAAGTCCCTCTTCATTCTGAAGCAACCTATTCAGGTGCTGAATAGAAGTCCCTGTCACAACTCTAACTTCCTGACGTTTACAGTGTGCCAGATTCTCCCTCCCATAGTCTTCATCTTTCACTTAGACTCATCAATACTTTAGCTAGTTTTGAACACCCTGAAAGTTGTTCCTTGTCCTTCTGAAGTTGAGGAATATGACCATGAGCCTACTTTGTTGTCAGAGTAGGGCAAAGTTTGCTAGAAGTTTGCTGGACTTTGCTGGATCACGAGTAGGCCCTCCTAAAAATATCCTATGCATATATCAATAAAGATATAGATAATAGGTATCTGTGGTGAGTGGGAGGCTTGTTTCTGTAGCTAGAGAGGATAAATTGTTTGCCAAGGTGGCCATAGAACTTTCATTCTGAGATGACAGTGAAAGAAAGAGAGAGAAGCCTTAGCAGTTTGGCCAAACAGAGAACTGCTGTGGAGAGGGGTGAAGACATGAGTCCATTGCACTGTGGGTTATCTGCAGTTATCAAGAAGAGAAATGTCCCAAATGACCCTGGTCAGTAGATCATCAAAATGGAGTTTAAAATGCCTCTTGTGCATTGATATTGTGAGGGCTTTTATTGTGTAATATAAAGTTATTTAAATGACTGAGTCACTTCATTCCATTTGACTTGATTTAACAAAGGGATGACTGACAAGGCGTGAATGCTGGAGCAATAAAGCAGGCATTCTGACCTCACAAGCTAGCAGACCCTAATTTTAAGGACTCTGACATATCTAAGATCCAAGTGAAATGTCCTACAACTCACACAGTAGGCAAGCTTTCTTCCCAACTAAACTACAAGAGTACCAATGGTCCCTTTGTTTGCTTTCCTAATGTTTGTAATCACTTTTAATCTCGGCCATTAAGAAGGTAGACACAGGAAGATCGGAATTGAAGGACATCCCAGGCAAAAGTTAATGAGGCCCTATGTCAAATACAAGCTGGGTTTGATAAGGCCTATCTGTGATCCTATGCAAAGCATAGGGAAGGACTATCATATTCAAAAAATGGTCCTGCTGGGAATGTGCCTTAGTGGTAGAGTGCTTCCCTAGCATGCACGAAGCCCGGGATTCGATTCCTCAGCACCACATATACAGAAAATGGCCAGAAGTGGCACTGGGGCCCAAGTAGCAGAGTGCTAGCCTTGAGCAAAAAAGAAGCCAGGGACAGTGCTTACAGCCTGAGTTCAAGCCTTAGGACTGGCCAAAAAAAAATGGTCATGAAAACTGAGTGCAAGATCCTATCTATAAAATGTACTAAAAGTAAGAGGACTGGGGGCATGTGTCAAGTGGTAGGGTGTTTGCCTAATAATGAGGATCCCCTGGTTTCAACTCTCACTAGGATTTTTTTTGAAAGGTTTCTGCTATACCAAATGAAAAATATCCCCAACTAAGGCCACAGCATCATCTGTATCAGTGCTGCTAGTCTAGCTGAATGGAAAGCTCCCCAGGTCCTTTGTGCAAATAGTGCTTCTACTTCAGGAAGACTGCATTTGTATGTTCTCTTCATCATTGGTGTTCTGCATTCTCTAGTCGTGGACTTTATTAGTGTATCTCTCCTTCCACAAATGCTGTTTTATACAGAATGGCTAATGGGGGAATTCCCCTTTTCCCTGATAATAACAGAAAGGAGGAGGGGAAAAGTGAATAAGCCATGTCCCTGGGTGAGATATTTGCCATGCAAACAGGATGTGATCCCCATGAAGAAATGCTTCCGTAATGATTTGTCCATTCAAATGCATGCTATGTTTCCAAAGAGGCCTCTATAATCCCAAAGTAGAAGAGGAGCTAAGGCAGGGTCCACCCTGCTATCTACAGGCAGGTGAATCATTTCGTGTAAACAAGAATATACAGGTGGGGACTGCGCATTCGTATTTCAAGAGACAGACAGTCAACACCTTTCCTGCAATGTTTGCGTTTGTGCTTTATGTCCTTGATAAGGCTCAAGAATGAGGCAAACAGAATTGTAGTGATGTCGGAGAAAACAGAAATAAAGGAAAAGCAAAGAAAGCTTTTCAATGCCTGCTTTTAGCTGCAGTGCACAGGACATCCCAGTAAGCTGCATGTAGCCTCCCAGCATCCACGGTGATGATTCTGTTTACTCTGTAACCCCATTGACTCTCACATGTACCTGCCATTGCTATGGGCAGCACCCTATTTCCACTAATTCAACAAACATATGTACTGGAAATGGACTCTTTCCAGAGTATTTTGTATTCTGAGAATAAAAAAAAATGAATAAGACACTGCCCACTGAAAAATAGTGAGTTTACTCTCTAGTAAGGAAGACATGTCCCAATGAATGGCAATGAGGACAGAAGTCCACCATCTTGTCTTACATACACGGAGGCTTCAGACTCCTAATTGCTTTTTTTGCCTCCAGATCTCTACTGATACCAAATCACTCCTCAGATCATCCTACCCTCAATATGCAAAGCTTTCTATGCTTGCTCCAGATATACTCACACTCCACTGTGTCATCACACACACACACACACACACACACACACACACACACACACACGTCTTCCTCCCTCTCCAATCTACACCAGTCCTCCCAGATTCCAACACTACCTGCTTTCACTCTTCTGCTTCCTCTTCTGCTGGGCCTTGCTGAAAATTACCTTTACCTCTTCTGAGCCTCTACAGCTCTTTCTTTACAGAAATTCATGGTAATATTCTGGCATTGGATTTTATATTGTGTATGTCTTCTGTTCTCCACTAGATTTTGAATTACATTCTACATTGTATCCCCATCACTTAATATGTACACAAGTCCTTTGAAGTTTCTAAATGAAGAACAAGTTGAGATGGAAGGGCATTGTGGGCTTGGAACTGAATCATAGCAAGCCTGGAATTCTTGATTAGAAAAGACAAATTCAGTATTTCCTTATTAGGTTCATCAGTTTGCTGACATGCAAGTGTAAAGAAGGTCTGGCTCCTTCTTATTACCTTCAAAAATGATGTTATTTCCTGCTGTATTGAATATTTTCTTAAAAGCAAAGGTGGGAGAATTTATAGTTTCTACTCTGCATACTATAGTTCTGGTATAAATGGTCCTCTGGGGAATGATCAGGCTATTATTCATGAAAAAAATATCCAGCCAAATATATTTTAATAGTATATAAATATAATTTCCCCCAATGAAAGTATAAGTTCCTGATAAGAATAGATTCTGAATTTCCTTTACAAATGGTTTCTTTGCTCCAGTAGAACATACTAACACACACACACAGACTCACAAGCAGACCTGTGTTCAAGCTCATGACATCCCACAATGCTCAATCAAAAGATAAGAGCACACTTATTGTGGGTGCTCTGTGGAACTCTTATCATGGATCTCTGTAAAAATCTGTGGAGGAAGGGACAACTTGCTGTCACGTTTCTTCTTACCAAAGTTACTTGTGATAACTAGGATGAAAACAGTCATTCCCTCATGGCACAGTTCACCGGTCAGACTGTATGTCTGCTTAGGTGAGTGCTATTAGTTGCCTGGGGTGCCAGGGTCGGGGGGCGGCGCGGAGGGAGAAGGGGGCTACTTCCATGTTGTAGCCTGAGGGGATCCGTGGAATCATATTGGCTTCTGTGCTCTGCACCAAAGGAAGCAAGCACCAAAGGGAAACACATAACATGAGAATTTTTTGATTAAACTCGTTTCTTTGACATTCAGTCTGGAAAGATGTATTCCCCTATGACTGAGGGTGGGAAGGGGGGAGTCAAGCAAGCCATAGGAAATCAAAGGCAACTCCCCTTCTTTCTTATCCACTTTGAGCCATCTTTCCAAGTTGCGGAACTCATCCACTGATGTGTACATTTGCCTGTCATCCTTTCTTTGGAAATGACCCCACCAAAGACAGGTGGGCCTGGTATGTTTTGATACCAAGCTGTATAAATGATTGAGCACATGAGAGATACCACACTGCAGACACTAGCTGACGTGACTGCTGGGACTAGGACTGGCAGAATTGGAATATACGAGTACATTGTGAAATGGTATGTTTGTTTATGATAGGGTTGCATTCAAATGGACAGCTTGAACTAAGGATGCCTATCTCATTGTGGAAAAGAAAATGAGGCAATTGGACAGGCCTGTCCCCTTTGCCAGGAAAGGACCGGGCAGCAGCTCTCCCAGCTACATCTCACTGGATAGTTATAGTTTTATCTAGCACACTAGCTTTCCTTTTGGAGTGCACCGTTGTCAACTTGGAGAGCAGGGATAGCAACAGAATATGTAGAAATGTACCTGTGCTCTTGAGAATAAGCCTTAAAACATATCACAGAAAAAGAAGATCTATAACATAGCATAAAAGGAGCTGGGTAACTAGGTTAGAAAAACAGATTTACCCAGATGGCTTTGCTAAGGTTTATTGGGTCTTTTGACCCTTGCACCTCTGAGCACAGATGGCTCAATTGGTATCTAATCTTGTCACATTGCTCTGATCACTGGATGCAACCATTGAAGTCCCCTTTATATAGAAGGTTGCTTTTAAACAAAGGGAGATCTGAAGGTGTAGCCCAGGAATACAGCATCTTTTCTAGGTTTAATCCCCAGCACCACATATAAAATAAAAGAAGCAACTGTACCATGGGGAAAGAGAGCACTTCCCTGAATCGGGAAAGCCAATTGGAAACCGACATTCCTAGTGTCTAAGGGTAGATTTCTTGGAGGAAATAACAGAGTGGTATTGACCAAGAGGGAAGGAAAGCCCTTGGAAATCTAGAGAGGGAAAGCAATGAGGCAAAGTCACTGGTGCTAAGTGTAGAACAGCCTCAGAATCCAGGAAGCTGGAATCACAAACTCCCCTTATGAGGAAGACTCACACCAGCTTCCTTCTATATGCTGCCTAAGTCCTCTCTAGGGAGAAAATTACATTGATACCTTGGGAGAAGAAAGGCAGACATTTTCTTTCCCTGGAAAGAACACTAGGCAGGTCAGGTTAGGGCTGGACTGGACTGGACCCTTAAGCCCTTATTTCTTGCCAGAGGCCTGCTTCTTACAGCTGCAGAGCCCCAGAGCAGGCCATAGGCAAACAAGGTGGGCAGAGGAAAGATGCAGTCATTAACCCCAGGCACAATAGCACCCTTTGGCCTTTCTTTGATTATGAGTCCTTAGCTGCATGGTAGTGACACAATAACCATTTTGACTGATATCCATTTAAACCAAGGGGACACCCAATAAAACAACTACCTCCACGTATCTGTGATGTCAAATGAGCAGTTTGTTTATTTATATTTGCAGGCATGAGCATTTTAACTGGTAGCTTTTTGACTGCACACAGACACAAGCATATACACACAGAACTAAAGGAGGGAGCATTGTGTATAGTCTCAAGTTCAGATAAAGCCTATAAAACCTGGCCTATCCCCCCATTCCTCTTTCCCCAGCCTACCAAAGGGTAGTATAGGTTTTACAATTTCAGCAAGTGCTCATACTAAGTTTCTTTAAATCCCAGTGGACTAAAAATGTATCACTAGGACATTTTGCATCCATTGTTGGGAGAGGGCGTAGTAGAGCTGTATCCTGTTCATTTGGGGTAAAAAGAATATAATTGTTTAACATTTTAAAGCAAATAAAAGTGCTTAAATATTTTGCAATTTGCAACTTGAAAAGAAAACAGTAATGGGTTTCCAAGTGTATGTCTTTACTTTTAATGAAGTGTTTATTTTTCATGGTTCTATTGGCAATAAAAGAACAACTCCACATCAAAAGCCTTCAGGGAAGCAGTTTCCATTTGGAAGACAGTGAGATTGCCAATAATTCTGGGTTTTTTTCATTTTTTAAAGTAAACTCGCTAGACTACATTTCTATATATAGGTTATTGCCTATTATCTCACGTAATTATTATTTTTTCCTCTTACACATATAGCAAAATTACAAAACATTATTACTCTATGTACACAAAAGATCAAAAGAATTTAAGTGACACCAAGATCAAGGGGCTCCAACATGTTTTAATGAACATGTTTCCATTATCCTCAGTACTTGTTCATTTTGTTGGAAAAGTGATTCATTCATTTCAAATTTGGCAACTTAAACAGCAGCAAATTATAATTTTCCCATCACAATGCAAAGTCAGTTTATTGGCCTGCTCCAGCTTTGCTCTTTGGCATCTCCTTTTCTTTGACGACAGCACCCTCTGCTGGTAAACATAATCCATCACATTTAAATGGGATCCACCCGAATTGCAGAGGCCTCCCTGCAACATCATTGCACACAGCAGGACGTGATTCATAAATCAGATTTCCACCCCGGTGATTCATTACTAGATTTTTTTCTATAAAAAAGCACAGCTCAAGGAAATCATCAAGAATTCAGAAGCTGCAAAAAAATACCTTCATTTGATTAATCATCTCTCTGACCTTTTACTTCTTATGGAACAAGGTTAATAGAACTTGTTATCACTCAAAGTTAAACTCTATTAGCTGCCAAGTGAGTTTTATGTTGCAAAGACCTGTTATCACTGGCAAGAAGCTTCAAAGTTTGGATTGGTTATATTCTTCAGATATGACCCTGAGGGCCACCTGACCAATGCAACATTTCCTACTGGAGAGGTCAGCAGCTTCCATAGTGACTTGGAGAAGCTGACAAAAGTGGAGCTAGATACTTCTAATCGTGAAAATGTCCTCATGTCAACCAACGTGACAGCAACTAGTACCATATATATCCTAAAACAAGGTAAGAATGTTAGCCACTTCACTTGTTTAGAACAGCACCTATTTTCTCAGCCACCTTCTAACCTGTGCATGCCATTATTAAACAGAATTCCCCTTTGACTCTGTTTCAGCTGGAAAATAGGACGGAAATAGGAGCTGAAACAAAAGCACATTCCCATCTTTGATCAGTTCACAGCCCCACTTTAGGTCACATCTCTGTAGGAGCGATGAGGTTAAATTCCTACCAAGTCTTCTCTTATCACGTCATTTCCCAATATCCAGCCATTTGTAAAGCCCTTTAAGGCCTAACTGGGCCCTATGAAAATACTAGCATCCTTTTGAACTTAACATTCAAGATCAGTGCTGACATGGACCAATAAACAAGTCATACCAGAATACAAACCAAGGAAGTATCTAAGAGAAATAAGAGGATTAAAAGCTCATTCTATACTAAGCAAACAAAAAGGTTTTAAATGGGAAAAAGAAGATATAATTTGGATGCAATTTCTGGGGAACTGGAGGGAATCAGACAATTTACCTCTCTCCTCTCCTCTCCTCTCCTCTCTCTCTCTGTGTCTCTCTGTGTCTCTCTGTCTCTGTATCTCTCTGTCTCTCTGTCTCTCTCTGTCTCTGTTTCTGTCTCTCTGTCTCTGTCTGTCTCTCTGTCTCTGTCTCTGTCTCTGTCTCTGTCTCTGTCTCTCTCTCTCTCTCTCTCTCTCTCTCTCTCTCTCTCTCTCTCTCTCTCTCTCTCTCGGCTGTGGGGGCAGTGTTAGGATTTTGTGAGCTGTAGTACACTGTGACAGGGCCCCCAGGTAGGAAGGATGCTGGATTGAACTTCATATTCTACTCATCCCCAGCTTATTAAACTAAGGTGGTCAACCCAGCAACACACAAAATGAGTTTGTGAGGGAATGCTTTAAAAAGATAAACAAAAAGCAGCCTGAAGTGTTAGGCAGTAATCTTTTATCCAGAAAACAAGATGCCCCAGCTGTGAAAATAACAAGATCCAAGTGGAGGTAGAGGATCTCTGCTGTCAGTGTAGTAGTCCAGCCCAGAAGGCAGTTATGCCCACAGTGCCTCACCTGCTTATGCCTTCCCCAAATTCATTTCCTAAACTAAACTTGTCTCTTCCTTGCTTCCCCTTTCTTCTCCCTCTTTGTCTTTTGTTCTTTTGTATACAGAAAATACTCAAAGTACCTATCGGGTGAGTCCAGATGGTTCACTGCGAGTCACCTTTGCCAGCGGGATGGAGATCAGCCTCGGCTCAGAGCCCCACATCCTGGCTGGGGCAGTGAACCCCACCCTGGGCAAATGCAACATCTCGTTGCCTGGAGAGCACAATGCAAACCTCATTGAGTGGCGGCAAAGAAAGGAACAAAGCAAAGGCAACATTTCAGCTTTTGAAAGAAGACTGAGGGTAAGGCATGAACTTATCATGATACGAAACTTTATGGGCTTCTTTGGAAACTGCAGAGCCTCACTGATCTGCAAGTCCCATTTCTCCAAAGCTTTTCTAGGTGACTGACTAGCTTATATGATTATACTAATTCAAGAGAGGATGCTAATGGCTGATAATGGTTCAGTATCCCTAAATGAGCATTCTAATAGGAGCTTTCTTTGTCATTAGCCAGCTAAAATGCTCTAACAGTAGCAATTTCAAGCACCAAAGAAGTCTGGATGGAGAAGTATGTTTAGTCAGGAAGCCAGCTAGTACCAATGCCAGCATGCCCTGTTCTTCCAGGTTAACCTAGGTTTCTATTTGGGATTGGTTCTTGAAGACATTAGGCAAGCGCATAGAGGACAAGAATCAGAAGGCAACATTTGGACAAAAGCAAGGTAGGACATGAGGAGTCACTGAATATATTTTTATTTTGGCAAGGAATACATCTGATGAGCCAGAGAGGTGAAGAACTAGACCTAAGATTGAGCTGGAGTATAGAGACATCAGTACCTGCAGGAAAAGAAAAATTCAGCAGTGTTCAAGTTTTTACCAAGTACAGTTCACTACTGTTAATCAAAGGTCTCTATCCAAACCACTTTCTGGAAGAGTAACCAATGTTAAGATGATGTGACCAACTTTCCAAATATAGTAGTATTCAGTAGCAGCCCTAGAGCATCTGCCAGCTCGAGGAAACCCCTGTTCTTGAGGCCAAATGTGCTCTGAGCATCTGTAGCATGCCTAGGATACTGAGAACGCTTGCATTTTCTTCATGCATAATAAAAAAGTTGGTAACTTTACAGGTGTACAAATGAGATGTCTGGGTTGGGCATGGTGGTACACATTTGTAATCACAGCTATACAGGAGACATAGATTAGGGAAATGCCTCTTGAGATCAGATCAGGCCAAAAAAAATGTTCATGAAAGAACAAAAAACAAGCTGAGTTTGGAGATATGTATTTGTAATACCAACCAAGTGGCAGGCAGTTTTAGGGAAATTACAGTCTAAGGGTGGCCCAAGCAAAAATGAAAAAACCTATATCTGAAAAACAAAAGTAAAAATGCACCAGGCACCTGTGGCTCAGGCCTGTAATCCTATGTACTCAGGAAACTGAAAGCTGAGGAGTTAAGTTCAAAGCCAGCCCATGCAGAAAAGTCTATGAGACTCTTATCCCCAATTAATCACCAAAACAGCCTGAAATGGAGCTGTGGCTCAAGTGGTAGAGTGCTAGCATTGAGCACAAAAGCTCAGGGACAATGCGCAAGCCCTGAGTTCAAGCTCCAGGACCAGCACAAAAAAAGCAAAAAAGTTAGTGCATTACTCAAATTGTAGAATGCCTAAATAGGAAATCTCCAGGAAGTCTCAAGTTCAAACTCTAATACCAAAAAATTAAAAGAAAGAAAAAAGAAAATCAAGCAATTAAACAGCCATGTCATTCCAGAAACAGTCAAACCATCCTGATAGTTTAGTATGAAAAAAGTATGTGCTATACACTTGGTAGAATTCTCGCCTTAAGAAATGAAAAGCTCAAGGACAGAGCCTAGGCCCTCAGTTCAATCCCCAGGACTGATACAAAAGATTGCTGTTTGTCTTTGACAGGTTTCCAGCATATAATCCAAGTTGGCTTCAAACGCACTGCCCAAGTGTGACACCTGCCTTAGTGTTTTAACCTGTGTAATAAAAGCATAGTGCTAGAGCAAAGTAAGAATCATTTGTAAATGGCTTATCAACCTCATGGGTTCACCACAGAGAGAAAATGTATTAAACAAATGACCCTTCCATAATTCTGTTACCTTACAGCATCAAATGAACATTACAAACCAAATCATACACTGTGAGATGGAAGAATTTTAAATTATAGCCCATCCGTACCTGGGATTTTTCCAGTGCCTAGGATAACTTTACCCTATGTTCTCTTACTTCTATATGCATAGATAGTGGAAAGAAATTAGAAACTATAAGTCTTCAGACTGGATTTCTAATTGTTTTCAATGTTGCAAAGCTAATGGCCACAAAATCATCCAGGAGCACTTTTGTGTTGAAGATTAAAGTGTTTTGTTAATACTAAATTCACCTATTCTTCATTGTAAGGTAAAGATGGACAGAGTGTCAGAGCAGATTATTAGTGCAACAGGTTCAATGCTTTTCCCTCTCTGTGATCTCTAGAGTTCTCCCAAGCTTCTGGAGTTGGAGGATGGACCCCTTTGTTGGCTAAGTGATGGTACTGTACGTGTCCTAGAAACCTAACAATAGCAGTCCTTTATATGTAATTAGTGCCATTGAGTCCAGAAAGGCTTCAAAGCCAGGATTTTATTTGTTTGCCACAACCATCAATTGTTGTTATTCCCAATTTACAGATCAGGCCACCAAGGCCCAGAGAGGTTAAGTGATTTGCCCAGATTCAAACAGCTATTAAAAGATCAGAGCCAGATCTAAAATGCCGGTCTTTGCCTAGTACAGCACTCTTTCCAATGCATCATGCTGTGCTTGCTGCCTTGCTCCTTAAAATAATTAATCTATAAATCATTGCCCCACTCAGTAGAGCCACCTTGGCAGGGCCTGACTCCTCATTTCAATGCTGACAAAAAGAGACAAATAATCGACTCTAATGGACTGGCAAGTGTGGGTGGTGCGCGACAACTGGCTGGCCTCCAGGTGGGAAAAGCATGAAGGAGACAAAATGCAGAGGGTGACTGTTTAACTTGTTGATGCTTTTTTTAAAATTTCAAGTTAGCAGAAACTAAGAACATGAGAGGGCTTTGTTGTGGTGCATTGTGTACTCTGAACATTTGTTACCTTTTCCTTTATACTTCCACTTCCTCTTCTTCCTTCTCACATTCTCTAACCATTGGGTTTCATTGTGCTGCCTCCATGTATTTATCTATATGAATAGATCTCAACATACTTTCCTTCTTTCTCTCTCCCAGAGCATCGCCCTTTTGGGTTAGTGTCGAATCATCATCAAGTTTTAAGTCTAGGGTCTTCAAATGACCAAGAACGTGATATTTGGCTTTTTGAGTTTTACTTTCTTCAGTCAATATGATCACTTCCAATTCTATCCATTTTCCTATAAATGGTGTAATTTCATTTTTCTTTATGATTGAGTAATTTTGTGTGAAATATACATACATATTCTATATTCTCATTATCTATTCATTGGTTGCTGCACAACTCAGCTGACTCCACAATTTGGCTACTGTGAATAGAGCTGCAGTAAATATGGATGGGAGTGTGGGGATTTTTCTTGTATACTGATTCATACTCCAACAGATATATGCTCAAGTGTGGAATAGTGGGGTCAAATAACAAATAACTAGTAGACGATTACCTGTGCATCCTACTCACAGAGATTTTTGTTTGTACTGCTGCCTCCATTTCCCAGATTAGGCACAGAATACAATCCCTAAGGAGATGAGTATTCTCTCAGAACATAGGTTGAATCCATTTTTGACAAAACAAGTTCTCTCTCCCCACTGACTTTATTTCATTTCTGGTAGCTCCTCAAGGGATAAACTGACGATAACTTTCTCTTTTGCTCAATCAAATATTCAGTGACCCATTTGTAAGCATATCAATAAAGAATAAGCTTTTCAAATACCCATGAATTATCTGAATTATTTATTTCCCCAGTTAAAGCTACCACTGTATAAGCACCAATGCCTCATGTATGTAATCTTAGCTACCCAAGAGGCTGAGATCTGAAGTTTACAGTTCAAAGCCAGACCTGCAGATAAATCCATGAGACTCTTATCTCCAATTAACCAGCAAAACCCAGAAGTGAAAGGGAGCTCAAATAGTAGAGCACCAGCCTTAAGTGAAAAAAAGCCTTTCATAAAAGTACAAGGTTCTGAAGGTTCTGAGTGCAAGCCCTAGGGCTGACACAAAAAGAAAACAGAAAAGAAAAGCTACCACTGTAGATCATGGACAAGTAAGGTTACCGGAGGTATAGAGGCAGAATTTTAGACACTCAATTGGCAGAGAGTCCCCATACTGTATGGCACAAAATGAGGCCTCTCTGAAAACCCACACAAAATTGTGATTGTAATTGTAAATGTGCTGTAGCAGCAGGTCATAGTACACTAATTGTTCAGCACAAAATGACAGTTTCATTTAAAGGCTTGTTTGGTAAGATGGTAGATATTATATGTTCCAAAATAACTACTTATCACACCTACCCCACACCTTCTAACTGGAAAGGAAAAAGATAAAAAAAAAAAGGTTAGACCCATCTTTAAGATCAGCAAGAGCTATTTTGTTCCAATAATCAGGGATTTGTTTTTACATATCAAGATCCCCTTGAAGATGAGAGAGGCAAACTGTTGAGAAACCTGAACTTCTGCTCAGCCTGAGCAGCCAGGGAATTTGTTAGCTCTGGGCTATCTTTCACCAACACCATTAAGTGAAATAAATCACATTAACATCCTGAAATTTCATTTATTTGAAAAATCCATTTCCCCCAACCTGAATTGTATTTGAATCATCTTCCTTGCAAAGTACTTTTGCACTTAATCCATATATCTTCTCATCGGCTGTATCAATCTCTTCCCATAAATACATTTCCCTGGACAATAGAGAAATTAGAGTGCTGATAATAATAGAGGTACTTGTAAAAGAATTGGACATTCAGTAAAAGCAAACTGGTTTAAAAACCACAACCAAATTGCACCTTGCTGTGTCTGCAGATGAGAATGTCATATGAAACATATCTCGGCATTGGATCCTAGAGCTCTTTATTAAACCTTATAGACTGAACAGTAAGGTCATGGCAAAACCCCAGAACTGCAGCCTCTTTTACTTATAAAAAGAAAAAAAAAAAAACATGATGCTTAAGCCAGGAGTTGATGGCTCACGACTGTAACCCTAGCTACTCAGGAGGCTGAAATATGAGGAATTATGGTTCAAAGCCACCCCGGGCAAAAAAAGTCCCTGTGAGACTCTTATCTCTGATTAACCACTCTAAAACTGGAAGTAACACTGCGACTCATGTAGTAGAGTGCTAGCCTTGACTGCAAAGAGGCTCAGAGCCAGCTAGCTCCCGGACCCTGAGTTCAAGCCCCACAACCAACAACAACAACAACAAAAAAATGAAGCTTAGCCCTTAAAACCAAACTCATAACATCAATAGGGATGCTTACGTGTTTACAAGCAAAATATAACAGACTAAAGCCTTTACAAATAAAAGATAACAGAATGGGACAGGATGAATTTTAATTTTAAAAATATTGTAAGGGCGATATGCAGAGGGGGTCACAGAATGAATGGTCAGGTAATGAATGTATTTCTTTTTGAACAGTGTTTACCCACCCACACCCATTTTCTCCTAGTTTTATCCCTCCCAATTGATGACCCCCCAAATTGTGACATTCAGTGAAAATCACTGCTGAATTAGTTCATCCTTTCTCCACCGTTTCTGTGCTCCCCCTTGCCCTCTCCAAATCAGATAATCTTACATGCAAGACAAAAGGGTACCGAAACCAAAAACAGTGACAATGGAGGAGGTGCATAAAAAAATATAGCACAACGAACAGTACAACAGGATAGTAAATGCAACATAGGAGTACTCACATGTGACCTGTGCTCTAAAGGAAAAACAGACCTAACGGAAACACAGAAACCCAAGCTGTCAGATGATGGGGAATTGGAGGGGGTCATCAAAAAGGGTCTAGCATCTCCCTCAGCTTCTGAAATCGCCTTTGCTGACAGAGCCAGCCACTACAGGATAATCTCAATTAGAATTCTCATTTCACACTATTTTAACCCTCTTCTTCACAAATTTGGTGGTAGCATTCACGTGGTGAATGTTTATACAAGAAGCTGCTTTAGAGATTAGTTTGTTCAAAAAGCACATCTGCATTTTTCAGTCTCAAGTATAAGTGTCTCCCGCCAAGGGAGTCACATGAAGACAGGCAATTTCAGGACTTGAGGCTACATGGAAATATTGGATTTACAGGAGAAGGAATTACTGAGGCCATCAAATCATAGAAACCACTATTTTACTAATCTTCTTTCAGCCCTACTATGGTAACTAAAAGTGAGTCCTATTTCACATACTAGTTCACCTAGATGTAAGCAGAAATAATTCTATACAATTTTCCCCTATTTATTTTTATTTTTTCTGTATTGTCAAAGTGTAACACAGAAGGATTATAGATTCATATGAAATGCAGTGATTACATTTCTTGTTCTACTTGTTACCTCCTCCCTCATTTCCCCCCCTACCCCCTCCCCCTTTCCCTCTCCCCCCAAGAATTTTTCCCCTATTTTATTAGGCAATTTCATTGTTATACTTTCTTACTTGTTCACAAGGCATTCCAATCACTCTCCTTTTCTCCCTTATCCTCTTCCCAAAACAATGTGGTATAACCTTTAAGTATGTGTTATAGGTTTACACAGATAAAATAATCCATAGAAAATTACTTAAACAAGAGGAAATTAATAGAGTACAAAAACTATCCCTAAGCCATGCACCAGAAGGTCATGGCTGTAAGCCTAAATACCCAGGCTAAGAACTGAAGATCTCATCTTGAATCCAGCCAGGGCAGGAAAGTTCATGAGACTCTTATCTCCAATTAACCAGCAAAAAGCTGGAAGTGGAGCTGTGGCTCAAATGGTAGATAGCTAACCTTGAACAAAAAAGCTCAAGGACAGAGGCCAGGCCCAGAGTTCAAGTTCCAGTACCAGCATACATACACACACACACACACACACACACACACACACACACACACACAATTTTAAGAAAGAGCTAGTGTGCCAATGATTTTGCACATCTCTAAATTGAGACATATAGGAAGTGAAGGTATGGCTCAAGTGGTAAAGCACCAGCCCTTCAGAAAAAAAAATAAGCAAGAATGCCAGGCCCTGAGTTCAAGTCCCAGCACTGGCACAAAATTAAATAAGTAAAAATTTTAAAACATAAAAGGAGCTATAATATAAGGGGTATAATCTTTATTATCATCAATAAATATAATAAAAGCAACTGACATTTCTTGAGATCTCACTATATGTATTACTATTCATTAACTCATTTACTTTTCATAACATCTTATAAGATGGATTCATATAATTAGTCTCATCTTACAGATGAGAAAACAGGTGGAGAGTAACCACACTGCTAGCAAGTAGTGATTACAAGATTTTAATCCTGGCAATTGGGCTCCCTAAACCAGAGCCGTCTCCTAAGATCCTTTCTGGCACTAAGATTTTCTTGCCTGGCAGACAAAGGAGAATTTCGTGGAAGCAAAAAAGATGACAAAAGAATTCCAAATGAAATCTCAGAAGCCAATATTAAGATTGAAGATACATGCTGTTCATTTTAGACAATGCCCAAATAAAAGTGAGCTTTTGATTTGTAATCTAGAAGTATCAATTTTAAAAATCTATGGAATTAATGTAGTAATATTTTAATCCAATCCTGATTACCTTGAAACCAGTGAGAGTAGCTACTTTAAAATCAGCTGTGACTTTTCTCTCCCTTCTCATAACTTCATGAAAATTAAACATAGTGCATCTTCCAAATTTTGATGTGGCTGTTTGGCTCATCCTTTATTCACCTTCTGACTTCTTCAGCAGAAATTAAAGAGGTAATGCAGTTCTATTATGAGTAGAAATGCTAGACAGTGTCCTTGAACATTCACTCTTCTCATCCTATAGAAGAAAGAAAATCAACTGCCAGGATTTTAGTTCAGAATCCAGCGCCTCCGATGGGTGGGGTCAGTTGCCGCATATCAGATTTCTCTTTGTGAATAGGCCAAACACAGCCAGTGGTCACTAACTGCCTGTATAGCATTAGCCAATGAATTGAATGAATGTCAGATTAGAAGGCTTGAGGTGGGCTTTGTCTAGAGCAATTAGAGCACAAACTCCTAAGAGCTTCTCCTTCTACCTAACCTTCCCAAGCAGTTCTAGAAAAATTACTCATGGCTCTGCAGAGCAATCCCCCATCTTTCCTCAGTGCAAACAAAAACTCAAGCCTTTCTCTTTATTTCCCTTTAACAAGTCTAACTTTGTTACCACACATACAACTGATCAGTTGCCCAATTCCTAGGCCTTAATCAATGCCAATTATTCCAGAAAGACACCTTTTTTCACTTAGGGCAATATTTGCATTTCAATTCTTTTTCCTTTCCCCTCTTTTCTTTTTATTTTTTTGGAAGGATTAATATAAATCGTTTAGAGCAAGAATAGAAATAAGTACTGTTGGCCAGTCATTAAGACAAGGGATATTGTCTTTCAGAAAGGCAAGCACATATATAAAGATAGAGCTTTCTCAACCTTGTTACTGATCCTAGCCAGCAACCATGGCATTCAATCTATCTCTGGTATCTGCCATAGACACTGGCTGAACATATCCACTCTGAACAGAGGTTGAGGAGGCTTCCTGGGAAAAGAATTCAGCATCTCTGATTCCTTCATTCTCTCTCAACTATTGGTGAATTTTCACAATGACTTCTCAGTCTGATTTTAAAACTAGTTAGTGCATCAGTAGCACCAGAGCATCAACATGCATCATCCTGAATCAGAGAACACACTTGCATGCATCCTAACAAAGAGCATTAGGCAGAGTCCTTCTCTGGTTTTTCTTAGTGGATTTTCAACAGTGATCACTGCTTACATAGCTGTAATGACTTTATTAAGAAATGTGTTCTTGCGTAGTAAACTTAATCTATCAGACAAATAAAACTACAAATTTAGTTGGAAATCACTCGCTATTTTGGCTCTTTATCATTATAATATAAATTGTAACAGCTACAACCATCTCTGGGAGTACATGAATAGTTTACAGCTATTGTAAATGAACAGTATTACAGTTAGAGATATACAACTATAAAACCACAGGAAGGGTAGTTGAAGAAAAAACACCTGGTTTTCTATAGGCTGCCAAACCCTGAGTATCAAAAGACAGGAAATATGTCCTTTGCTATCACATTTTAGATGATCACAACAGGTTAGTGTACATTTACTCAATTCACCACTGCACACATTTCCTACAGATGGCTTAAAAGGTCCTGCTTTTCAATCTGTGGCTGTATGTCCTCAATTAAATCCACTTCTGAGACAAACAGCAATTTCTCCAAACAATTTGAGTATCTAATCACTAGTCTTTGGATAGAATTCATGGCATTGAACATTTGATTAGATTGATGATAGGTGATAGATAAATAGATAGATAGATGCAGAAGTTCCAAATTAAGGGGAAATACTAATATCATTAGTCCCAGTTAACTGAAGAAGAATCTGAAATCAAAAGAGGCTTAAACATCCAACTGCAGAGGAACTGTGAACAAATGTAGTCATGGTATTCGATGTACACTACGTAAAAAAATGAAATGGGCAGCTTGTGGGCAAGTATGGGAGGGGAAAAGGAGGAAGAGTAAAGGAAGGAGTGAATTGTATTCATTATCTGACTTAAGGAATTGTAACCCCTTTGTACGACTCCATAATAATAATAATAAAAACAATTCATTAAAAATAAGGGACACTTCTCTATAGAAACATGGGAGATCCTATGAGCACGCATTTCATGGAAGACACACTTGTGGCTGGCATTAAAAAGAGTTCAAGCATATCAAAAATCAAATGAATGAAAACATAAGTCACAGTAGCATGCCTTTTTCCCAATGGCAAATCAGGAAATGTTTACTAACAATGCCAGTAAAAAAAATAGTGGAATGAAATGAGCTCTTGTACTCCTAGTTAACAGGAACATGAATTTGTACAGTCTTAGTGCACAATAAAATAATCTCTCAAATTACATCAGGAGTCTTTTGATATGTTCTTCTCACAGATTCAGTATTTGCACTAATAGAATTCTGTACTAAGGACATATAAATATGTCAACAAAGTAGGAGATATGGAAGAAAAAATGAAAATCATGAACTTTTCATGGGCAAATGGATAAATCTATATCTTATAGTCATGTTTAATAACATCAATACTGAGTATAAAACTAACTAAAAATGTAGACTACTTGTAACTTTTAGTACAATCCTAACTGTGTGCTTTAAATGTATGAACAAAGATTATGAGAAGTCAGGCACCAGTGGTTGATGCCTGTAATTCTAGCTACTTATGAGGCTGAGACCTGAGGATCACAGTTCAAAGCTAGCCAAGACAGAAAAGTCCATGAGACTCTTATATCCAATCAACTACTCAGAAAAAAACCAGAAGTGATGCTGTGGCTCAAGTGGGAGAGTGCTAGCCTTGAGCACAAAGAGGCTTAGGGACAGCACCCAAATTCTGAGCTCAAGCCCCAGGACAAAAAAAAAATTAAAATTAAAAAAAATTATTACAAACTGTAAGATAAGGGGGCTGGAAATATGGCCTAGTGGCAAGAGTGCTTGCCTCCTATACATGAAGCCCTGGGTTCCATTCCCCAGCACCACATATATAGAAAATGGCCAGAAGTGGCACTGTGGCTCAAGTGGCAGAGTGCTAGCCTTGAGCAAAAAGAAGCCAGGGACGGTGCTCAGGCCCTGAGTCTGAGGCCCAAGACTGGCTAAAAAACAAAAACAAAACAAACTGTAAGATAAATGCAATAAAAGAAAACAAAAGTTTATTCCACTATTAACACAAAATCTCACTGGAGCATGCAATTACCAACAATGATTATTTTTGTACACATTTTTTGTTTCCCAATTATTATTCAATAAGAAAAGAGGTGAAGGAAATTACTTTTTAAAAGTAAAATGTACAAGATTACTGAGCATGGAAAGTGCAGAATCTTGTATTGAGAATGGTGGCTTTGTAGTGATCAGATTTAAAAAAAATCTTTCCAACCAGGATTTTGAACTTTGATTCCTGAGAACCCCTAGAAGTTGCATGTTTGAGTTTCCGCACAGTTCAGAGGTTGCCTAGGATGATATCCAAAATGTTTGTGTATGTGCGTTGTATGCATTTTTCTGAGAACAGAGCATATAGTTTGCAGGACTTTAAAGGGATTCTTGACCACAAAAGTTAAAAATTAACATAGATAATGAGTGGATTGATTTCTTGCTGCCTCATTAACCAGACATTTAACATTCTGTTTGGGATCATGTCAACAATTCTTACAGAACTAAATCTAATACATTAGACTAAAAATCACCTTAGAATTTGACACATGGGTATATCATAGGTCTATATAAACTCAGACAAGTCACTAGTAATATTGTTTTACAGTTTGCTTAGTAATCTCACATAAATACCAACATAATTCTGTAGCATTAAGTGCTAATATCATAGATAGGAAAACTGAGGCCCAGGTAAAAGAAGTGGCTGGTATATAGACAAGCAACTGGATCTTAACACTTCTCAGAGTGTCCTTTTTCATTGCTGCCTTTGTTTCTGGCAAATATACTTGGACTTTTTCCATTCACATCAAATTCTGCCTAGAGAGATAGATAAAGAATACCTGATGACTACCATGTTTGCAATTTTTAGTATCAAACTGTTTCAAAGTAAAAAGCTATAACAAAGAAAAGATCTACTAAAATTTAAAGTTAAAGGAGCAAAGCTAAACTAAATAACAAGTTTTAGAAGCCCTTCAGAAACATCTACCTACCTTTCTTTTCCACAGAAACTTCTTTAGCACAATGACCAGAAGGGACTGGAGTCCTTTAGTAATTAAAATCATGAACAATGTTGTTGTTTTTCCCCTAGAACACAGGAGAACTATTTGATTATTGTGTTTTCTGTCAGACTTGTTATGCTGTCATCAGAAAGCCATCACAGAAGTTACTGTGGGTTTTGCCATGAACTGCCATTACTATGTTCAAAAGTGGAGACAATCGAGTCAGCTTTTCAGTTGCTTTGGAAATGCAGTCTTTTTTCCCTTAATTTTATTTACCCTTCAGTCTTTCAGCTGTTTGTCTTTCTCATGTGGACTTAGCTGAATTTCATCAGAACCAAGTACAGATGATATGTTTGACAAGTGTAAAACAAGTGTTATCTTTCACAGAATCCAATTCAAAGTCCCTTGACCTCTGGGTGGGTCAAATGCAAAAGACCCAGAGGGATGCTACTGTGTAGTAGATGAAGCCTAACCAGAACGAAGCCAAACTATTGTTTCTAAACTCAGAATCCAAATGTCACTCCACGCTTTTAAGCAGTGAGTGGTGCCACCTTTCCATATGCTAAAAAAACAATCAACACCTACCATCTTCACCTGTTGGTTAATACAGAAATACTGTTGAGAGCCATTCTATCCATCAAACATTCACATTCCCTTTGGATGAGTGTGAAACATGGAGTCAATGTAAAAAAAAAAATCTCTGTATATGTTACAGCAGGTTCACTGAATTCCTTTTTATTCTGATTTTTAATTATTTATGAATTCACCATTTTATGTCCCAATGACTTGCTTGGTAAAAGGGAGATGCAAATGAAATGCCCCACCCTTTAGAAGGTATCTGACATAAAGTAAGCTCATAGAAGTACTGAAAAGTATGGTCACTCATCTTAGTTATTAGCTGAGGAAGAAACAATTGACAACCATATGTTGAAGGTCACAAAGATGCCAGGTAATGTTTCAGGAATTAAATCATAGCCTTGGCCCTCCAGGAGTATACACCATGGTGAGGAAATAAAGACAACTGGCATCTGAGGCCAAATGGCATTTTGAAGCCATTAGAATTCCAAGATACTGTAGACTTCATTCCCTGCGAATCAGGAAAAGCTTCATGATAGTAGATGTCCTAAACCAGAAATCAAAGCAACACTTAACACTTATTCTATACCTCTTTTTTGTAGGCACATAACAGAAATCTACTCTCCATAGACTTCGATCATATAACCCGCACAGGGAAGATCTATGATGACCATCGAAAATTCACGCTTCGAATTCTGTATGATCAAACAGGGCGACCGATTCTATGGTCTCCTGTAAGCAGATATAATGAAGTGAACATCACATACTCACCTTCAGGACTGGTTACATTTATTCAAAGAGGAACATGGAATGAAAAAATGGAATATGACCAGAGTGGAAAAATAATTTCAAGAACTTGGGCTGATGGGAAAATTTGGAGCTATACCTACTTAGAAAAGGTAAGTCCATGAGAAGGAACAAATGAGAATATTAAAAGTGTACCCAGTTAGTCCTCCTTGGTGAAGATGGCAGGAAGAAAGGCTTGTTCTTGCTTTTTCTGTACAAACAATAACAAACATGGTGAGCCTCCAAGGAAAAACTGTTTCCAGCTGAAGTTTTCCCAGCCCCACTCTTTGCCAAGTAGTCTTTTAAATGGAAGGGGAGATAATAGCTTAGCTTTCTTCTCATTTGAGTATATTTCTTCAGGCTCTCAAAAAAAAAAAGGATCTTTATTATGAAAGCTCATGCACAAGGGAAATAGCTGGAAAATCATAAAACAGTTTATTAATATAGCTCAACTCTGGTAAAGTCCTTTCACCCAAAGGATAAGGTATTCTAGTTCTGTGAGCATAATCACTGAAAGTTTACTTGCATACATTGGAGTACTGTTTTCAAAAGTAAGCAGTTTCCAGGAATGATGGCAGGGAGGCCTCCTTCCAAAGAGGCTCGTGTGGGTCATGAGTCTTCAGTAACATCTATAACAGGAGCTTGCAGCCTCTCTCTGGTTGTTGTTTTATATTAATTTTAAAAGACATTAATCCTACCACATGGAACATTTACTTGTCAAGTTTCAGCCTCCATACAGCAATATGGTCTCTGTTCAGATCAGACAAGACAACAATATGAACAATCACCTCTGTCTGCCATCCCTATTTGATCTCCTAAAATAGTTCCTCATGTTTCCCAACTTTATCCATTCAACTGAACTTTTATCCATTCCACGGATTTTTTGATCCTGAAATAATTCCTAAGAAATTTACAAGTTTTTCCCCCTAGAGGGTTCAAGGGTAAATGAGTACAATAGAATGTACAGAAGTTCTTAGAAAAGTCATAGGTTACCTGACAAAATGTCACCATTTGTACTGAGTGATCCTAAAACTTTTGATGCAACCTTCAAATATTTTTCTTAAAAAAAAAAAAGCTTTGCCATGCTGCTGGTGGCATAAGCTTTTAATCCTAGCTACTCACGAGGCTGAGAGTTGAGACTCATGGTTCAAAGCCAGCCTGGGCAGGAATGCCTGTGAGACTCTTATCTCCAATTAGCTTCCAAAATGCCAGAAGTGGAGATGTAGCTCAAATAGTAGAGTACTAGCATTGAGGGACAGTGCACAGGCCCTGAGTTCAAGGCCCAGGACTGTCAAAAAAATAAAGTAGTATGTCAGCAGTAGAACTGTTTTACTAGTTCCCAGAAACAATTGCTGGAAATTTTACCAATCTAGAAAAGCCTAGGAAACAACACCAGAGTTCACTCAGGAGATAAAGTAGGACATACTTTTCTATATCCACCCAATGTCCTTAACTTCTGAAGAAATTTTTAGGATCCATAATTTGTCCTTTACACTAACCACTAACCATGTCTTTCGTCATTTGAATTTCTGTAACAAGAATGACTGACAAAAATCTACGATATCTGTAAAATGTCAAACTTTTTAAGCAGTAATTGAATCCAAACCTCTGTTATTGTATATACATATGCAAAATATTCCTTCAGGCACGTATTGATAATCTTCCTGTGAAAAGCAGATGTCACTACTTAAGAGTTGGCTTCATTCATTTTCTAGAAATGAGTCTGACACCAATGAGAACATAGTATTTCTCTTTTCTGAATTGGTTATTTATGTCATGAAATTTATATGAGGAAAAAAGAGCATCTGAAACAAATCTTGCATGAATTCTTTTTGCTATGGAAACTTAGTGGGTGATACTTCTTTTTAAACACACCAAACTCATACATAGACACACACATACATACATAGGGGAGTAGTTGTACACATCTATAATCTCAACACTCAAGATGTAGAGGGATGACTATCTAGAGTCTGAGGATACCCTGGAAAACATAGGACTACCTTGCCTAAGAAAAAAGAAAATTTGGGGAAAACTAAGAGAGAACAATGGAAGGGGTGACATTGTTCCCCCAAAAATGTACTCTTTACCTGACTTATGTAATTCGTATATCACCTTTATAATAACAATGAAAAGGGGGGGAAGAAAAATCAGAACAAAAAATTTTGTGAGACTAATGTCTATATTGGACAGAAATAAAACCTTACTGCATTACTGACCTAGAACAATACATCAAGAAAAACCCCAACGATTTCCAAAAATGAGCTTAGTGATCAGTGAAACAAGCCAAATCACTTAGCTTTTTCGTTGACTTTTGTTCATTTCATGATTAATTTGTTCTCTAATTTTAAAAGTAGTCCCTTATTTAAGCAATTCTATTATGCAAAACTCAGAATCTACAAAATACATAATTATAGAATGGTTCCTTACTTTCTAAAACCAATTTATCATGAAATTGATTTTAATAATATTATTATCACCCATGATAATAACTAATTCATTGAATAAAGGTGGTGATTCAATTAAATAAGTTAATATAAAGCAGCAAGGTAGAGAAATGAAGTGCTTAGCTGGCACTTACTGCCACTTGAAAGTACACAAAACAGAAAAGAAGAAAAAGAAGGGAGGAAAGAAGTAAGAAAACAAAGCAATAAGTATTTTTGGAAAAAAGAGAAAGATGATTGAAATTGCACATAATCTTTTCAGTGACTTGATGGCATTTTGGAACACCTTGTGTTCTTTCCCATTCGTGGTTTAGTAACAAAGACTGCTGGCTCCTTCTTTCACTGAGGGCAGAGCAGGGACATGGAGGCCGGTCCTTGTAGTACATTTTACAGTAAGAATTTACAAACTTAAAAACATATTATCTTCCTCTCCACAATACATCTAGCATTATCTCTGTAAAGTTGTTTGACTTCCTGTGAAGTAAAAATTATATACACCATGTTACTGTGCAATGGTTTGTAGCCATTAGGAGAAAAATAATTATTTGGGTAATAGCTCTGGTTGCTTAAATGATCTCTACTCTATTAAAAAATCAATTATTGTTTCTTAAATTTTCTCTATGTGGCCATTAATTCTCTGTCCTAATTTATGACACTTCCCTGAGTTAATTATATTTTGAAGCAAAAAATTTTATATTATGGTAAATGTAAATCTTTCCGTTTCCTAAAATCATTCTTATGAACCTCATTTTTAAATGCATTTAAATGTATTTTATAATCATTTAATAAGATGCTTTAGTCTTACACATTTGCATGAAATTACCTATTTGGGGCTGATGTTTCAAAGGATGACTAGAGTGCATTCTTTGGCTTACAAGTGGCCTCACACTGCCATCTGGTGGTCATTCAAGTACTTTACATTTTCAAGTTTCTAGTCTAGAAATGAACAATAGAAATTTTTTGTTCAACTAAATACATTGTCATGATTGTTCTTTTTTCTTTGCAAAGATCACTTCTATAATCAATTAAAATAGTAGGATCAATGAAAAGGATAAAATCCTCACGTTCTATTATTTGGACTAATAAGAAAACGCTTTATAATCCTATCTTAATGCTGGTCATTCAATGGTGTTGTAAGCATTGTTGTTGAACAAACTAATAACAATGACCTCCCAAAGTGAAAAGGCAGCCAAATAGAGCTAAATGGTATTCCAGCAACACAACGGCTACATTCACGAGATTCTTAATCACATTATCCACATTCTTGCTGTCGACAGAGAGCTTTAAACGAGAAAGCTTTAAAACATACCCAGGACCTTCTAAGACAACTCAGTGTTGGCACCATCTAGAAGCAGGGTTCAGGCAGTAGTTATAGCAGGCTGGAGGATGAGAGCAGTAGAAAGAACACAATAACAATGCAATATCAACTGTTGGCAGGGCTGGTATAGCAACTAGAAAAGGCATGGCTGAAATAGGATGGAACTAGATATGGCGGGGGGGGGGGAGGGAGGTATGGTAATGGTCCCTGGTTCAAGGCACAAGTGACAGATATCACTTTTTCATGGCAAATTGACAGAAGAGAGTGAAAAAGAGCTGGGAAATATGACTTGCAGCCCAGAGGTAATGCAAAGTCATTTTTCCACCCAGTTCTTTGTAAAGTCACTCTACCACTTCCTACCACAGTCATAGGAAAATTCCCTGCTGGTTCTATTGAGTTCTGGCCTTGATCAATTTAATCAGTTCCCCTTTCCACGTCCAAAGGCTCAAATAGAAGTTTCAAAGTCTCATACCGTGTGTGTGCTTGCGCACACCCACTCTAGAGCTTTAACTCAGGGCCTGGGCACTGCCCCTGATCTTTCTTGCTCTAGGATAGCACTCTACCACTTAAGCCACAGCTCCACTTCCAGCGTTTTGGTGGTTAACTAGAGATAAGAATCTCATGTTTAAGCCCCACGACCCCAAAAAAAACAATCACTTTCTTCTCCAGGCTGGCTTCAAATCATCACCCTCAGATCTCAGACTCCTGAGTAGCTAGGAGTACAGATCGGAGCCACCAGTACCCGATGATTTCATGCCTTGTGTTCAGGAAGGTTTTCAAAAGGTCACAGTGATGGGACTGCAGACTGTCATAGCAAGCTGCAGGTTACTCACAGGTGAAAAATTGACAGGATTGTGTACTCACCTCTGGTTCTCTGAAATACTGGTGAGATGAAAGAATTAACTGGAAAGATGAGATTGGGAGGATTATAGTTTGAATTAATCCTGGTCAGAAATGTTTGTAGGTTCCCTTCTCCACTGAGGCATGAACCTGCATTCTCAAGATACATTGGAGGCTGAGGCTGGGAAAATCATGGTTTCGGGGTAGTCAAGGCTGAAAAGTCCACGAGATTTCATCTCCATGGAGAATGGTATACACCTGTCATCCTAGAAAAGACAAGGATCCTAAAAATAGGAAAATTGCAGCTTAGGAGCATGCTTAGGTGGGAAATGAGCTTCTATTGCAAATATAACCAATGCAAACCAGGGCTGTTGGCTTGGCTCAAGTGGCAGAGCACCAGCTCAGCAAGCATAAGGCTCTAAAATCAAACGTATTTATTGTTATGGTATAACTTGGTTACTTGTCTTTCTCCTCTGTTAAGCTATAAGTTCCATGAGCACAGACACAGTTATTGTGTATGCCACAGTTCTGGCCCAGAGAAAGTATTCAATAAATTTATGTTGAATAAATGAAGGTGCATTTACTTTAATCTGCTCAACTCTAGAGGTTATGGTATTTTTGCCTTTGTCTCGTTTCAGTCTGTTATGCTTCTCTTGCATAGCCAGCGACGTTACATCTTTGAGTATGACCAATCAGATTGCCTGCTTTCAGTCACCATGCCTAGCATGGTACGCCACAGCTTACAAACCATGCTTTCGGTGGGATACTATCGGAATATCTATACTCCACCAGATAGTAGCACTTCTTTCATCCAAGACTACAGTCGAGATGGACGACTGATGCAGACCCTACATCTGGGGACAGGGCGCAGAGTTCTATATAAGTATACAAAGCAAGCGAGGCTTTCAGAGATTCTGTATGATACCACTCAGGTCACATTAACATATGAAGAGTCTTCTGGAGTGATTAAGACAATACACCTGATGCATGATGGATTCATCTGCACAATCAGATACAGGCAAACAGGTTTGTGCTGAAAAGGCATGGATGTGTTTATTGACATCTTATTCTCTTTTAGACGATTTTTGCGTTTGAAACACTGCATGCTAACTTATGTGCCTATGTTTGATGCAACAGATTTTGCTTTATTTGTCAAATTAGCTTTCATTGAAAATTTAAAATGTGTTATGATCATCCACCTGAAAGCTGATTCCATTCTCAAGAATGTTGCAATCTAATACCTGCTCAGACTATTCCTACTCATTTCCCCAAAGATGCAGTTGTAAGATATCAATCTCTAAAACTAGCTCAAGCCCTTTGTAACCTCTGTATGATTGAGCTGATGACAACACTCAGAATGCTTGAGTCAATTTCATTTTGGGGGTTTATAACATGCCCAAATTGAGTTACTTTAATGTTGGATGTTGTGAAAGCATAACAGCATAACCCTATGAGTTGATAGCAAAGGTTAAATGATATGAAAGCAGGTCAGTGATTCGACCAAGAAAGCCTGTTCATAACATCAATTTCATCATCCCATGCTACTTGATGTGCTATTACTTCTGTAGTTTATATAGTTAGATCATTCTAGAACTATTCTATACAGTATTTTTTCAACCTTTGTGATTACCACTATAAGAATGTATATTCTAAGATGATATGCTCTGGTGTCAGACATCAAAAGCCAATCTTATTGTGAATGTTAAAAGTATCAATAATACAATAATACTAGAGCTTTCAGATTATTCTACATGTATCATCTGACTTCCCCCCCCCCCCGGTTTTTATTTTGATTTACTACAGGACCTCTTATTGGACGCCAGATTTTCAGATTCAGTGAAGAAGGTCTTGTTAATGCACGGTTTGACTACAGCTACAACAACTTCCGTGTCACCAGCATGCAAGCTGTGATCAATGAAACCCCTTTGCCCATAGATCTGTACCGATACGTTGATGTCTCTGGTAGAACAGAGCAGTTTGGAAAATTCAGTGTCATTAATTATGATCTAAATCAGGTCATAACTACCACAGTGATGAAGCACACAAAGATCTTCAGTGCCAATGGACAAGTCATTGAAGTCCAATATGAAATCCTAAAGGCAATTGCCTACTGGATGACTATTCAATATGATAATATGGGCCGTATGGTAATATGTGACATAAGAGTAGGAGTCGATGCCAATATAACAAGATATTTCTATGAATATGATGCCGATGGGCAACTGCAAACTGTTTCTGTAAATGACAAAACTCAGTGGCGTTATAGTTATGATCTCAATGGAAATATCAACCTCTTGAGCCATGGGAATAGTGCTCGTCTAACTCCTCTCCGATATGACCTCCGAGACCGCATCACCAGACTAGGAGAAATTCAGTATAAAATGGATGAGGATGGCTTTCTGAGGCAAAGGGGAAATGACATATTTGAATATAATTCTAATGGTCTGCTGCAGAAAGCCTATAATAAGGTTTCTGGCTGGACTGTGCAGTATTATTATGATGGGCTTGGGCGGCGTGTTGCCAGTAAGTCCAGCCTTGGCCAGCACCTCCAATTCTTTTATGCAGACCTTGCCAATCCCATAAGAGTTACTCATCTGTACAACCATACGAGCTCTGAGATTACATCTCTCTATTATGATCTCCAAGGTCACCTTATTGCCATGGAATTAAGCAGTGGTGAAGAATATTATGTAGCCTGTGATAATACAGGTACCCCTCTAGCTGTCTTCAGCAGTCGAGGTCAGGTCATAAAAGAAATTTTGTATACACCATATGGTGATATCTATCATGACACATACCCTGACTTTCAGGTGATCATTGGTTTTCATGGAGGACTCTATGATTTCCTTACTAAATTAGTGCACCTGGGGCAAAGGGATTATGATGTTGTTGCTGGTAGATGGACAACACCCAATCACCACATATGGAAACAGTTGAACCTCCTTCCTAAACCATTCAACCTCTACTCCTTTGAAAATAACTACCCCGTGGGAAAAATTCAAGATGTTGCAAAGTATACCACAGGTATTTATACCCTATAAAACGAATATAACTTGGTGTTGTTTATTTTATCACATTATCTTGACACCTTTGTAAATATGTTTCCTCTTCCTGCCAGTTGGCCCACAAGTTCACTTGCATTCACTGAAGACAAAGGAAGACCTTTGTTTCTAGAGAGAACAGAGGGTACAGTGAAATGTGATGTTTTTATACCCCGGAACATTTTTTCTCTTCCTTTTTTGCTGTTTCTGCCTCTGTATTTCATTCGTATATATTTATGGATCTCATTTCAGAAAGGAAAAATTCAGAATTAGGTTGCATGAAAGAAATCGAGCCTCACAATCCATGTGGCATGAGAACCACTACCTCATTAGGAGTTTCAATGAGGTCCACTGAGCCTGTATCTGTCATTATACATGAGTACAAAGATTTCCCCACAGTATGAAGGAAATGTGTTTCACGGTGAATAATATTGAGGTGTAGGGGGTACACATGCTGAAGGCAGCGAGAGCACCTTTCAAGTTTGTGTGGGATTTTTTTAATGGTTTCTTTTACATGTGTGTCTTACAGACATTGGCAGTTGGTTGGAGTTGTTTGGTTTCCAGTTGCACAATGTGCTACCTGGATTTCCCAAACCAGAATTAGAAAACTTGGAATTAACTTACGAGCTTCTCCAGCTTCAGACAAAAACTCAAGAATGGGATCCTGGAAAGGTTAGTCAAAAAAATTTTCATACTCTATTTAGCTGAAAAAGAAGAGCATGTAACATTATGAAATGTTATTTACAGATGTTTGCTTACTGATTTGTTGAGTCTTTTGGATATTCTTTGAAATGTGCATGATGTATGAGGAAACCACGCGGGAGAAATTGGTGCTTTAGGAAAAGGAAAAACCATCAGGTTCCTTGATGGTGGCTTCATGATAAACAAGAGAGAACTGAACTTTTCAAAATTTGGAAATGGTCTTATTACCAAGGGTAATAATGGATTCTATAGCGAGAAAAATGTTACAAAGAAACTTGAAAAATATCAGGCTTTCAATGGTCAAGTAATATGGGAGATGACACCATAAAAGCATGAGAATGACTGAATAACATTACTCTGATAATCACAAAGTAGGCAAACACAATAAACCATGATAATAACAAATTCTACAAAGAAAGCATTTCTTTAAAAAAAAAAGAAGAATATGAAAACATTCAAGACAGCAGATGGTTTCATCAGGAATGTGAGATATACTATAATAAGAAAAACTAAGAAGATCTATGTTTGCAAAAAATGGTTTTAAAAAACTAAAGTTGAAAATTGGGGAAGAAGATTTGAAATTTATGTCAAAAAATTATGAGAAAGGAAATTTCATATCCATGCTGTAGAGTTATCCTGCTTTGTAAATTACATATGTGTGTCTATGAAGTTAAATAGCCTTTTGAAAAAAATATTTTCTAAATGGTGACAATTACTGGATGTTTGGAGATTTATTAGTTTTTATTCCTTAGCATGTTTGAAAATAGCCTCAATGAAAAGATATTGTGCAAATACACATAAAAGATCAGTGAGTGGCTTGTTGTTTTCTCATAGGCATTAATACAGTCATAAGCAGTTAAAAGCAAAAACTATGCCTTATGCCTTTCTATACCTCACTGTGCCTAATGTGTTGCTGTATATGCAATAATAACATCTAGTCAGTATCAGTTAAGTTGATAAAATATGAAACATCTGGGGACCAGGAGCCTGATGGTTCACGCCTATAATCCTAGCTACTCAGAAAGTTGAGATCTGAAGATCATAATTTGAAGCCAGCCTGGGCAGAAAAGTCTGTAAGACTCCTCTCTCCAAAAATGCTGGAAGTAGAGGGTTGTTTTTTTTTTTAAAGAAGCTCAGGGACAGCACCTAGGCCCTGATTTCAAGTCCCCAGACACACACACACACACACACACACACACACACACACACACACACACATTTTTTGGTTTGGAGCAGCCTTGAAGTTCTGAAATTCTGTATCATCACTTGGCTTGTTTTGTTTTCTTTACAATTCCTCAGAGCAAATTAAAGAGAGAAGGAAGCAACCTCACCAGCCCCTCTGTAGAGTAACTCAGCTTATGGTCTACATGTTTAACTCTTTACTGGATCTGTCTTGTGCCTTCTTTTCCTAGACCATTCTGGGCATTCAGTGTGAGCTCCAAAAACAGCTGCGCAATTTCATTTCTTTGGATCAACTTCCTATGACTCCCCGATACAATGAAGGACGGTGCCTTGAAGGAGGGAAGCAACCAAGGTTTGCTGCTGTCCCTTCGGTTTTTGGAAAAGGTATAAAATTTGCCATCAAGGATGGCATAGTAACAGCTGACATTATAGGAGTAGCCAATGAAGATAGCAGGCGGCTTGCTGCCATTCTCAATAATGCTCATTACCTGGAAAACCTGCATTTTACCATAGAGGGGAGGGACACTCACTACTTCATTAAGCTTGGGTCTCTAGAGGAAGACCTAGTGCTCATCGGTAACACTGGGGGGAGGCGGATTCTAGAGAATGGTGTTAATGTCACTGTGTCCCAGATGACTTCGGTGTTGAATGGGAGGACTAGACGGTTTGCAGATATTCAGCTGCAGCATGGAGCCCTATGCTTCAACATCCGGTATGGGACAACTGTCGAAGAGGAAAAGAATCACGTGTTGGAGATTGCCAGACAGCGTGCTGTGGCCCAGGCTTGGACTAAGGAACAAAGAAGGCTGCAAGAAGGGGAGGAGGGGATCCGGGCATGGACAGAGGGGGAAAAGCAGCAGCTTTTGAGCACTGGGAGGGTGCCAGGTTATGATGGGTATTTTGTGTTGTCTGTTGAGCAGTATTTAGAACTCTCTGACAGTGCCAACAATATTCACTTTATGAGACAGAGCGAAATAGGCAGGAGGTAACAAAAAAAATCTCTGCCTTTGCGTCACCAAAGACTGCCTGTTTTTAAAAACATGAAATGGTTTGTTGTATTGGTTTTCTAGATCAGAACTCTGTATATGTAAATATGGAGGAAAAACATATCCAACTGCCTTTCAATGTGACGGAAGATGGTATTTTAATATTGTTTGTTTAAACTCTTTAAGAAATGACCGAAATTTTTAGTTCTTGTGTGGCAGTATTCAAAAGAACACACGCTGAACTCAAACAGCTAAACAATGTTTTCTGAAAGCACCACATTAAATTCGTCAAGCCATGCATATGTTCAACTATACAGGAAGGTCTCTATTGTGACACCAAGTTTCATATCTAACTATTGGCAGGACTTGCAAGCCTCTGGAAAAGGTGGTGCAATGATATCTGAACCTTACGTACACCTTGAAAGACTGCCAGCCCTTTCACGTTTTCAGATCTGTTATAGGAAACTTACAAAGAATTGTAAAATGTCCTCAGCCCCATCTCCTAGAATCAGGACCCATTTCTCTCCTTCCCTGGTTATTCCTCCTTGCTTGTTAAAGTAAATGCCATGTTGTTGTGCTGTGTTTTGGCGTGTGGTGGCTAGATTCTGTCTTCCATGCCTCTCTGTGGGTGTGGTAAGGAGTCTGAAGAGCCACTATTTGCTTGTGTGGGCATGATACCAAAATAGCTGGCCAATGTGACCTCTTTCACATTACTTGTTTGAGTCAGTGTTTGATCAAATACCCCAGCTGTATTGGTGTCATGTAAACATAGATTTTATTAACCTGGGTAGGAATTTCTCATTTATATATAGGGTGTGTTTTGGTCATAGTTTCACATTAGTGATTCAGTATTTATACACTAAACTAATGGTTTTGTGCACATGAAAGGTAATTTACTGAAGTGGATGATCGTGGCACATAAAAGAGGCTTTAGTAGGCACAAGGGCCTGGGATGCTGATAAATACATTAACTACTACTACAGAAATTCATAAGAGCCCAAACCTTAAAGAATATGACAGTGAAAGTACCAAAGGGAAAATCTAACAAAATGTAACAGTAGTTATTACCATATTAGTTCACCCCACTGAGTTTCATCTTTCAAATATCCCACACTGTACTAAACCTCTCCCAGACATATTCAGAAAATTGAATTAAGTGAACCCTTTTCAGCCCAGAACATTTCAACAAATTAGAGAGTTTTTACAAAACTAAATTTCTAGAATTATTTCATTTTCTTTCATCTATTTTTATTTAGTCATCTCTTTGTCAAGGAAAATGTGATTTCCAGGTGGGTTATTTGTTCTATGATCATTTAAAGTTTAGAGAAAGATCAGGATTGGTGTGAATAGCAACTGTAGTTTCTCAATCTGTGAGACTCCTGCAGCAAAAGAAGTTCTTAAGTGAGCTGGGGGATTTGTGCCCAGTGAAAAAGAGATAGTTTATAAAATGCTATATCATTGTAACTTACAACAGTGTGGCCAATAGAAAATTCCCGAACCAGCTTCTGCACTTTCATCACTGACTCTGAACATTTGCTGGCTGAAGGAGAATTTATGATGGAATGTTTGTTTGGATTCTTTCCAGCTACTACCTAAATGCAGTGTGGGGTCATTACCTTGCTTAGCGATGACAGTTTCATTGGAAATATGTAAAGTCAGAATCCTGGTTTGTGTTAAGGTTTTTAATCTCCTAAGGGAGAATGCGAGGAAAGGGAAAAGACAGTAGAGGAGGGTATACCCAAGCATTTCATTTTTAAATTTTTCAGATTGGGACTATTTCATTCCTTTATATGGAGGGGAAGGGGAGAAAAGGAGAAAGAGTGTATGTGAGAGAGAGAGAGAGAACAAAAATCATGATGAAGTCATCTCTGTATTTGGAAGCACACCAGCTCAAGACATCAATAACCCAGACTAAAAATCATATCATTGAGTTTTCTCTTGAATCCGGCCTGTGTTTTTTGTACAGCATTTATTCAAGTTGGAAATCCGAAATCACACAAATTTGTTGAAAATTTGAATACCTCCACACTAACCTAAATATGGACCTTAATTTCCTAGTCCCTCTGATGTTCTTTGAAATCAATGGGAAAATAATTTGTTAACTGTATATAAAGAGTGCATCCTTAAGTGTGATGATGTATTTTATCTCTAATCCAAGATGTCAATATTAGAGTCTATTTTAGTTATATTTTAAGTGATTATACTTTTTTGCAGTTCACTGATAATGTATCATTTTCAAACTGCTTTAAATATCATTAGAAACAAATATTTGGAGCTTTTACTTAACACTAATTATCTTGAACTGTGCATTTCTGGTTTGTAATACACATTTAGTTTGTGCCTTTAGTTTCTTAATGTTATATTTGTATTATATTCAGGAAATGCACTTTTAATCACTTACAACTGTGGTTTTAATACTGCCTTGAATCATTACCCTCTTTAAAACTTCCACAGTTTGGGGGAGGAAAGAAAAATAACCCAAAAGTTTAGCACTCACGAGAAGTAAATCTAAGAGAAACATGTTGGAATTTCTTAATAAGAACATGAAGATAATGTCGATAATGTCCTAGTCAGCAGGATAGAAGGAATGCCTTCAGTGACTCTTATTTCTAAAGCTTAAATTGAGGAAAGAACAATTCATTTGCATTTCCTGATGAAAGCAAAACCATTTTAAGAGAAATATATGTATTTCTCACACCCAGAAGTCTGGTGGCTGACACTGCATAGCCACATACCATTCAAGTAAGTTATCGTGAGAGCACAGTAATTGGACTCTCACTTGAAGAGAATGCTGGGATGGAGGCAGCGAATTCTCTGTAATTGCTTCTTTTCTGAGGCCCATTTCATTTGCACTTTTTTGGTTTTTGTTTTGCTTTTCCTCTTGCACTACAGTCTAGAAATCCAAATGAACTAAAAAGTTCAAAGTTTAAGAGAGATTTAAATGCATTTATTTTTAGTTCTCATTCTAATCATGATTATAAGCATGAGTCCTAAAGGAAAGGGAAATAAAGCTCAACTCATATTTTCAACTGAACATTTTCCGTAGAAAGAAATATATGTTTTATTTTAAACCCAAGAAAAATAATGTATAAATAAGTGTGTCATTTACTGTCAACTTATCTAGAAGATCTATAATATATAAACTACATATATATATAATATAATGTGTACAACATAGCCAAATGTATGAAAACTTGTCAATGTATAATTTGGAATTCACATGCTACCTACATAGACAGGATTAAAATTAAGTTATACTTTTATGACTTTTTTCTTTTTATTCGTGACTGACTTCTGCTTTTCTTTGTTTTCTTCCTTTCCTTTATTTTTTTTAAATCAAACCAGGCCCCACTGCAATATCACCTAAGAGAGTCAGGGCAAACCTTTTACATTTATAAAGCTGTATTTATGTTAAAGACGATTTAATGAAGGTCCATGGTGATAGAAGGAAAAGTACAGTAATCAATTATTAAAGAAAATTTTGGAAAGATTGGATAGTAAATATCTTGTGGGAAAGCATAAGGCTACAGACTGGATGTAACATTTTTGTGTTCTTGGAAGAACTCACATACACATAGCTGACCTGATACTGCTACTTCAGATTTCGGACTGCTCTTCCACAGCCTTCTGTAAGATTCTTTATTCTACAAAGAAAAGCAAACCAAAAAAAAAAAGAGAAAGAAAAGAAAAAAAAAAAGGAAAAAGCAAATGACAAACAGCAAAACATAAACAAAAAAAAAAAGAATTCAACCACAAAATAGTGACTATTATTTCACTGTGTCCTTCATGTGAAAGCTATTAAGGACCAAATATACTACTGTGTGTAAGAAGAAATTGCTTCCTAAACAGTAACTAAAAATGCTTAGAGTTAAACTTGCTGTGGATTTTTGTCTTGGCAGTTGTCATCTTACGTATTTGTCAAAGGAAATGTGTTTGGCAGTAAAAAAAAATCTTTCCTTAGATGTAGTGGTGGAGTTTAACCTCTTAAATAAATGTTAGTATATCAGATTGTGTCCTTGAAAAATATTTTACTTGTATGAATCATGACAATGTCTAAATCTTTACTATTCTTCTGGCGAAAGTATCAGTAAGAAAAAAGGTGAAAAAGAGAAGTATATCCTTTAACGTCAGAAAAATATTCTTTTTAGCTGCTTACTTTCTCATGAAAAGTAAAGATGTTTACAGTGTATGCCAAGATTTTCAGTTTCTGTATAACAACAGTTAGAGGTTCTAATCATACTGAAAAATTGTGTTACAATGGCCTGAGCCATGTTGCTAGGAAACAATAGGTTCCAATTTTGTATTCCTGCTCTCACTCCTGTGCTGAAAGTGACTGGATACTGTACAGGTTCATGTTCTCTGGCTGCAGTTAAATGGTCTTTTGCATTTTGCTCTGGCTTTCAGGCCAGAAGCATGCATTTTTCTACAAGAGCATCACAACAACATGCTGTAAATATTTAAAGTTAAACATTATGTGTCGATATTTGAAAGAAAAGTACTTTGAATATTTCATTTTTAAAAAATAAAACTGCAAATGAACTGTGTGTCCCATTTTATTCATGCGTCAAACTGCATTGTCAAGTCCATTTAGTCACCTGAGATAGGTAGGGTTAAAAAAAAAATCATCTTGAAAATGTAGATACAAAAATCCAAAAGGCATGAATTTGAAGCAAAGGTCTATTCCTTTTATTTTTTTCATAAAAATAGGATCTATGACATAAATGACCATTTAATAAACAAGGAAGGGTAGCTACTGTGGGTTTAAATGCATCCATGCTATGACTTTTTTCAATGGGTTTCACTCTGTCCTTTTGATGCCTTTCTCAACAATAAGGAAAAATAGAAGGGGGAGTGAACAGTGAGAGAGTTAGGAGACAAGAACACCCAGGTCACTGGCAAAAAAAATGGATATTGAGATTGGGAGATAGACATTATGACAGACCAAAAAAGAAAAGAAAAAACAGTAAGCTCTTCAGAGACCCTACACTACAGGGGATTGCAATTACCACTTACCACTCACTTTCCACTAGAAGGTATGTTCAAATGACACTGGAAAAGCTAGCCAATAGATCTTCAAAAGTTCAACCAGATAATAAATGTGATATATGTACTATAAAGTGCCCCTTGTTGCAACTTGGAAATTATATCACTTCAAAATGCCCTTCCTGATTTTCTAGTCACTAATATGTGTATGTGACATCACTTGTATACATACACAAACAGAGGCACATACATACATAGACAGGCTGAAAAGATTATGGGGCAAATGATAATCCTGGTCTCAATACATCTCATCAGAAAAATGGAGGATTATTATTAATATCACCTGGGAATTTTTTTAAAGCTATACATTCTCCTATTGGCCCTCAGAGTTAAAAATAAGAAGATAGGAGTTTCTATTCCTATTATATGGAAATCACTAAAGAAAATAAGAGCTTTTTCTCTATCCCTTCCCTATTCACTGCAGCTTTGAATATCAACGCCATCAAACATTTAATAATATTACTACCTTAAGGTTATGTGATCCTGGTGATGCAATAAACCTTCTGGAGGAAATAAGACTTAATTTCCTACTTGGACAAATGCATTAAGCGTAACAAACTGTCTTATATAAGGTCACATGGTTAATCATTGATAAACCTGAAAAGAAATGTCAGGTCTCATGTAAGCTTGCTTGCACTCTCTGTCCAATACTAAATGCAGTATCAACTTCTATCATCTTATGAAAGACCAATTCAATCTTGGGGGAGGGCAAACAAGGGGTGTGTGTGTGTGTGTGTGTGTGTGTGTGTGTGTGTGTGTGCTCTGTATATGTTGATGGGCACTATCCATTTGGTCATGTTTGCTATATCTTTCTACATAAATCACCAAGTGACATAATTTTTAAAAATCAGCATTTTACTACAGGTTTGGCCAATGACCCTAAATTATAAAAGTGTCCAAACGAGGTAGTTTAACTTCACCCCTAGCTTTAAGTTGAAAGTTAATGGATTCCCACTAACTACAAGTGCAAACCTAGGTGACAGAAGTTTGAATTTACAGCACCCTAACAGGAAAACACAGCATCCTGTAACCTTGAAATGCTCAAAGGCAAACTTGAGTTTTATTATGAATAGACTTTGGATTCTAAGCTCACAAACTGAATCATGTAAGACATCAGCAAATATTGAAACATCCTTAACTGATTATAAACTGTTTCTCACATTTTCACAATTCTCTGTACATTCTACTTCAAAGAATATGTCCAGTCCTTTATTTGTACCAGATGACTTAATCAGAGGAATTCTCTGTAGATTTGTTCTACTTGTTCACGATCACAAGCTTTCTTGCCTGTAACAGTTAAACTAAAGGGACAATTATCTAAGCAGACAATTGTCTTATCTCTTGAGAACAAATTTCAGAGGAAATGAACAGGTATTTGATAAGCTGTCATGCTCCTTGTGGACTTATTGACACACTCTCTCCCCCCCCACCCCGCCCAAAGAGAGGGATATACTTGGAATTATATGTACAGTTTTCTACTTTGACTCTGCATCTTATGTTAATATGGAAATATTTTATATATACCCAGGTTATAATCTTTCTGTAAAAGTGTACTCTGTTATATACTGGGAACTAGAAAAGGGGATCATATTGGGAAATTAAAATTGCAAAAAATTTAATTAATTAATTTAATTTATAAAATTTAATTTTATTTAATTAATTTAATTTAATTAATAAAAGTCAAAAAAGTCCAGCCAAAGGAGGTAGAGACATGTTCATCAATTGGAAAGTTCGATAATACTTAAATTTTTTTAATTTACCTTTGCTAAGAAATTGATTGAAGGGCTGGGAATATGGCCTAGTGGCAAGAGTGCTTGCTTCGTATACATGAAGCCCTGGGTTCAATTCTCCAGCACCACATATGTAGAAAACGGCCAGAAGTGGTGCTGTGGTTCAAGTGGCAGAGTGCTAGCCTTGAGCAAAGAGAAGCCAGAGACAGTGCTCAGGCCCTGAGTCCAAGGCCCAGGACGGGCAAAAAAAAAAAAAAAAAAGAAAGAAATTGATTGAAGAAGATAAGATAACCATTATTATGCTTCAGCTCATGACTAGCACCTCTCTATACAATTTAAATGAATATACTAAAACAAAAGTAAATAGAGGGTTGGGAATATGGCCTAGTGGTATAGTGCTTGCCTCACATACATGAAGCCCTGGGTTCGATTCCCCAGCACCACATATATAGAATAGGCCAGAGTGGCACTGTGGCTTAAGAGCTAGAGTGCTAGCCTTGAGCAAAAAGAAGCCAGGGACAGTGCTCAGGCACTGAGTTCAAGCCCCAGGACTGGCAAAAAACAAGTAGATAGATAAAGTTTTCAGATACTTTATTAAAGTGTGAAACACCACTGATAGCAGAATGCTTTCTTCAAAAAATGACTTTCACAAAGGAACATGCAAACATCACTCATATATGTAGGATTGTTTCAGAATTAACAAATTTGAGACATTAAAATCATTTTACTTTAAAAGTAGGTTTCTGAATTCCTTTACAAGTTAAAGTGGTGCTTATTACTTCAAGAAATTTTGAACTGCCCACACTGTACTACAGTGATTATACCCTACCTTTGCACTGCTCTGCCATCCATAGCAAATGCTCGGGGACAAAGAGTAACTATGTCTGTCAGGAGCTAACTATTAACCAAGCCCACAAATTCATGTACAGCCCAGATTTTTCAATATGCTAGTTTACAGTCAAATATAATCTTTTCCTATATGTCAACTCAACTGTCTCTAAAGACACATTGGAAACCTCACTTGTGTACTTATCAACTTTTATAGTTATTTTTGTCCTTTCCTTTTGTTACTTTTTATTGTTGTTGTTTGTCCAAGTGTACGGTGGACTACTTAAAACCAGCAAATAAGTGCTTTTACTTCTCTATCCCCAGTGACCTATTACACTGTTGAACGAGTGAATGAATTCTGGAAGGCCTGAAGCAACTTGGCATATAATCACTCAAAAAGTATGAAAATACATCAGGGGGAAAATGCCGCGTATAATTCGGACTCTCATTTAAGTTTCAATTAGTCAGAAAATTTAAAATTAATTTATGTAATGATAAACTTCAAGATTCCCTTCCAAATGACACTTTATAGGTAATAGAAACTGGGGCATAGGTAAATGTAAAGAAGAAAAGTCCACTTCATCAGGCCACCCACCTGTAGTATCAAATATAGCAAACATTAGAGCATCATAAATTAAAGGACTTTCAACTCTAGATTGGTTTGTACATTGTATGTCCAAAACTAGAATTCTACACAAGTTTCTTTCATATTTCAACTGAATTTCTTCTCTATTTATCTAGCACTTGTTTAAGCATACAGCTTCAAAACCTCAGTTTATCACATCATAGCTAGTGCAACATTGCACATGATAACTCCTTTCCCACCCTACAATCAGAGACATTCAAAAATCACTATCGCAGAGTATCTCACCTTTCAAAAATGGTCCTTTTGACAAAAGCTGAGGATTAGCTTTATTGATATTTGGCAAGAATTGACATTAATCTTTTATAAAGTATTCAGTAGGTTTTAACTCCTCTCGTTTTTTTTTAAATATAATAACTAAAAATAACCTGAGGAATCATTTTTTTCTACCCTATTTCAAAGCACTTCATTATTTACAAGGTCCATTTCAGCTTAAAACATCAGACTAGATGCTTCCATCATAGGACTATGATAGAGTTAGAAATGCATTTGTGGCTCACTGAACTATATTATCTACAACACACAAGATTTAGCCTATATTTAAATTACTGACAGTAAAGTGTTCTATTTTTCTTCATGGTGTTTTCAAGCAGACATCAGATTCTCTTCTCCCTAAAGCAAAAGAATAATATAAATTAATAAAAGATAAATTTATAAAGTATTAAAATTCCATATTAATAAAACCTGTAAAATTTCTAATCATATGAAACTCACAATAAAACCCAATTATATATCTCAAGTAACGATTTAGAAGTGAGTTATAAAAAACAGATTACTGTAAAAAGGAAATATATCAACTAACTTTTATATTGGAGCTCTATTTACTTTTATAAAGGATATCTATTTGTTAATTTAATTCATCATTTGAGTCAAATTCAAAGTTTATGCCTCAGACTGGGTCTCTGTCAAAAAGGATATAAAAAGTCATTTTCTCTTATTATAAATATCAATAATTTTTCTCAAGGATAGCCTCTAGCCTCTCCAAACAAATGATTGGTATCAACACTGGAATAAACAGACACCTGTAGATAGTGACTGGTTTTCTTCTTGTGTGTGGTACTGAAGTTTGAACTCGGAGCCTCACAATTGCTAGATTGCCCCTCTATTACTTGAGGCACACCTCCAGCTCTGATTTTTCATGGCTGTTTTTTAGATAAGTTCTCTTAAGCTTTTCTCCCCAAGTTGGCCTCAAACTTTAGTCTTTCCAATTTCAATCTCCCTGAGTAGCTAAGACTACCAATATGAGCTTCAATCTTCAACATGATGCATACAATAAAACAATACAATAATACATACATACAATAAAAGGATACAATAATTTGTGTCTATGGAACAATAAAGCTTGCTGGTTTAATTTCCTTTGCTATAATAAAAACTCATTCACTCAAGCACCATCAATTCAGAAATCAGAGTCGTATGAAGTAAGCTAACGTTAGCTTTTATGTTCCTGAAGGGAAAAAAGAGTTCAATAGGCAAAACCCAAAGGAAAGCCAGGATCTTGTCCAAATTATCCGACCTTCTAAATCATTTGTGTCTGAATTAGTGATGTGAAATAGTGTTTATACTCTATAGCAGTGACTGGAGTGAACAAGATAGAACAAAAGAGCTTCAAATATTGTGGCCTCATCCATTTTTTTTCATATATATGCAGTGTCATTTAAAGATTATAGTGTGGCATATTGAAGTTATAGCATACAGTCACTGCTCATTTGATGTTTGGCTGCACCTACCTTGTTACATTTTTCTTAGATAATTGTATGTTTATAACTAGATTGGCTCATAACTGCGAGCCTTCAAACTCTGTGAAAAATAATCTGTGGAAAAAACCCATACCTGTAGAACCTTGTGTACTTCGTGCTGAGGACTTCTCAACTGGATACTGCAGAGGTATTACAATGCCTTGATCTGGCTTTTGAAATGCCGAAATGAGATTTTTTATTTTCCGGAAAAATCTTTTATGTACCCCAGGTGCTGTCTGGAAAATAAAAGGTCAAGCAAATTATTTACTTACCTCATAATGCTACCAAAAAAAGGTCTACAAAATGTTCAAGGGATGCTTAGAGAGGTAATATTTGTATAACTTGTTCAAATATTTGGAAACACAAAGGAAAAGGGAAAAACAACACTCCAGAAGAGCTTACTTTGGTTGGCTGAATTTCCCTGCAAGAGGAGCTAATGAGCTGTCATTTCAGTTCTCCCAGAGGTGGCATTAGTTTGTACAAGCTCTCCCTCCTAGGCCTGCCCTTCCTGCCTGCTACCCATCATACATCCTAAACCTCTAAGGGTATACAGGCCATTACCCACAATGAATTCAGCAACAGAAGGATGAAGTTAAACATAGAAAAGGTCCAGATCCTACAGGTCATTAATAAAAAGTCTGAGGAAACACACATACACACACACACACACACACACACACACGCACGCACGCACGCACATAAAAACAACTCACAACTGTTCTTCCCTGACATCCTTTCACAATATAAAATACTATGCCAGAGATATTTTTTAAATGACTGTGATGAAGCACGCGCATGGCTAGTTACTCCTTCAGCTCACAATATGTCCTGCTTCATGATCATTTTTTTTTCCTTGGGAAATGTCCCTATGCTTCCCCAAATGGCTCTTGATGTCAGTACTACAGTGACAAGATTTTTCTCTACGACATGGAAATGAAAGACTCTATAAGGTCACCTTCATTTATTTACTTCTTTGTTTTTAGCTAGATCATTATTTACCAGTAACTATTAAAATGTATTCCTTCCCTGACATCAATTCCCCTGCAGAGATACTGCCTGGAATCAACAATTTCCCACAAAATCTTATGAGCCAAGCTTTAGGCAACCATCTCAAACCTATCATTTACATAAAATAAAAGAGCATTGCTATGAGCAACTGAACAATGACTAGGGTCTTTTTTTTTTTTTACAAAAAAAAAGTTTCAGCTATTCGAGCTACAAGATTTTTTGCAATAAAAACGATTTAGCTTTCAGTATTTATTAAGAAAACATGGTGACTGTCATGTGAACTTCCATCAACTAGACAGTGAGCTACAGCTAGAACCCTGTCCATAGTAACTCTCAGTCATTGCCTACTTTGAGGTAAGTAGGTGTTTCATTGAGAGCACTGCGAACATTCTCTGAGCTCTAAATCTGTATTCACCCATATGCTGACAGTAGAAGTCTCACAGAAGAATACCTCCTATGCCTTTCTGTGGGTACTTTTTGATTTTCAAAGCACTTGTCCCTCTGTTGCCCCAGCTATTTCGTCATAGATAGGCAGTATTGGCTGATTGGACTATTATCATTTGACAGATGTGAAAAAGGAAATTAATCAGCTTGCCTAAGATCACACAGCCATCCAGCAGCAATAGAATTGCTTCTGTATTGGTTTCAAATAAGCATTATACCAAAAATGCTCTCCTGTAGCTGGAGTCACCTACTAAGACTCCTGAAGTTGCAAACATTTTAAGACACAAAAAGCATCATTTCCATGGAAACTTGCATGCAGTTAACACGATTATCCATGCTAACAAGAGAAGAATGCTGGCACTGTATGTATAGAACCAATAAATTTGGGCTGCAGGATTTCCTTAGTAAATGACAGATCAGTGTTTTGCTACAAAATTAGCAATACTAATTGTTCAGTATCAACAGAACTACTGAGAATCAAATACCTACAAAAGCCTAAAGGCTAACCAGGTACCAGTGGCTCAAGCCTGTAATCCACACTACTAAAGAAGGTGAGATTTGGATGATGGAAGTATGAAGCTAAAACAGGCAGAACACAAGACCCCATCTGCAAAGTAATCAGCGAAAGTCAAGGTTGGAAGAATGTTTCCAGTGATAGAGTCACAACCTAGAAGGCTCTGTGTTTAAACTCCAGTACCACCACCAAAAAAGAAAAAAAAAGCTAAAGTCATCAAAATAAGCTGATAATTCATGAATTAATGACAGTTAACCATATGTAGAATTCTCTAACAACTCACCAAAAATTTTAGCCTGAGTCAATTGAGCTAAGTTAACATGCTAGGCAGTAATTTAACCTCAAATTCTATATAAAACTAAAAATATACAATATTTCTATTTTATAGTTAAGTAGATCCAAGATTTAATTTCATCTCATTCTCCAAAACCAATCTCAGACTTATCCAAGATTTCTAACAGTCTTTGCACTAAAAAAAATATAATGCTACTGTCATAGTTTTTGCTGCAATAGTGGGAAACTAAAACATTGCTTCAAAAAGCAGTACAAATATCTATCATTTACCCAAATTTGAAAACACATTTGCCACAAGAATTCTGCCACTGACAGCTCCCAACCTGTCCCTCAAATTAGTTACGGCTCCAATTTGTATATTTCCCATACTGTCATTGCTTAGTTATCCACGGAAATATGTTTTGCATCACAGCTGGTCTTCAAAATGCTCTAGAGGCATTTTTCCCAGTCAGGTGGTAGGAGCTCTGAGAATACACACTAGTTTCATATTCACCTTAGCAAAATATAACTGAGAAGACAAATTTAGTCAACAGGAAAAAATGCAATCTGTATTTCAAAAATTTGAATTGTTTTGCATTCACATCAGTCTTCCACTCTCTTGGTGCAAATAACTAGAATATTATTACATATACAGGGTCACTGGGGGGACATTTTTATTCAATAAGTGCTTTCTTCCTTACCATGATCACAAATATGTAATCATTTGTATATGATGTACTTGAAGTAGAGAAAAGTAAGCTTTAAAACAAGGTTGTTAAATCCTACAAACTAAACATCTTTTCTACAAAAAATATTCTGCCACAACTAAAGGGCATTCTCTAGAGAGGACTATTTCTTGTCGAATCATATACATATATATGTATATATATTATATATGCACATATACGTACATATATATTGCACATAGTTCTTGATCAATTAAGTTTAATTTTGTATTTAACTATTTAATCATGTCTGTGGTGCTACAAAGAAATTTAAAAATTAATAAGGATAAATTGTTTTCATTAGAAATGGCACTGCTTTTCCATTATTTCCTATTATAAAGTTCATTATTCTGATGTAAAGTAAGAATGCATGGTAGTCCCTATCTGTAATTTTAGCACTTAGAAGGCTGAAGTACAATGATTTCAATTTAAATTTGAAACCAGCCTGAGTAACAGTAAGTTTCAGGATAACTGGGTACCCTTTGATTTTATCTCAAAAATCTAAATTAAAATAATAATATGCTTGAAAATATGTTCCACCTTCGTAGATCTAAATATGTACAACCTCACATTTGCACCTTTCAGATCATTGCTGTACTTGTAAAGCATAGAGTTATTTTAAATCTTTGAGTGTAGACTTGAGAGGGTTTTAAATGCATACATTAAGTTACTAATAGAGGTTGAAACTAACATTTATGTTTACACAAGCTAATAATGAAATGTTTTCATTATAAAAGATTGACTTTTTAAGCAGTTAGAAACCAGAGAAAGCACTTCAGGTTGAAATTTTCAGTTGGAGAGACTTCAATGACTAGTAAGGTATGATAGAGCATATAACCCAGGTCCAAAGGATTCGATTTCACTCTTGAAGCACTTCTTGTAATGATATGATGATTTTCAAATGTTTTCAAACCTCAACAATTCTTTGTCCTAAAGAAACCTTACAGTCTTGGTTTATAAGCAAAGGAAAAGCAATCTGCTCAGACTGAAGCCACTTACCTCCTCCTCTCCTGCAAACCCACAGGTAGCCCAAGGTAGAAACTCATCAAAATTTAGCAAACAATAGCTTCAAAACAATACATCTCTACTTCTCTATTCCAACTGCACAAAATCTTTCCAACATCACTCCACTGAGGGTCCTGACTCCCCACACAGCAGCAATTACTTGGGAAATTCCCAATTACTTGGGAAACCCTTCCTTTTTCAAATTCTTGTTGTAAGTAACATAGCACTGAGCTGACTATATGCAATCACATTGTTCAGGAATGTGCCTTTTTGTGCCTGGCCCTGTAGCTAAGAATTGCTTTACATGCATTATCTCATTTACTCCTCTAAGTCCTGTTAGTAAAGGACTGTTTTTAGCTTCATTTTGCAGATGAAGAAATCAGATCACCAAAAAGTAACCTGCCACACTCAATGTATATAGGTGAAAACAGAATCAGGTAACTTGAGGGGATGGGTAGGTTTGGTATAGATGTTATGGGAGACAATGGTGGTACTGATAAAGGTGCTTTTTTACTGATTTTCCAAAAGACTAGAATAACACGTAGAAAAATTTAATGAGGTCTACAAACGTACTGGGGTTAGGGGCATTTTTCTCTTTAGTTGCTGAAATGTTCACATTTTATTTTATTGTTTAGAATTTAAAGAAAGCACATTTGCATCACCTTGGCCTCTTCTTTTTTCAGAAAAATCTAAAATTTCTTTGAAAGTTAATTTCCTTGCCCCATACAAGTGTGAACTGCTTACTCTCTGACCAAAAGTAGATTGCATAATACCTTTCAATAATATTATTTGATAAAAACATTTTATTGTGGGAATGTGGCCTAGTAGTAGAGTGCTTGAAGTACATGAAGCCCTGGGTTCGATTCCTCAGCACCACATATACAGAAAAAGCCATAAGTGGCACTGTGGCTCAAGTGGTAGAGTGCTAGCCTTGAGTAAAAAGAAGCCAGGGACAATGCTCAGGCCCTGAGTTCAAGCCCCAGGACTGGCAAAACAAAAACAAACAAAAAACATTTTATTGAAAAAGATGCATTGTATTCATATATTAAAATATAGGAAGTGGCGCTGTGGATTGACTGGAGGGACAGCACACAGGCCCAGAGTTCAAGCTCCACAACTGACAATAAACAAATAAAATGGAGTATGAAAACACTGTTATACAATACTTAAAGATAATTTTTTAATTAAATGTTTAAAAAAGTAGCCTGCCCCAAATCACAAACATGTTGAAGAGGAGGAGGAAATCAGCGCTGGAAACTGATGAAATTCACAGCAGTGAACAAGGACTTTCACTAATGAGTTTTACATTTCATCTCCTCAAAGATATTATGGACACTTACAAATAGTAATCCTATTTTTAAGATACAATGATACCAGTACTCATAACAGTATCATTCAGCAAATTAAGTCTGATTTAATGATTTAATCTGCTTTTTTACACTTTCCTATAGGAGCTAGAACTTGAACACAATCCATCAATTCTTTATGTTTCCCCAAATTCATACCATCCTACATAATGGTGGCTGGCTAAAACTTGAACCAAAATTCCCTAGGGGTTTCTTAATGATCCTTGAACAACTTTGGAAAGGAACTTGATGGATTTATATATAGGGAACATTTTGTTATTGTGTGATATGATTTTTCTTTTATTAAGCAAATCTAAATTTCAAAGACTTCCCTGATACACACGGAAATAAATATAAACAAAGTAGTTGTACCTCAGCACTCCAAGAGCCTGTTTCTGTCTGGGATACTCTGTATGTATAAATATAACCTTGATACCTGTGAAAAAAATAAATTTCTATTACTGAAAAATTCCAAAACAATGTAGTAAGAACTTGAAATCTGAACTCTAAATTTGAGCTTACTAGTCTATATAAAGGTTACATAAAATAGGATGCACATAGACAGTTCTATTATATTCATAGGAAACAAAGCCATTATTATACCCTAATCACACTTTCAAGTAAATCTTCTTTATCTTTTCAGTTTTCTAAATATGGCAATTAATACCCCCAAAGATTGGTCTAGCTGACAGACTAAACAAAAAGACACTCAGACTTGTTGTAATTAACAATAATCATGAATTATTAAATAGTTTTAACAAACCAAATTCTTATTTTTAAGTACATATAGCATCTTAGGAGTTCTATTGTTTTGTTTCATTTTGTTTTAGGTTATGGGGCTTGAACTTGGGGCCTGGGAGCTGTCCCTGAGCTCTTCAGCTCAAGGCTAGCACTCTAACCACTTTGAGCCACAGCGCCACTTCCAGTTTCCTGGTCATTAATTGGAGATAAGAGTCTCACAGACATTCCTGTCAGGGCTATCTTTGACCTGCAATTCTCAGATCTCAGCCTCCTGAATAGCTAGTATCACAGGCATGAGCCACCAGCACCTGGCTCATATAGCATCTTAGGGCAAAAACATTTCACTGGTATAAGGCACTTACCATTACCCCTTAAAATGATAGTAATATGGATAATATTTATTATAAAAAGCAATATTACAATAACAATATATTATGTAATACAACTCTATTCTTGTCACATAACCATTAGAATATATAGTAATAGAGTGTTACTATGAGTTTATAATATATTTTAATGTAGTGGTAATAGTAATTTGCATTTAAAAGGAGGATTGTACCATGTAATATTATCCAGCCACAAAATGAATGAAATTCTGCTATTTTCAGCAATGTGGATGAGACTACAAAACTTTGTGAATAATGTGAGACTCAGACAAAAACCACACATTCTCACTTACATGTAAAAGCTACAAAATTGACCTCAAGAGGTATAAAGGAAAATAGTGGTTACCAGATACTAGAGTGAGAGGATGGTTAATTGCTACAGGGCCTGGACGAAGGGAAGGATCAAATCCAAATGTCCTATAGAACAGTAGCATAACTATCACTGGCAGAAATTGTATTGTGTCTTTCAAAGTAACTATTGGGCAAGGCTCAAAATGTTCTCAACACAAAGAAATGATAAATGTCTGAGGTGATGGACATGCTAACTACCCTAATCTAATTATTAAACATTATACATATATTTGAAATAGCACATTGCTTTCCAGAAATATGGACATTATTATATGTTGATGAAATTTTTTTTAATTTAATGAAAAAAGCATATTGATAATGTACTTGAAAGCAGTTTTTTAGAGCGAGAATAAGCATTCTCATCATTACTCAGTTTATATGTATTTACCTATATGGATAATTGATTTCTACTCTAGGCTGGGAGTTTTATATGCTGTAATTGTCTGTTGTGTTGCCATGAAATATACCACTTTATGAATCACTTAAACAACAGAAAAGTATGTTTTATAGTTCTAGAAGCTACACGTTCAAAATCAGAGTATGAGCAGGGTTGGTTTCATTCTGAAGCCTCTTCTCTTGGCTTGCAGATAGCCTGGCCTCTTCTTTATTCATGTATCCTTTGTCTTCTTATACAGTCACCAATCTACCAGATTAGAGATCTTAACGAACTCTAGTGGATTTAATTACTTCCTAGAGGTCCTATCTCCAAATACAGGTACAGCAGGGTAAGGGTTTAAGCATATAAATTTTGAGAGAACACAATTGAATCCATTGTACATGCACTAACACCTTTGGGCCCCTCAGAATCCTTTGAGCTTTTCATTGTGGAATTTATTCTGTAGATTTGGAAATTGAGACTTTGATTTTGTTTTGTTTTGTTTTTTTTTTGCCAGTCCTGGGCTTGAACTCAGGGCCTGAGTACTGTCCTTGGCTTCTTTTTGTTCAAGGCTAGCACACTGCCACTTGAGCCACAGCGCCACTTCTGGCTTTTTCTATATATGTGGTGCTGGGGAATCGAACCCAGGGCTTCATGTATGGGAGGCAAGCACTCCTGCCACTAGGCCATATTCCCAGCCCCAGAAACTGAGACTTTGAGAAGTAACCAAACCAGACCAAATGTCAACCAGCAAAAGTGTGACTGTAGCACAACACCTCCTGACCTACACCCTGAAATTGACACTATTTATTTACTATATTTAAGGATGCATGGTCATACTAATTTTCCTAATAAATTTCTAAAACATTTTATTAATGAAAATGTAAAAATTAAATAGAAATGGGTAATATGATATTGTGATATAGATATGTATTGTCTATCTCCTTAAATGCTAATCATTTCCTTGTGTAAAAATCTTTCAAAACTTCTAGCTTTTTAAAATCTGTTATAAATTATTATTATCTACCACCCAACTGTGAAGTAACACACCAGAAAGTCTCACTCCTATTTAAGTATAAATTAATGCCTCTCCTCCTCCATCCCAATCTCACTTCTACTCTCCTTGGACTCTGGTAACCTCACAAATGGTGAATTTTCATTCTTTTTAAGATGAATAGTATGGCACGGTGTGTGTGCACATGTGTGTGCATGTGTGTGTGTATTACATTTGCTTTGTCTACTCATCAGTTTATGGATACTTTCCATCTTGGTTATGATGAATAGCACTGAAATGAACCTGAAAATCCAAATGCCTCTTCAACACATTGATTTTATTTCCTTTATATTAGTACTCACTAGTGGAACTGATGGAAAGTATGGTCATACTGAATTGGTTTTGAGTGTGTATTTTGTGTTGTGTTAGTTTTTTGTTGTTGTTGTTGTTGGTTTTTTTTGGCCAGTCCTGGGGCTTGGACTCAGGGCCTGAGCACTGTCCCTGGCTTCTTCTTGCTCAAGGCTAGCACTCTGCCACTTGAGCCACAGCGCCACTTCTGGCCATTTTCTGTATATGTGGTGCTGGGGAATTGAACCCAGGGCCTCCTGTATACGAGGCAAGCACTCTTGCCACTAGGCAAGGTTTTTTTTTGAGAACTTTAATATTGCTTTCCATCCAGGTCAGAAGTTACATTCTCACCAGTGGTATGCAAGAGCTCTTTTTACTCTGCATCTTTGCCCACACTTATAATTTTAGGTCCTTTTGATAATACTCATTCTTACTAGCGTGAGGTGATAGCTTATGTGTTTTTTATTTGCATTTCCTTGATGATTAGCAATACTACTTTTTCACTATTTACTTAAACTCTTACTTTTTAGAAAAGTAAACTTTATAATTTATTTCAAATTTTAAATTTGAATATAAATCACTATGATTTTATATTTATTTTTTACTTCTATTGATAAGTTTAATTTTTTCATTCTTGTATTAAGAATTATACATATTAACAGGGTATGACATGGCATTTAAATACATGTATATAATTTATAATATTCACGTATGATTTTATATTTGATACATTTTGCAGTTGCTGCTCTTGAGCATAAATTTGGATTCATACAGATCTTTGGTTAAGTCATACAAAACTCTGTTTAAAATCAGTGTGTTTACACTTAAAAAAACAAAGATGATGCTAAAGAATTACAAATACGGCATGTATACTTAAGTCATTGGTCATATTTCACTTAATTCCCTTTAGAATTAAGTTTTTGAATGTGTGGATTAAATTACCATACCTTCAATCTGTATGCATTAGTGTTTATTATATAAAGAATAAAAAAACTTTAAGTAGTGTAATCAGGTACACTTGGTGACACTGAAAAAAAGGTCAGTTTAACTACTGACATGATCACTGGAAATGTTTCATTATGTTAGAAACATTTGCAGACTATTTAGATTGTATGGAAACTAGCTTGTTATATGACTGTATCTAAAATGATGAATAAATAGAAATACATTGCATTATACTGTTAAAATCTTGATTTTGAAGCAATTGAAATGTACTTACAACCCCTGATTTATGTTAAACACTCTACAGGGAACAAGGCAAAAGATTTGATTTCCATTTTTCACCATGGGAACATCCAGCAGGCTAAAGAGACTTTCTAAAAACCACATAGCAAAATGGAGATGGACAAAGCAAAATAGCACAGGTCCTTAGTTCCACTTTCCTAAGGAGAAGTGACTAATGGAAATAATTCAGTAGCATTAAGGGTGATGTAGAGCCCCATTTAAAAATCTCAGTGATGATAGAAGCAAAATGTTAGTAACCCATCTCCCACATTCATGGTCTCTAAAAATCATACATTGAATCTCTCCTTACCATCATTCTTTCTTACTTAGTCAAAATAAATGAGACTGTTTTGATAATTGTTTCCTAACGAATCTGATCTTATCTCAGTTTCAGTTAAGCAGCAGGAACCTGACTACCACTTCAAAAGTTCTTACCTCCCTCAGTCTCCGAACAACCTGGTTTCAATGACATATAAAATTTCTCATAATTAATGCATGCAATGTTATAAAATTTCCCTTTGTACCAACCCCTTGCATTTCTGAAAAAAAAAAAAAAACAAAATATTTTCATCAGTCAAATAAGTGAGCAGTTTTAAGTAGCCAAAGTAAATAACTAAGAACCCCCTGCTCCAACCACCCCTGGTTACAATTTGTCACGGATAGAAAAGATCTAAAATGTCACAACTCAAATTGTGTTCCTAGTGTATCCACATTGTCATTAGCTAGGAGCTTGTGAGAATTGTAGGATCTCCTGTTTCACCTCAGACCTACTGAATCAAAATGACATTTTAAGGAGATTTTCAGGTGACTCGTGTAAACATGAAAGTTACCAAAAGGACTGATTAAAATGGAGGCACAGAGTTCCACACTCACTGGGAATATTGATGGCAAAATCTCTTGACACCAAGCTGGTTTATTTCAGCCATCAAAGGCATTTCTGTACAACCTTCCCAGTAGACTGTCAGGCTATGGCTTAAAAATGAAATTTTAGATTGAGGCACCATTCTACAACTACTTAAAGATAATGCTTAAAAGACAATAGCAAACAAATGCATTTTTATTTTAACATAAGCTGGACCTCCAGCTTATGTTGAAATAAATTCAATTGTTTCAGCCTTTATAGAAAAGTTTCTGAACCATTTCTCCTTTCTCCTCCCACCAAATATTTCATTTTATTTTTCATAACTTGAATTATGAAACACTAATTTCATATTATAAAAGTAATAAAAAATATTGAATATCCTATTTCCAACTACCCATACCCTCTGTCTCTAGAAAAATTACTATTGTGGGAAATAAAATATTATTATATTTTGACCAAATAACCTTGCTTATCTTCATACACTCTAAGGAAACATGTCAAAAGCAAAAAGGAATTTCACATCAAATTTTATAGTAGTTTTATTCTAATGGTGGAAATGGAAATTACCTAAGTATGCAGAAATAAGGAATGATTACTCAAAATAAGGTAATCATTTTTATACATGACCCCAAATGCAGAAGTGACAAAAGTGAAAATAGGTAAATGGGGTTTCATCAATACCAAAAGCTTCCTTACAGTCAGAGAATATTTACCATTATTAGACTACCTACTGAATGAGAGAAAACATTTGCAAACCACATATCTGGTAAGGGATACATGTCCAAAAATACATAAGGAACTCATAAAACTCAGCAAAAAGGACATAACCCCATTAAAAATCTTATCTGAGTATATTGGAAACCGTGTATACTGGTATTGGAAGTAGGAAATTGAAAGGGAATACCAAATTTGAGAGACACAGGGTAAAAAAAGACAAAGAACTACAAAAGCAATACTTGCAAAACTGTTTGGTGTAAGTGAACTGAACACCTGGGCGGGGGGGAGCGGGGAGGGAAAGGGTGAGGAGGGAAAGGGTGAGGAGGGAGGGGGGTATGAGGGACAAGGTAATAAACTGTACAAGAAATGTATCCAGTGCCTAATGTATGAAACTGTAACCTTTCTGTACATCAGTTTGATAATAAAAATTTGAAAAAAAATAAATAAATAAAAAAGAAATAGCAAGTTAAAAAAAAAACAAAAACCACAAAGGAAGCCAGGGGCTCATGTCTATAATCCTAGCTACTCAGGAGGCTGATCTGAGGCCAGCCTGGGCAGGAAAGTCCCTGAGACTTATCTCCAATTTACCACCAAAAAGCCAGACATGGAAGTACCGATCAAGTGGTAGAGCACCAGCCTTGAACATAAAAGCTCAGGGACAGTGCCCAGGACCCGAGTTCACACCCAAGGATCAGAAAAAAAAATAGCCCCCCAAATTGATTTAGAAGAGAGTTTGTGACTCAAGTGTTATGAGCACCTGTCCAGTAAATGTCAAGCCCTGGGTTCAATCATGTAACACCACTTTCATCCCCAATCAACTCTTTAAAGTACTATCTCCTAATATGACCACTCTGAGGGTTAGGAATCCAAAGTTCTGATAAAGACTTCCCTGGCTAAGCTGGCTTCAAACAGGAATCCTCAGATCTCAGCCGACTGAGCAGCTAGAATTACAGGCAAAAGCCAACAGCACATGACATTTTTTTTCCTACCCCAACATTTATTTCTCCATAGAGGAACAAAAAGGTAAGATATGAATTCGATATTTATTACTTTAAATGGCTAGAAATGTCAATAGTCTTGTAAAATCCAGGATATGTTTCTGAAGATTCAATCGTGAAATGTAGACATAGGCAGGCAGTTGAGAATAAATAAAAAGAAATGGAGGTGCCGGGAATCGAACCCAGGACCTCGTATGTGCAAAGTACGCGCTCTACCACTGAGCTACACCCCCACACAGAAAGCATTTCCTCTCTACCTCCAATTAACCATACAAAACCGGAAGTGGGGCTACAGGCCAGAAGTGGGCCTATAGGCCAGAAGTGGGCCTATAGGCCGACTGCCCCAAGGCTGCCGCCCATAAGATTAGCCACACAACAGGCTTAGATCGGAGGTGGTAGTTTCGAGGCCTGCCCCGGCAAGAAAGCCCGTAAGAATCTTATCTCCAATTAACCACTAAAAAAACAGCGTCTGGGAGACTTTTTCCCCCAGTCCTGGGGCTTGAACTCAGAGCCTGCGCACCGCGTCCCTGAGCTCCTTTTGCTCCAGGCTCGTGCTGCTGCCACTGTCACTTTTCCTGGGATTTGATTGAAGTCTCACAGACTTTCCTCCCCAGACTGGCTTTGAACCACAGTCCTCAGATCTCAGCCTCCTGCGCAGCTAGAATTACAGGCATACACCATTGGCACCTGGACAAAAGCATTTTTAAAGAAGAAAGAAAACTGCAATTTGGAGCTTTACAAATCACACATAAGAAAAAACATAATTTGTTAAAAATTGTTACATATCTTTTAGGATTATATTTCCTCTGGCTCTTATTAAAATGCTTTTGTGGACTTCATGAGTCTGGAATTTTAAATTTCTCATAAAAAAATAAAAGAAAATGAGTAATTGGTACAAAAAAGAAGAGTAGTCCAAATTGCTGCCATTATTTTAATAACCAATATTTTTCATTTTAATGTCTAAAAGGTAAGTATTTATCTACTTTTTGTTGATATTGAAATTTGTCTTTATTTCATCAAAAGCTGTCCCTAAGCCTTTTTTTCAAAAGTGTTCAAATTACAAATATACAAGAAAAAAGCCACCCAACCTATTATTTTCTCTTTTTTTTTTTTTGCCAGTCCTGGGGCTTGAACTCAGGGCTTGAGCACTGTCCCTGGCTTCTTTTTGCTCAAGGATAACACTCTGCCACTTGAGCCATAGAGCTTCTTCTGGCCTTTTCTATATATGTGGTGCTGAGGAATTGAACCCAGGGCTTCATGTATATGAGGCAAGCACTCTACTGTTAGGCCATATTCCCAACCCCCTTATTATTTTCTTAATGGGTCAGTGTCGAGGACAGATCTTTGTTTCAAACTAACAAAACCACATCAATTCCTTCATTATACCACTTCAAGGACTACTCAAAAGAAAATGTTTAGCTATACCTGACTTCTTCGTGACACTGAAGATAAAACAAGACCTCTATGTTTACATGGCATAAATGCTTTGTACAAAACCAAGACATAATTACATGGCTGATTTTAAATAAATATTCTATGTCCAGAGAAAAAATGTCTTATGAAAAACCGTCACCATTGATTCAAAATATTTCTGAAGTTCCTGTGACCCAAACTTTAATCTTTCAGGGTAAATTTCAGTTTTCAGAATAACCAAAAGTCATTCTGTTATAAGAAGAGCAGTAAAACTACATGATACTAGTTTTGATGCATCATGAAAATAAGCAAATTTGTTCCTAAACTTGTATAAACATTTTATTCATGTACATTCATTATTGTCTTCTTTTTTTTTTGCAGAGCTAAAGACTGAACTTAGGGCCTTGGACTTGCCAGGCAAGTGCTCTTCCACTGAGCTAAATCTCCACCCCCTGACTATCTAATTTTGTACTGTATCTTGTATAGGTTTTTATTTATGTTAACAAACACATATTAAATATGAACTCATAGAATAATTCTTATGATTATTATTATTACCATTGTGTGTTTTTAAATTTTTCTTCAAACAACTACAAGAGATATCAATTCAACATGTCAATTTATGTGTACAACACATATTAATCTGGGTCAGTGACCATTGCCTATTTTATAGATAAAAAAATCTGAAGCACATGAAGTTTGAGTAACTTGCCCATAGTAGAATAGCTAGATTAGGATGGGAATTGGATACATGTTCAGATGGTCTGGCTGGAAGCTTTGAGTTACCCCAGATTCTTTTAGAAGGAATAAATTAACCGATTGATCCTAAAGGCAGTTGGACTAACTGTCCACTGAAGGAGAGGATAAGGAAGTGAGCTGAAAAGGAAAAGCCAGGTAAGGATAACCTGGAAGGAGAAGGCCTCCTCAAGGCCAGGCTCAATCTTTGCTAAAAACTAAATTACATCTTCAAAGTAATCTTGCAACTTCAATTTCACATTGTCAGCCAGAGTCAGAACTTAGTTTATTTGCCTGAGAATTTTTCATTTGACAGTTTATGTGTGGTAAATTTAATCTTAGGCTGGATTTCAGGGTCACTCTACCTACCACTAACAATTTGTATCCAGAAAATCTGAAATCACTTTGGTGACTTATCATGAAGACATGTCAACAATACTCCTACCAAATGGAATTTTAGAATTATATCAGGCACTGGTGGCTCATGCCTGTAATCCTAGTAACTCAAGAGACTGAAATCTGAGGATTGAGATTTGAAGCCAGCACCAGCAGGAAACACACACACACAAAAACTCCAGAAGTGGTAGAGCACTATTCTTGAGCACAAAAGCTCAAGGACAGCACCCAAACACTGAGTTCAAGCCCAAAGACTGGCACCAAAAAATAAAAAGAGCAAAATTAAGTTTTAATTTCATGCTAAATAAAGCTTGAATATGAAGTTTTTGAAGTTATTTTCGACACTGTTCCCCTCTATGACAAATGATAAGTTGGAATTTTATTTTGTACTGCTCCTCCTCCATTTCTTTAGTACAGTTGTTTGACAGGCACTTTATTTCCAGTAATTCCTTTAAATCTTAAAGGGTAAAAAGATAATTATGCTTTTTATCTGAGGACATATATGTCAAATGACTTCATTATGTGTCCTTGAGGCAAAAGAATTTTAATAGCATTTGTTCTTACCACCCGTCCATTAGATAAGTAACAGTCAGATATGTACAGAAGGATGTTAACTTCAGAAATAAGCTAATTATTAGAAACTAATTCTTGAAATATTTTAAATTAGTTTTCCTATTCTCACCATCAATCAATCCCACTGAATAATTAGGACTTTCCGAATGGCTGTTTACATGGAGGTTGAGAATGGAGAAAAAGTAAGGACATATATGTACCTCAGTGATAAGAAACCAGAGACTAAAGACAACAAATTTGAAAATATATTTGCCTTAATAAGAGTACTGTGTATACCAGAGGAATACCAGTACATAAATCAGAGTTTTTCTATTTAGCAGAAAATATAATGGAAACAGATTCCTTTATGATAAAAATATGACACGCCCTTTCATCTACACAATAAATATAGATAAGCATTCAAGACCTACAGAAAGTAAACAAAATATCTATTGATAATTATGAATGAAAAGTTATAACAAGAGACATGTATTTGGAAGGAAAGAGTAAATTCTTTTAAGACAATTTCTCCTTAATTTATTAATGAATGTAATGCAATCCCAGCAAAATTTATTAATTTAACAAAATTATTTTAGATTTCACCTCAAAGAACCAATAAAAATAGAAAATAACTTTTAAATAAACATTATTATATTATAATGCTACCTGTATAAGGATAAATAGATCCGTTGGGACAAAAGATATAGCTCAGAAAGAATAACTGTTAAGCACATATAATATTATTTTACTATATGGTCTAACAAGCCAATGCACAATGGAAGTTCTTGTTAATGAATTGCACTGTAACAATTGCTGGGTATAGGGAAAGCCAGATCAGATCCTTTATCTGCATAACAATCAAATTCCAAATGGAATTAAAGGGTTAAATGTAAATGACCAAAACAAAGTTGTTACGAATCTGAAATGAAGTTTTACAATATCTCTGAAGGAGAAAAGACTTCCTAAACTGAGAGATAAAGAAATCAAAAACAAAGAAAATGAGTGACAAATTTGGCTACTAAAATGTTCACTTTCTTGTGGTGTAAGGGCTGGAACATAGGAACTTGTGGGTACTAGACAAGTGCTTTTCCACTGAACTACATCCCCAGATGTAAAAAAGTTAAAAAACCTTGTGTGTCAAAAAAAAAAGTAATAGCACACAGGTCCCAGTGGCTTACACTTCTATTCCTAGCTATTTGGGAGGCTGAGGTTCAGAAGATTGCACTTCAAAGCCAGTCCAGGCAGAAAAAAGGACTTCATCTCTAAAAGAAAAAACAAGGCTAGAGGTATGGCTCAAGTCGTAAACTACCAGCCATGAGCAAAAGAGCCAAGCAAAAGAGGCAGGCCTTGAGTTCAAGCTCTAGTACTACCACCCCAAAAAAGACAAAGGAATACAGGAGATGAAAGGTTCGTATACAAAAAGATTATAATGCATTAAAAAAACAGTAAAATATAAATTGTTAAGTGAGAAAGTACACACATAGCCAAACACAATGAGCCAATTCATTTCATAAGTTAAGAAGTAGAACCGTTTAATAATCATGCAAAATGGCAATTGCTAATCAAAGGAATCTAAAATGTGAAAAATACATAATTGTAAAGACAAAATAAGTAATATGACACCAAATTTGAAGTAGAATTATTTTTAACAAGATTACCAGATTTTAGGGAAAGTGCCTATCTGATAAAAATATAAATCGGAATAACCATTTTGGAGCTTAATGTAATAATCATATATGTATAATGAATCCTAAACTGTATTTTTCAACCTAGAAATTACATAAGGAAATAGTCACGGAAGCAAGAAAATATTAATACTCTGAAATATAACTACGGTAGAATTAATAATCTTAAAACGGAATGGTATGAACATCAAAAAGATTATATATCATTATATATTATGTTGTATATGTATTATATACGTCAAAATATATATTCAATAACTATTTGAACTATCACACAGCCTTTAAACTGCCTTAAAATTATCGTATTTGTGTTGGTGCTGGTCCTAGGGTTTGAATTATGTGCCTGGGCACTGTTCTTGAGCTATTTTGCTCAAGGTCAGTGCTCTGCCACTTGAGCCACACCTCCACTCCCAGCTTGTTGGTGGTTAATTAAAGATAGGAGTTTCATGGATTTTTCTGCCCAGGCTGACTCTGAACCACAATCCTCAGATCTCAACCCTCCTGAGAAGCTAGGATTACAAGCATGAATTATGGGCACCTGGCCTTAAAATTATTTTTTAAGAATATTATGTATGAGGATTTTTTCATACTAAATGGGTAATACCGCAAAATATATGATGAAAGCATATACACACTAACAATAAATGCAAGAAATTCACTAAAAACAGTAGTTTTCTTTAGGTTGTAAAATTATAGATGATTTCTCCTTTGGTTCCATTCTCTGTGTTTTTCCAATTTTTCTATCACGAATAAGTATAATGAATTATTTTTAATAGGCTTATACAAAAAATCTAGATTTAGAGAAAATAATTGAAAGAAAAACTTCTCACTTTTTTTTTTTTTTTTTTTTGGCCAGTCCTGGGCCTTGGACTCAGGGCCTGAGCACTGTCCCTGGCTTCTTCCCGCTCAAGGCTAGCACTCTGCCACTTGAGCCACAGCGCCGCTTCTGGCCGTTTTCTGTATATGTGGTGCTGGGGAATCGAACCTAGGGCCTCGTGTATATGAGGCAGGCACTCTTGCCACTAGGCCATATCCCCAGCCCAAAACTTCTCACTTTAAATGAAGGTAAACAAGTATATAAATGAAAAGCTTCCATTTTACTTTATGAGATTCTACTTTCTAAAACTGAATAGACGAAAGGGCTATATCTGAAAACCATGACTGAGACGTTTAGAACTGAACAAAGGGACAAGCCAGGTTTGGAAGTACAACGTAAAGTATAGTCTGAAAGACCTATGACATATGTTATCTCTACAGTAAAATCACAAAAACTAAAGCTCACCCACAAAAGAATAAGAAACCATCGAGTCAACTCTGCAATCAATGAACATTTGTTATACCTCATTGTCCATGCACATACAACATCATTTACATTCTGTCTAGTGTATATCACAAGCATCAGTGTTTTGCTTTTCAAACGAATTACATAGATTATTCCAAAACAATTTTCTGTAGTTATAGTGTAGTACCAATAAGAGGTAACAAAATGCTTATGTGTATCTAAAGGGACACTTAGCTCTAAAAGGTGAAGAAATAGAAGGCCATGTGTCCTTGTGACTTCCCTCTGCAACAGTCTGGCTATCACATTAAAGTCTTTGAAGCTCTAGGGTACCTTTCAAAAGACAGGAAGGGAACTCCCAACTTGCCTACTATTTTGTGCTACTTCCTGAGGACCTGTCCATAGAGAAGGAAAGCCACTTTGGGTAGCAACTTGAACGTTTGAGAATTTCACACTTACTGTGTGAATTGAATGTACATTTGAAAGTAGAGACCATAAGTGCTTCAGGAATGTGGGGGGGACCAGTGAGGCTGAAGCCTTAAGTCTATCTGTCACACAGTGTCTGCTCTTCTCTCTCCCCTATTCACTCTTCTTGTGAACCTTCACATTTACCTCAAGGTCAAAGACTGCTTTCCCCAGCTTTGTTAGCGTTCCTAAAGCAGCTCCTTTCATTCAGTCTTCTTTTAAAAAATTATATAGATAGATATATATGCATATGTATAATATATTATGTATATGTACATAATATATACTATACATGCTACATACTACATAATATTATATAGTATATATATATTTAATTGCAATGCATTTTTATCAATGCCACTTCTTCTAGAATTTTCTCCTATCCCTTTCAACCCAATCCTTCCCTCAATTTTCCTAGTTTCATAGGATATGCATTGAATATTATGAAGCCTCAGAATCCCAGTTGGCTTTCCTTGCTCTTTTGGGTTTCATTTGGGAAAACAATCAACCATATAAGCAAAATGAAAGATCCAGACTGGGGCTGGAGATGTATGTAGAGCACCTGAGACCCTGGGCTCCACTTCCAGGCATATACTTACACATACACATAGAAATTAAGTCCAAGAAATTCAATGGCTTCCACTTATTTTCTTTCAAGTTTTTGTGATAAAATTATTTCACATGAGCTTAGAACTACCACAAACAAGACAACTTTTATTTTGGTGACACTCCTGGGGTTTGTACTCAGGACCTGAGCTACTCAATAGCTCAGAGATATGCCTGAGCTTTTGTCCTCAATGTTAGCACTGTACTACTTAAGCCACAGCTGCAATTCTGTTTTTTAGGTGGTTAATTGGAGATAAGAGTCTCACAGCCTTTCCTTCCCAGGGTAGCTTTGAACAGCAATCCTTAGATCTCAGCCTTCTGAGTAGCTAAGATTACAGGCATGAGCCACTGGTGCCCAATTCAAGAAATATAAAATGAAAATCCTCTAACACTAGTGTCAGTATATTCTTCCTTCTTTCATCCAGAAAGAATCATCAAGTATTGAACTCACTACCCAAAATCTTCCTTTGTTTTGTTTCTGTCTAGAATTTAATGGGCAGGATTGGGTATTTTTATCCTTCTGACAATGCTCTAACTGGATCCACCTTCAGAAATGTCTCAACAAGTACTAAAATATATCCTCTGAAAAGATAAAAAATGTAATAATAGTGCCAATAGCTTAGAGCATGCACTGTGTCTGGTCCAATGCTCACCTTCTTACATACATCATAGCATTTCATCCTCATGACATAGGTTCTAAAATGATGCCCATTTGATAAATAACAATATTAAGGAACTCCAAGATTCATGTGCTGGTATCACACACATGACATCTATTTCTACAAAAGTAAGCCTCAGATCTGCCTGCCTCTGGAGGTCTGGAGCGAAGATGCAGGAACATCTTATTCAAAACTGCATAAGCAAAGGGCAAGACTGAATCATAACAAGGGTGTTCTCCCGCCATGCTCTTTACAAATCTTGTCATTTCTGGCTTTTATTGAAAAGGATCATACTTCTGAAACTGCTTACACAACTCCAGCAATGGAAACCAACTCAGCAGATCCAGAAAGGCAGCTTTACACACGCACACACACACACACACACACACACACACACACACACACACACACACACACACACACACACCTCAGCATCCTGATCTAACTGGTATTATATTCTTAAAGTAATGGGCTCCATTTCTTACTTTGCCTCTTCCGCTGAATTTACTGCTCTCTTCCTTTGGGATAGAATGTCCAAATCTGCTTTTAGAATGCTGAGGAGAGACCTTCCTTTCTCTAAAGAGCTGATGATATCAAATCACACCATCCCAGGACTCTCCGCACGGTCTCTACCAGAGATCAAAAGTTATCCAGAGTCGTGATCATTCTCAGAGTGAAGGAAAATTCCAGGCCACATTTTCACACTCAGAAGGGCATTCCACACAGTCCACAAAAGCCGCCTTCAAGCCCTTTAGGAGAGAGCAGGAACCCCAAGGAATGAAATCACTAGTGATGACCTAGCCCAATACATGATCACTACAGCCTCAGCACAATCTAAGAAAGTCCTAGGGCCATGGGTGTGAAGAGGAAGAGGCCTTCATGAGCTCCTGCCACCTGTGCCTCCTCCTGCCTTGGCTAAAAGCTTCCTACATATACTGCCCCCACCCTTGCAGCCCCAGGCCACATATGTAGCCAGGCTACCACCCCAATGTACTCACAGCACACACAAGCAGTATACTCCTGGAACACTCTCGCTGTCTCTCAACAAATAACTGCCATCAAGTCCCCTGGCAAGCAGTAGCTTCTCCCCAGTCTCCCTGCTGATTTTGCCATGATACACAGTCACTGCCTCCATGGCTGGATGGATTCAAGAGGGCCGATGAAGGAGACAGTAAAAAGGAAGTGCCACTGCTGCTGCTGCTGCTGCTGCTGCTAAACACAAATCAGCCACCTGACTACCAATTCAGCCAGATGTGTGTGTGTGTGTGTGTGTGTGTGTGTGTGAGAGAGAGAGAGAGAGAGAGAGAGAGAGAGAGAGAGAGAGAGAGAGAGAGCCCAAAGAACAGGATGTTGTCTACTTGTCTTCTCACATTTCAATTAAAACCAACTCAGCAATTTAGCAACTAATGTCCCATAAAAACTGCCAGGGCATTTCATCATCTGCTCAATTGCCAGTACAGGGTTCAAGTGGAAAGGACAAAAACCTTGGAAGAATCTCAGATTTGAGTTCTACTGGTAATGCAAACCGATTTTGTTAGTCTTTGATCACTCTTCTGTCCTCCCCTCCTGCCCCCCAACCTCACCTCTGCCACCCTTAGAGCCACCAAGGATGGCTAAACTTGTTTCCAAAGGAGTTGATATAGACAAATGTACGTGTCACCCCATAGGACAAAATGAAACTGATGTAGAAAGACCAAAAGCTCAAAGACCACTAAAATTATTAACATGCAGAACTCCACTTCTGGGTGTTTTGGGATTTTTGCAGACTTGGGGTTTGAACTCAGGGCCTTGTCACAGACTCTGAGCTTTTTTGCACAAGGCTAGTGCTCTATCACTTGAGCAACAGCTCCACTTCCAGCTTTTCCATTGTTAATTGGACATAAGAGTTTCATCGAATTTTCTGTCTTGGTTGCATTCAAACAACAATCCTAAAATTTTGACCTCCTGAATAGAATTACAAGCATGAGCCACCGATGCCTATCCCCAAATACTGCTTTTTCCCCCTACCACCTTATCCAAGATCCCAAAGTACTGGGTGAAGTACAAAACTCCCAATGTTGTATCCAAAGATGTCCCAGATTTATCTGATAAGTTCTAGATGAGAGAAAGGATTATGTGAAGTTGGTGTTTTGTCTTTATGAGGATTTGTATGTGTTCTCTGATATACAGGGCTTGATTTTTAACACGATGTTCATAAAAATCTCTTTTAAGTCATTGTGCAAGTATTGATCATTGTAATGTACCTTTTTGCCAGGACCAGAACTTGAACTTGGGGTCTAATATTTTAGACACAAGTTGGTGCTCTATTACCTGAGCATCTGGCCCCATGCTATGTACATTTTATTCTTGGTTCTGGAGAATGATTTTTGATAATTGATTTTTTACAAACTTTCATTAATTTAGCAAAAAAAGTTCAACATTTCCTTCTCTGAAGTAGTGTTGCATTTATTTCAAAATGTGCTAAGTTATGTTTCCCAAACAGCTTCCTCTATTTTTTTCTGGAGTAAAACTGTGGAAAGCATGAGGCAGAGTGGTTTGATTCATATTGAGGGAGAGGCAGAAAGGGAAAGACTAAGCACATAGGGAGGTACTATCCCTTCACTGTCCTGAAAACACTGGGAAACAGCTTCTTGACTGAAAAGCGTTCACCCTTAGAAACTAAAGTGTAAACAAAAGTTTCCTACAGTCATTTTCTACACTAAGAATGAAAACTCAAATGAGATTGAGGTGATAACCAGAATGACACACTGGCTTCTCATATGGCTCTGGGGGATTGGGCAAAGTTTATTTCATCAGTTTCCTACCTCAGATGTTTTTGCCCAACACACTCTCTCTCTCTCTCTCTCTCTCTCTCTCTCTCTCTCTCTCTCTCTCTCTTCTCTCTCTCTCCCCCCCCCCCCTTTGAATGCTTTGGGTTAAGGAAGAAATTGATCTGATTCCTGTTTTAAAAAAAAAAAACAAAACTTCAGAAGGCCGGGTGGTGGTGGCTCAGGCCTGTAATCCTAGCTACTCAGGAGGCTGAGATCTGAGGACCGCTGTTGAAAGACAGCCTGGGCAGGAAATTCTATGAAAGTCTTATCTCCAATTAAGCACCAGAAAACCAGAAGTGGAGCTGTGGTACAAAGTGGTAGAACACTAGCTTTGAGCAAAAAGAGTTCAGGGACAGCACCCAGGCCCCACTTCTGACCAAAAAACAAACAAACAACAACAAAAAATCAGGAATTAGTCTACTCTGGACTCCATATTTTAAACAAGCAAATGGTTAGCCCAGAAAAATTATAATGGTAACCTTTCCAGTAGGAAAAGATAAGACATAGAACAGGATCCTCTTACATGTGTCCATAGAAACAATATCCCACCTCTCAAGTGAACTGTGAGAACACTCTGTGTTACACAGGTTAAAAACAAATCCTAACCTTTTGTAGTCCCTGAACAACTGAACAAATCATCCACACACTTAAGAACAGAGAAACCCAGATGTGACTGCACAAGCACACCATGTATTCTTCTTTTCTTTCTGTTTTGTTCTGTGTTGCTAAAATAGTACACCTGTCAAAGCTCCCAAGTACAGTGGGGTTCAGCACAACTAAAATTGTATTTAAAAAAAAACAGATAAATTATAAGGTAATAGTACAACCCTCACATCCAGTACCTCTTTGTCATCTCACAAATGAGCTGACAGCTGAGCCAGCCCACTAGTGCAGTGTTGATGAAAAATACTGACATCTTCACTGTTATGTTACACTGGTACAAAATCTGACTTTAGCAAATTCAAAGCTTTACACTGAGCCCAAAATATAGAGAAAAAGGAAATTGACAAGGTTCTCTTCCTTCTTTTGTGCTATGCCACAAGAGAAGAAATGGAGAAAAGTGAGACTGGGAAGAAATGGAGATAATAAAAATATCAGTAGAAAAAAATAGTTAAGGAATGGGCTGTAAGATCGAGTATACATTAATAGAAGCTAAGAATCTGTTTATTGTCTATCTCTTCCAATTGATTTAAAGTCCTCTGTGGCAGGGTTTTATGTACCTTGTTCACCATTGTATCTTCAGTATCTAGCACATAGTAGATGCTAAATATATTTTTGAGTGAATGAATAAAGTGTATAGACCCAAGAAAATAAAAGAAGAGCAGGGCACCATAGCTCTAGCCTGTAATTCTAATCACTTGGGAGTTAGAGAGATAGGGAAATCATGATTCAAGACTAGCCAGGCAAAAAGAAAAGCATGTGAGACTCCATTACCACCAATGACTGAGTGCAATGGTGCCTGCGTGTCATCTCAGCAACAGAAACACACAAATACAAGAATTGGGCCTGAGAATAAAGGAAGACCTAATCTCAAAAATAACTAGTGAGCTGGGCACCAGTGACTCATACCTGTAACCCTAGCTACTCAGGAAGCTGAGATCTGAGGACCATGGTTCAAAGGCAGGTAAGACATGTAAGTTCATAGATCCTTATCTCCAATTAACTACCAAAAAGCTAGATCTGGAGCTGTGGCTCAACTGGCTCAACTGGTATAGCGTTCGCCTTGAGCAAAGAAAAGTTAGAGACAGTGCTTAGGCCCTGAGTTTAAACCCCAGGACCATCATAAAAAAAAATTGTAATAACCAGTGCTAAATGGGGCTAGCAGGAAGTTGGTCCAAGTAATAGTGTACTTCCCTAGTAAGTGCAAGGCCTTAGTTCAAACTCCAGTACTGAAAAATTAAACAAAAGCACACTCAGAGAAAAGAGAATATGTTTTCTGACCCATCTTTCATACTCCATGTTCTCCCATTCAATCATTTCCTTTCTCTGAACCTCATTATCTTCATCTGTGAAATGGAGTTCAAGCACATGACCCCTAAGGTCACTTCTACACTACAAATTCTGTATTTTAAATAAAATCAAAGGTGTTTATTTAAAGAGAAACAGAAAAAGACTCAAATCACTTCCATGCTGGAACCAAGATCATGCAAGAGGGGAAAAACCTTGTTCTTCTTGTTTAAAAATAACCTAAGAAATAAAAAACATGGAATTGAGGAAGAAAGCTTCACAGTTTAAAGAAAACTAAACCTTTTAGAATATAGCTGCCATTTAAATCAAGCACAAAAGCACTGAAAGTAAGAACCATCCACCAAAGTTCAAAGTGTCTTCTTATCTAAACTTGTCACCTCCACAGGTCTCCAAAAGGTGACAGAATTTTGCATGTGTATACCCCCATCTGAGGTGATAATTGTCTTCATTTCAAATGCCCTAGGATATTCTCAGACCCAGATAGATTAAAAAGATGATGCCAAGGGTGGTCAGTTTTATACAGTGGCTCTGACATTTCAAAATCTTTTTCTCTAACCTTTCAAAACTAACTTTGTTCTTCCACTAGCTCATCTATAAGTGTGAATTCTCCTGTGAAAGCGTTATAATATTGTCACATGTGGTGAGTTTACACATTCTTTCCACACTTACTAAAGTTCACTTCCTTTATAAAACAAGAAAAACTCTTAATGCCTGAAGAAATAAAGAGTATATCCCTTGGTAATACCTGGTTTTCTTATGTGCACCTAATACTTGGCTTACTTAGGTGACTATTTTTTTCAAAGTGAGAGATTTGAGGCAGGTACCTGTATTTAAGCCTATTTTAAATATATTTATTTTTCAAGCCAGGCACTGGTGGCTCATGCCTGTAATCCTAGCTACTCAGGAGGCTGAGAATTGAGGGTTGTGGTTCAAAGCCAGCCCAGGCAGGAAAGTCCATGAGACTCTTATCTCCAATGACTGGAAAGAAGGTAGAAGTAGAGGTAGGTCTCAAGTGACAGAGCACTAGACTTGAGCAAAAGAAAGTTAAGGACAGCTCCCAGGCCCTAAGTTCAAGCCCCAGGACTGGAACAAAATAAATGCATATATTAATTATTTTTCAGTCATTTATGAACATCTAATAATATATGCAAAACAAAGGAGTAGATACTTAAAACATAGAAAAAATGGTGTACCTATACTTAAGTTATCACTGTCCAGTGAAGACAAGCAAACAGATGATTGTAGTTTAATTGAAAGGCTCTATTATAGTTTTAAAATGAATTGGCTCCCATGTGTTAAAGGCTGTGTTCCAGATATTGGCACTGTTTGGGGAGATGATAAGAACTGTAGGCAGTAGGGCCTAGCTGGAGGAAGTAGTTCACTAGGGTCATGCCTTTAAAGGCTATACCTGATCCCTGGTCGGTGACCCAATCTGTTTATCCATACCTTCCATGCCATAATTCTTGGGCTCAGAAACAACAGAGCCAGTCACGATGGACCAATGCCTCTGAAACCATGAATCACAATAAATCTTTCTTCCCTTATTTATGTCAAGTATGTGCCACAGTGATGCAAAAATAACTAATACAAGCTGTGCTAAAGGAAAGTACAGGGCTCTAGGAGCATAGTAGTGGTACTTCTAATTTAACTTGAATTGTCAAACTTCACAATCTATCAGAGATAGCAAGTTCTCAGTTTTCCTGTCTACTGTATATAGATTCTTTTACTTGTCTTGATTTTACCTCCTTCTATGATCTATAGAAAACTTGTGTGTGTGTGTGTGTGTGTGTGTGTGTGTGTGTGTGTGTGTGTGTGTTGGTCCTGAGGCTTGAACTCAGGGCCTTGGTACTGTCTCTGAGCTTTCTTGCTCGTGGCTACCACTCTACCATTTGAGTCATAGATCTACATGTAGCCTTTTGGTGGCTAATTGGAGATAAAAGAGTTTCATGGACTTTCCTGCCTAGGCTGGCATTGGATCTCAATCCTCATATCTCACTCAGCCTGTTCAGTAGCTAGGATTAACTGGCACAAGCCACTAGCACCTGGCTAGGAAACCGAGTTTTGGCTGAAACTCAACATGATTCTAAGTTTTTGTATCTCATTGGTTACTTCTCATTGGAACATTCTTGAGTGTCAAGCTTGTTTCCCAGGCTTACAGGCCTGGAATCTGAATCATCACTTGATCCATCCAAAGTAACAGAGCACTAAACTTTTTTGTTATTGTTTTTAAAGTGAGGCAGCTAAGCACAGTGGCATGTGTCTGCACTCCCAGCTACTCAAGAGGACTGCATGAAGCCAAGTGTTCATGGCTAATCTGGGCGACATAGTAAGACCTCATCTCTTAAAAACTGAATACTATGCGCTGGTAGCTCACACCTGTAATCCTAGCTACTCAGAAGGCTAAGATCTGAGAATTGCAGTTTGAAGCCAGCCAAGGCAAGTAAGTCCAATAAACTCCTCAGAAAAAGCCAGAAGTGGCACTGTGGCTCAAGTGATAGAGCAGTAGCCTTGAGCAAGAAGAGATCAGGGTTCTGAGTTCATGCCCTAGGTCTGGCAAAAAAGAAAGAGAAAAAAAGATAAAAGGAAAGAAAGGAAAGACGAAGGAAGGAAGGAAGGAAGGAAGGAAGGAAGGAAGGAAGGAAGGAAGGAAGGAAGGAAGGAAGGAAGGATTTTTTTAAGCAATCACCCATGGCTTACACCTGTAAACATAGGTACCATATAGCATCTCCATTCCTCCATCCTCTTTCCCTTTGTAGAGAAAACCCTCTGGATAGTGTAGCTTCTAACTTACCTCAAGGAGTATATCACTTCTGACATTGACTTCTTGTACATTCATTCTTTACTAACATCTACTCTGTGGTCTGCCTCATTTTTTGTTTGTAGAAATAACTCTTCACGTTTCACATCTCAGCCTCTGACAAACAAATAAATCATCATGTAGCTCTTTTGGCCTCATCAACCTACTTGCCTTTGGATAGTGATTGAATCATCTTTCTATGTCTCTTCATCCTGGGTGGGAGCCCTCAGCACATAATAATAGTACAAACAAATACTACTTCTTGTAAAGAAGCTCTAACTTCTCATCTAAAAAATCTGTTCCTTTGGTGTTGGGAATTTAGCTCAATGGAAGTGCAAGACTCTGATTTTGGTCCCAAACTAAAATTCATTCACCAGAATTTAATATAAAAGGTTAAAAATCCAAAGAACTATTATTTTGTCTACATATTTTCATCTGAATGAAGGCTTTTAAAAACCTCTGATGTTTTATAACAAGGATTATCACTTTGTGTATCGCAAGAAGAAAAAAATTAACAAAGAAATGACATAAAATAGTCTATAAATGTTTCTACAAGTAACCTTGTAAACAAAAACAAAATATTGTAATATAGTAAATGAAACAACTAATGGTAGATATTTGGGGAGGGAGGAACAGTAGTGAGGCTTGAACTCAGGCTCTATGGTTCAGCTTTCTTGCTTATAGGTAGCACTGTACCACTTGAGCAATGACATCATCCTGTCTTTTTTCTGGTTAATTGAGGCTAGAGCCTGATGGATTTTTTTTTGCCCAGGTTGTCATTGAACCACAGTTCTCTATATCTGAGCCTCTTTTTTTTTTTTTTTTTTTTGGCCAGTCCTGGGCCTTGGACTCAGGGCCTGAGCACTGTCCCTGGCTTCTTCCCGCTCAAGGCTAGCACTCCGCCACTTGAGCCACAGCGCCGCTTCTGGCCGTTTTCTGTATATGTGTTGCTGGAGAATCGAACCTAGGGCCTCGTGTATCCGAGGCAGGCACTCTTGCCACTAGGCTATATCCCCAGACCTATCTGTGCCTCTTTAATAACTAGGATTACAGACATGAACCAAAGATGTACAAACAAATGGTATATTTCTTTTTTTCACCTCAATTTTAAATGACTAAAGAATTACTAATTTTTACCACTTAATATACAGACTCTTTCAAAAATGGTAATCTGCATGATAAAAAGATGATAGAACAATTAATGAAAAGGCTAAGAACTACTATTGGGTGCAAATTTCCCTTTTTTTTTTTCTTCGACTAGAACAGGATTTCATTGGAGACAGTAACAATTACCTCTAAAGAGTAGAGCACAATGCACAGTTTATAGCAAGACTGCTCAGAATTCATGCTTTTTGTTTAAACTGTAAAGCAATACAAAAAAATAACCTGGAGATTCACAGTGGCATTACTAAGCTCTAGACTGGGCTCCATAATTGCTTTATATCCTGAGAGGCTCAAGAAAATGGGTCAGAAGCTGACCTGCTGGAAGAATTCTTAGGAAAGCCTAAAAGTGGTAGCTAAGGCTCAGGTACACACTTGGCTGTGCGTAAGATTCTATTCTGAAAAAAACAAATGAAAAAGTCAGGCACTGGTTGCTTATGTCTATAATCCTATCAATTCAGGAGACTGAGATCTAAGGGTCATGGTTCAAAGCCAACCCAGACAGCAAAGTCCACAAGACTCTCTTCTCCAATTAACTACAAAAAAAGTCAGGAGTGGCACTGTGATTCAAGTGATAGAGTGCCAGCCATGAGGAAAGAAGTTCAGGGAAGCCCCTAGACCCTGGTGTCAAGCCCCAGGACTGGCACACACACACACACACACACACACACACACACACACACACACACACACACCAACATTGTATGTGGAGGCATGGTTCAGCACTATTATTCTGGTAAGCACAAGGCACTGAGTTCAGACCTCAGTATGGAAAAAAAAAGTTCAGTAACATTGGTGTTGATATTTTTACACCACATATGGTAAGGAAATTATGTTTTTCTTTGTCACTCTATCATATATTTAGTAGTATGACTGATTTGGTGTGTATGTATGTATGTATGTGCACACATGTGTGCAAGTGTGCACTGGTACTGAGGTTTGAACTCAACTCAGGGCCTGAGCATTGTCTCTGAGCTTTTATGCCCAAGATTAGTGCTCTATCACTTAAGCCACAGCTCCACTTCTGGCCTTTTGCTGGTTAATTGAAAATAAGAATCTCATGGACTTTCTTGCCTAGGCTGGCTTTGACCCGTGATCCTCAGACCTCAGCCTTCTGAGTAGCTAGGATTAAAGGTGTGAGGCACCAGTGCTCTCATCCCCCAGCTGATTTAAAAATTGTCAATTACATCTCATTTTGCAACATGAGAATGAAGTTTTTGAAGTCTCTTCTAATCCTCTTTCCCCACTCAAAAATATATAAACATAGACTAGACTCTTACAGCTGACACTCTAAAAACTATTTTCGACTTTAGGTAGGCAGTCAGCATGTGTTCTATCTTAATCATATTAAACTTCAACACAATCCTTTCCATAAGGCTTGCCTGCTCAGTGAAACACAAGTCACTCCCTAAATTACCATTCTCCCTTTTTTAAGAGCCCTGGCTATTAAGATAGTAAAAGGACCTACTCCTGATAGCCTAGGTGATCATATATCCCAAAATTGGAGAGATTCTAAATGTAGCTCCATGATCAACAGACTGACCCTATATCTCAAAGTCCCTCCATTACAATCATTTCATTTGGCTTAAATATTGATGAATCCTGTCAATATGCAAGCAAAATACTCTGTAAGGTTGAATGGTGAAAGTAGTATGATATAGTGGGAAGAGCAAGATCCTGGAAGCAGTGAAATTTCATTTTCAAGCTAAGCTTTACCAATCCCCAACTGTCAGCACTGATTTAATACATCTGTAAAATGCAGATGATGGGGCCCACCTTGAAGAACTATTAATATGGTTATTTTTTATTCCTATAGTTACCAGAGGGAAAATATAATTAATAAGCATATTTCAATCACAGTGAGACATTGATGGTAGCTCTTAGCTCTCTAATAAACCTTTATATGCACTACCACAGTACCTAGGCCAGTACCCCCAATAAGAGTAAAAGTAAACTAAGTTGTTGACTCTCATAAAAATTTAGTAGCTTATTTGAAGTTGTATAGCTAATGAGTAACAGAGCAAGTAACTGAGCTCAGATCTCTAGCTTTAAATCCCAGGTTCTTAGATACGTGGGTGCCCTTTGTGTTCTGTACCTACCCTAGAAGAAAATGGTGACATGATAGACTTGGTGGTTCAGGTTGCTTTGAAAACGATCAGTTCTGAAAGACTACAGTCAAATTTAAGTATACAAAAGGTATATACACACACACACACACACACACACACACACACACACAAGTATACGTTTGAGGTGGTTTCATATAGGTCCAAATGCATACCAGTAAATAACAGAAGCCATAAAAGCAGCGAGATCTAGCCTGGCCTGCTAGTACATGAAAATAGATTATGTTGAAACATTCCTAGCTCTCATCTTGGTCCTATATTCCAAAAATCCCATGGAGCTGTAAGTACCCAAGCATCAAAACACATGCCCCAAGCTAGGCACTGGTGGCCCATGCCTGTGATCCTAGCTACTCAGGAGACTGAGATCAGAAGGAATATGTCTCCAGGTCAGCCCAGGCAGAAAAGCTCACAAGATTCCCTTCTCAACTTATAGCTTGGCAAAATTGTACTCACCTAGGACTTTGAATGTGGCCAAGTGGTAGAGTGCTTGCCTAGCATGCATGAAGCCCTGGGTTCAATTCCTCAGTACCACATATACAGAAAAGGCCAGAAGTGGTGCTATGGCTCAAGTGTTATAGTGCTAGCCTTGAACAAAAGGAAACCAGGGACAGTGCTCAGTCCCTGAGTTCAAGCCCCACAACTGGAAAAAAATAATTGCACTCACCTGTCATCTGAAGCTATGTGGAAGGCTGAGATTGGGAAAAAGAAGTTTCTAAGCTATCCTGCAAAAAATCCAGAATATTCAATCTGCATAGACAAAAGCTGGATGTAGTAGTGCAAGCCTACAATTCCCAGGAACAATGAAAAACCTAAAATAGGATAATCGTGACCAAAGCAAGACACTACCTCAAGAAAAGTAAAAGCATGCTTCCATCTTGGGTGGAATTATAGAGTATCAGCCTATGAAATGCAAAGCCTTTTGCTCAATCTGCAGTATAAGCAAGAATAAAATCCTGCTCCAACCCAGATGATTAAGATTGGGTCTGATGGCCCTAACCGACACCTTTCTCTCCAATGCTCCCCTCCCAAGTAACAAGGGCCATCCTAATAATCACATGTCTAAGGGATGTGAAAAGGCTGATGAGGCAGGGTCCCTTTTTGTCTCTGGTCCCATTCCTGTCCCTTATCAAGCATGTTGCCAGCCTTTACCTTCCTCAGCCTGATGGAATATGTCTTGTGAGAAGACCATCTACAGCTTGGGGACAAGACCTTGGAGGAGAAAGAATAGGAAGGAAATTTCTGATCATAGGCATTAAGGGACTTCAGAAAAACAGCCTCAGGGAAATAGCTTCTTGGTACACAGGGGATAGCTAGACCTCAGGCATTAGGGGTCCAAAATGTACAAAAACATCTACCTCACCCCCACCTCTTTGTTCTACCTTCCCATCTCTGTACTCCACCAGCACTGAAAGGAACACCCATGCTCATCTTTTTTTTAGAGATTAAACACTTTATTTTTTCTGTCTCTTCATTTTATTTTATTCTATTTATTGTCAAAGTGATGTACAGAGAGTTTAGTTTCATATGTTAGGCCTTGGGTACATTTCTTGTACTGTTTGTCATCTTTAAGGGGCCAAGTGGACTTGGATGGTAAGGGTAGCAGAGAAAATCATGATGGATTGAAGGACCCATACAAATGCTTCTAATTCTTGGGTAACTCGTGAGAATTAGAAGAATTCCAATATTGAGCTAGATTGAACATTCCCTTACCTCAGTGGGGTAGACTAAAGATAGGGATTTGAGCTGCTGGCTCTGAGCAAACTTACCCCAAGAGATACAATACACAAAAAAGTGACATAATTTCACACTCATTTATTAGTTAAGATCAGAAAAACTACAACAAATGTGGAACTTGTTGAGATAGCTGAGCAGGAACTTACAGGCAACACAAAGATATCTTTGCTTCAAACTGGAGGCAGATTAGCACCTCCCACCCTCTCAACCCAACATTCCTTGGCCCTTTCTTACTTTGCCACAGCTGCCTTGGGGAAGAAGAGAAAGCTACAAACAACACACCTATAGGAAGGGGAAAGCAGCAGGGGCACTGTGGAGAGTAATGGCCCATGACCAGTTTGTATGTATGTATGTGTGTGCCAGTATTGGGGATAAACTCAGAGCCTAGGCTCTGTCCCTGAGCATTTTTGGCTCAAGGGTAGTGCTCTACCACTTGAGCCATGGCTCTTTGCTGGTTAGAGATAAGAGTCTCTTAGACTTTCCTGACCCAGCTGACTTTGAACCACAACCTAAGATCTCAGCCCCTAAAGAGCTAGGATTACAAGCTTGAGCCACAGGCATCAAGCTAACCAGTTCTATTTTTAACACAATCCTCTCAAGAGAAGCACCACCTACATACAGAAAGCACTGTCCCTGATGTCTGCCGTCTCACAGACATTCACGAATAACTGGAGAGATCTGGAATGGAGGTAGCACAGATTTGAAGGATGTTGTATAGCCAACACTATTCCAAGCAATGTCTTTTTTCAAGACAATTCAGTGGTCTTTCAGGCAGGCTGATGAGCAGATAATAACACTGATGTGATTCTGTGTGTGTGTGTGTGTGCGTGTGTGTGTGTGTGTGTGTGTGTGTACACCAATGCTGGGGTTTGATCTTAGGGTCTGGGCACTGTCCCTGCTCAAGGCTACCTCAAGGCTAGTGTTCTACTTACTTGAGCCACAGCTCCATTTGCTGCCAGGACTGGCTTTGAACCATGACCCACCAATCTCAGCCTCCTGAATAGTGAAGATTACAGATATTACCTACCAGCACCCAGCTTGATGTGACAAAGAGAAAATGGGCAAAGGATTTACAAAAGCACTGCCTGAAATTTTGTGAGGCCAATTTACCTATCATAGCCACTGTAAACTTGTTCCACTTGGAACCAAGAGGAACAGTTTGCTCACTCAAGACATTTCAGGAAAATATATTTCTTGCTCCCTCCACAACTGCAAAAATGTATCTGTAGGCTATTTTAACTTATTTTACCTAGGGTCAAACCATACACAAGATAGACACTCTTAATATGATCTCAAATTACACTCTCTCCAGTCATCTTAACCAAATTCATCCAAAAGATCAAACTTGTCAAAAGAATTAGATAAACTTAATCCATTTTCTATTATATAGTATTATATAGTAAATTTAACACCAACAGCCCTCTAAAACCTTCCAAGTTAATCCTTTCCCTAACACATACCAATTTTAATCAGAACTACTTTGTTCTACAGTGTCACCATGATGAATACCAAAACATCACTTCTTGCTTGTCTTGGCCAAAGGCCTGGAAGGTCTCACTAAAGAGCAGATCCACCAGAACCAAAATGCTCTTTCTTTTGGCTTTTGGGAGAAACCTTCCTTTTTTGTGGGTTGTGGGGCTTGAACTCTGGGCCTGGGCACTGTCCCTGAGCATTTCTGCTCAAGGCTAGCGCTCTACCATTTGAGCCATAGCATAACTCCCGGTACTCTGGTGGTTAACTGGAGATAAAGACCTCAAAGACTTTCCTGCCCAGGCTTGCTTTGAACTACAATGCTCAGGTCTCAGCCTCCTGAATAGCTACGATTACAGGAGTGAACCACCAGCATCCGTTTTGGGGGATGGAAGGGGGAAATCTTTTAATAGGACAGATTCAGCTTCTTCCACAACAAGTAAGTCTGGTGGAACTGAAACACAAAAACTGGACCTCACCTATATAACTTAAAAATCAAAAAGAAGCACACATGCATACTAGAGTAGCTTCCAACCTAAATAGCAATTTCAATCCAAAATGTTCTAAGATACAACATGACTTAAAACTCTGAAATCACAATATTTTCACGAAAAAAAACCAAGAGGAAAACAAAAAGGAGTGGGGGATAAAAGGTTTCTTCACTTGAGCTTCTCCAAGGTGTCATCCAGTCAGCCAGCAGCATCCAGAGAATCCACCATCTGTAAAATTTAAATGCATTTATGAGAAATTCCCATCTGACTTACATAATTGTAACCCCTCTATACATCACCTTTACAATAGAATTTTTTTAAAATTCCCAATTTAAACTGTGAGTGTGATACTTAAAAGTAGTCACTCTTACTTAAAATAAGAAAACTAAGCAAGTAAATATATGCATATTTGTATATATGCATGCCCAAAATAATAAGTGGTCAATTTGGGCAGAGAAATAATGGGTTAATTTTCTCTGGGGAAATTTTGGCTTTACATTTTCTATGACATAAAATAAGCTGCTGTTTTATCAAAATCAAATATATCTCTTTTTACCAAAAAAGTCAATTGTGGGCTGGGAATGTGGCTTAATGGTAGAGTGCTTGCATACTATGCATAAAGCCCTGGAATCAATTCCCCAGTACCACATAAACAGAAAAGGACAGAAGTGGAGCTGTGGCTCAAGTGGTAGAGCACTAGCCTTGAGCAAAAGGAGCTCAAAGACAGTGCCCAGGGCCCGAGTTTAAGCCCCAGGATTGGCAAAAAAAAAAAAAAAGTTCATTGTAGCCAAGTGCTGATGGCTCATGTCTGAGCTAGCTACTCAAGATACTGAGACCTGGAAGATCACAGTTCAAAGTCAGCTCAATCAGAAAAGTACACAAGATTCCATAGCCAAAATAATCATAAAATCGGACTGGAAGCATGGCTCAAGTGGAATGGCTCCATTTAAACAAGCAAACCAAGCAAGCAGAAGGCTTTGAATTCAAACCCTCATACAAAGAAAAAACTAAAAGAAATAAGTCTTAAGAAATTAATTAGTTTGGAGTATTTCAATTGGTACTTACCTTTCTGAAATCAGTGAGTTTATACGGAATCAGCACCTCCTCTCTCAACTTGCTTACGAACTTTCTTGCACTTATAGCAGGCAGAGCGCCAGGCAAAATTTATCCCTTTACACCATGAGCAGAACCAATCCGTTTTATAGGAGCAGGAAGAAAACTGACCTAAGGGTTTTTTCTCTTGTGAGGTTTTTTTCTCCTGCTTTTTCCTGGGGGTTTTTCTCTCAGCTTGGCTCTCTGATGCAAGTGTTTCTTGAGGTTTGTCTGCACTTTCTTCCTTGCTATGGTTGTTGGTGAACCCTGAGTCTGCCACCCTCTGGGTACTCGCCGTACATCCTTCCTCTCTGAGGCTCCTATTTATCCCCTCAGCTGCCATCTCCTGGACAGTACTTTCCTCTTCCTCCTGGCCATGGCTTACCTTCATGTCTACCATGCCCTGGACAATATCTGCACTTCTTTCCTGGATACCACTCATGGTTACTTCCAAGGAGGCCATCCCTTGGACTTCCTGTGAACCTTCATTCTGACTGCCCCTATTGCTGCCCAGAGGAATCATCCCCTGGGGATTTTGTTCTTCTTGGTAGCAGAGTCCACTTTCCTCAAGGGGATCCATTCCCTGGAATGTCTCAGCATGTTCTGCTTGGTTTAAGTATCTGTTGTCTTGGAGATAAGGTCCCTGGGGTTTCTCTGAACCTTCTTGCCCTTCACTTTTGCTGTCTCCTTGGAGGAAGGAGCTGTGAAGGTTTTCCAGACCTTCCACTTGGATATCACACCTCTGATCACACAGAGTAACCATCTCTCCCTGGAAGCCTTCTGCAGCCCATAGGCCATGAGGGTATACGCCCACAGGAGGCATGTGTAGTGGGAGTACTCCTGATGCAGCTTCCGTGACAACAGCAGGTAGATGAGGCTGCACGAAAGGAACTCCCATAGGGAACGATGGATATAGCGGGAGATGGTATGGCATACAGATTGGTTGATGGAAGATGGGCTGGGTGAGATCTGGCTGAGGAACGATTGACTGTGGAACAATTAGATGAGGCTCCATTGACTGAAGAGCAATTGGTTGAGCGTCAATTGGCTGAAAAGAGATTAGATGTGGCTCCATAGGCTGAGGGGAGACTGGCTGAGGCTCCAGTGGAGATGCAATTAGATGAGGCTCTGCTGGCTGAGGAGTGAGTAGCTGAGGAGATATTGGCTGAGGAGCGATTGGTTGAGGATCAGTTGGCTGAGCATCAGTTGGCTGAGGAGCGATTTTCTGAGGAATGAATGACTGAGAACTCATTGGCTGAGAAATTATTGACTGAGGAACCATTCCTTGAGGGGCTACTGGCTGAAGAAGAGGCCAAACAGGTTGTACAACTGAGGTCCAGGAACTTAATGTGTCCGACATATACGTGACTGGTATTGGGGCTGGCGTCTGAGCCTCCAAATTTTGCCTGTCGTGTACAACCATGGCTCCAGGTCCCCCTGAAGCTCCCACAGCTCCCACATCTGTCTGCTGATCTGCATTCAAAAGCACCACTGCTGCCTCCAATGGCACGGCTTGAGCCCCAAGCTCTGTATCCTGGGCCATTGTGGTGTCCTGTGCTGATTTCTCAGCCTGGAGCAGCCTATTGCGAAGGGCTTCACGTTCTTCCATGGCCTGCCGTAAGGCAGTCTGTGTGAACAGCAGCTGTGCAGCAGCCTCATTTCGCTCCTCCCGCAACTTTTGCACTTGAGAAATCAGAGCCCAAGAAGCAACCTCATGCTTCTCTATTTGGTCCTGCAACCGCTGGACACAACGCTCCTGCTGCTCGCAATGTCTCACTGAGGCTTTCACACCCAAAGCCAAGCTGCTCCACGCATAGGCCCTTTTGAGGCAGTGTGGCATCTGCGGGTTGGCAACAACCAATCGGAGCTGGTCCTCTACCTCCTTCCAAGACAGCGAGCTGAAGGCCACATAAAACTCTGGCCCTCCTCCATTCATAAGAATTTCACTGTTAATGAACTGAACCACTTCTGTGTGGCGGAAGCCACTGTTGCCACCCCCAAAGTCCAAGGCCATGGCTGTTGCTACCAAGTTTAGCGGGAGCCTAATCAAGCTGCAGCCTAAGGAAGTGCGGCCTAGTTAACTTCCGACACAGCCTCTGCCGCCCACCGCACCAAAGGAGGCCGCAAGTTTGCCTTACCGCTGCGACGCAGTCACTGCAAGGCCACCGCGGCCAAATCCAAGTTCATTCCTTACAGTCTTGCTCTCGTCCTCAGCCACCTTCCTCCCTTACTCGCTCTTTCTTGTAATAAAGTGGAGCCTCTCACTGTTGCGACCTCTGCTACACGTGGAGGATTCCACAATGGCGGTAGTGCGACACGGGCGCAATAATATGACGTTGTGACCGCAAAGCCTGCTGGAACCAGCTGCCCTCCACATAGCCCCACCCACTAGGCACTCAGGGCAATGTAGGTTCCCTGGCGCCAATGGAAATGAAACTTTGTTGCAAGAGTTTACACGATAATAGCCACAATCAGGGAATCAATGCCAAGAAAACATGAATATGTAGACTGGTACCAGTGTCTCATGCCTATAACCCTACCGATTTAGGAGGCTTAGATCTAAGGATCATGGTTTAAAGCCAGCCCAGGCAGAAAATTCCTTGAGACACTCTTATGTCCAATTAACCATAAGAAAACCGGAAGTGGCGCTGTGGCTCAATTGGTAGAGCCACAGTCTTGAACATAGAGAGGTTTCCCAGGGCCCAGAGTTCGAGTCCTAGGATCAGCACCAAAAAATAAAAGTAAAAACATTTTGGTACCAGGCGCCAGTGGCTCAGTGTAATCTTAGCTACTCAGGAGGAACACCTGAGTATCTCATGGCTGCTCTTGGCTCAGTTCCAACTATTTCATTACCGTCCATTATAACTACAAAAAGATTACAATGTGACAATTCCATATATACTTCAGTGTTCCTTGAACAAAGTCAGCCTCTTTTGTTGTTGTTGGGGATTGTTGTTGTTGGGGCTTGGTGGGGGGCTTGAATTCAAGACCGGGGCACTCTCCCTGAGTTCCTTTGCTCAATGATAGCACTCTACCACTTTGACCTACAGCTCCACTTGTGGTTTTTGAGTGCTTAATTAGAGACTAACACTCTCATGGGAATTTTTCTGCCCAAGCTGTATTGGAACTGCGATCCTCAGGTCTCAGCCTCCTGAATAGCTAGGATTACAAGTGTGAGCCACCAGCACCCAGCTGATATTTATTTCTTTCTCTTGCCTTTTTACTCTAGGTAAGAATTCCATTACCATACAAATGAGAATTGGAGAGTAGACACCATTGTTTTCTTCCTGACATTAGAGGAATCAATTTCAGTTTTTCCACATTGGATATGGTATTGGCCTTAGGTTTGTTATAGATAGCCTTTATTAAACTGAGGTATGTCCTCTGTATTTGTCGTTTATTTGGAGCTTCTATTATGAAAGTAGGTTGGATTTGTCAAAAGTGTTTTGCTTTCTTTTGAGATAATTGACATAATCTTGTGATATTTGATCTGATTCTGCTTAATATGCTGAATTAGCATGATTGGCTGATTTGCATAGATTAAACCATCTTTATAGTAATTCAATCATGGTGTATGGCCTTTTTAATGCGTAGTTGAATTTGGGTTGCAATTATCTTATTAAAGATTTATATATATATATGTTCATCAAGCAAATTGTTCTATATTTTTGTTGTTATAATCTTTGTTTGTTTGTTGTTTTGTTTTGTTTTTTTGCCAGTCCTGGGCCTTGGATTCAGGGCCTGAGCACTGGCCCTGGCTTCTTTTTGCTCAAGGCTAGCACTCTGCCACTTAAGCCACAGCGCCACTTCTGGCCCTTTTCTATATATGTGGTGCTGGGGAATCGAACCCAGGACTTCATGTATATGAGGCAAGCACTAGGCCATATTCCCAGCCCTTGTTGTTATAGTCTTATTAGCTTTTAGTGTCAGGGTAATATTCACCTTATAAAATAAGTATGATGTTACTCATTCCCTTTTACTTTATGAAATAGTTTGGTGAACATTGGTATTTGTTTTTTTCTCTTAATATAGTAGAATGCTGCAGTAAATACATCCAGTCCTGGGCTATTAATGGTAGAAGATTATTCATTACTACTTCAATCTCATTGCTCATTACATATCTGCTAAGTGGTTCATATCCTCCTTACTTCAATTTTGGCAAGCTAAATACATCTAGAAATTTGCTTGTCTCTTTTAAATTTTCCTATTTTTTGGAATATTATCCAGACAGCAGTGTCTCATGCCCATAATGCTAGTTACTTTGGAGGCTAAGACCTAGAAAATCACAGTTTGAAGCCAGATTAAGAAGAAAACCTTGTAAAACTCCATCTCCAGCTAAAAGCAGAGCTGAGGCATGGCTCTGGTGGCTCATTCCTGTAATTCTAGATACTCAGGAGGCTGAGATCTGATGATTCACAGTTCAAAACCATCCTGGGTAGGAAAGTCTTTAAGACCTTATCTACAACTAAGCATCAAAAAATCTGGGAGTGGAACTGTGGCTCAAGTGGTAGAGCACTAGCCTTGAGCAAAAAAATACTCAGACACAGCACCCAAGACCTGAATTCAAGCCTTAGGACTGGTATACACACACACACACACACACACACACACACACACACACACAGAGCAGAGGTGAGAAATAATTCAATTGGTAGAGAGCCAACTAAAAAAGCAAGTGAGGACCTGAATTCAAACCTTAATGTTGGCTCTAATAATTCTTAATATTTTATTGGTATTTTCTATGATATTCACTGTTTCCTCTATAATTTTATTAATTGGGGACTTTTAACATCTTCTTTTGGTCAGTTTGTATATGGTCTTATAAAATTTATTTATTTCTTCAAGGCATTAATATTTTTAAGTGTATGGAGCTGGGTACCAGAGACACACATGTCTAATGCTAGCCACTCAGGAGATAAATCTATTGTTCACTACTTGAAGCCAGTACAGGCAGGAAACTCAATATGACTCTTGATCTCTAATTAACTACCAAAAAGCCAGAAGAATAACTATGGCTTAAGTGGTAGAACACTGGCTTTGAATAAAAAGCTCAAGGACAGTGCCCAGGCCCTAAGTTCAAGTCTCATGACCAGCACATACACATACAAAAAAAAGCAAAAACTGAAAATAGAATTATGATTTATGATCTGCTCTACTGGGTATATGTCTGAAGGAATATAATTCAGCTTACTATACCCATATTTCTTATATCAATATTCACAACAGGGGCTGGGAATATGGCCTAGTGGCAAGAGTGCTTGCCTTGTGTACATGAAGCCCTAGGTTTGATTCCTCAGCTCCACATATATAGAAAATGGCCAGAAGTGGCACTGTGGTTCAAGTGGCAGAGTGCTAGCCTTGAGCAAAAAGAAGCCAAGGACAGTGCTCAGGCCTTGAGTTCATGCCCCAGGACTGGCCAAAAAAAAGTATTCAAAACAGCAAAGTCATAGAAATGGACTAATAGATAAAAAGTTAGAGAAACATGATATATAGATACAATGGTAATTTATTCAGTCATAAAGAAAAAAAGTACCAGAAAAATCTTATAATTTCCAGGAAAGTAAATGAAACTGAAGTTAATACTGTTAAAATAAGTCTGAACCAAAAAGAAAAATAATATATATTTTTATATGCAGAATCTAGATTTTAAAAAGTAACACATGAAATTAGAAGGGTGACTATCTCAGAAGCTAAAAGATAAACCAGGGATTGGGGTGGGGATGGGGAGTGTTTCAGGTAATGGGGAGTAAATGTGACCAAAGTGTGTGTGTGTGTGTGTGTGTGTGTGTGTGTGTGTAATTTTGCCAGTCCTGGGCTTGGATTCAGGGCCTGAGCATTGTCCCTGGCTTCTTTTTGCTCAAGGCTAATACTCTACCACTTGAGCCACAGCACCATTTCTGGCTTTTTCTGTTTATGTGGTGCTGAAGAATCGAACCCAGGGCTTCATGAATGCAAGGCAAACACTCTACCACTAAGCCATATTCCCAGCCCCAAACCAAAGTATAGTATGTGCATGTATGAACATGTCACAATGAAGCCTATTGTATAATTATATACACTAAAAATTAACATGAAAAATAAGTAAATGAATGAATTTAAGAGGTTTAGATCAAACTAACAAGAACAGAATAAAATTGGAAACTATTATATAAGGAAATTTCAAACATACACAGATATGTTAAAATTACACAACACACACTGAAATAACCACTGGGTCCAAAATACCACAATAGAAAAAATTAAATATATTTAGATAAATGCAAAAAATAACATAAGAAATGCAATGTGATTCAGCAATGTTCAAATGAATTTTTATAGTTGTGTATTCCTTTATTTTTAAAATCATATCAAATTATTAACCCAATTACAAGCTATAAAAATTAGATAAAGACATGCTGGGTAGTGGTGGCTCATACCTGTAATCCTAGCTACAGAGGAAGCTGAGATTTGAGGCTCCCAATTCAAAACCAACCTAGGCAAGAAAGTCTGTGAGACTGTTATCTCCAATTAACCACCCATAAACAATAAGTAGATTTGTGGCTCAAAGTGTTAGAGCACTAGTAAGCAAAAAAGCTCAGGGACAGGACTGGGAATGTGGCTTAACAGTAGAGTGCTTGCCTAGCATGCATGAATCCCTGAGTTTGATTCCTCAGCACCATATAAACAGCAAAAGCCAGAAGTGGTGCTTTGACAGCACAAGTGGTAGAGTGCTAGCCCTGAGCAAAAGGAAGCCAGGGACAGTGCTCAGGCCTTGAGTTCAAGCCCCAGGACTGGCAAAAAAAAAAAAAAAAAGAACTCAAGGACATTAGCCAGGCCCTGCAATTCAAGCACCATAATCAACAACAACAACAAAAATAGATAAAGACAGCTAAGGTCAAAGAAAATAGAAGGAGGGCTGGGGATATAGCCTAGTGGCAAGAGTGCCTGCCTCGGATACACGAGGCCCTAGGTTCAATTCCCCAGCACCACATATACAGAAAACGGCCAGAAGCGGCGCTGTGGCTCAAGTGGCAGAGTGCTAGCCTTGAGCAGGAAGAAGCCAGGGATGGTCATGCTCGGGCCCTGAGTCCAAGGCCCAGGACTGGCCAAAAAAAAAAAAAAAGAAAATAGAAGGAAATTATACAGATTAAAGATGGATACAATAGGGAAGAGAAAAATTATAGAAGTTAATGAAATTGAAATTTGTCTTTGGAAAGAGCAACCTCACTGACAAACTTTTATACAAATTCTTGTGAAAAAACCAAGATGATTCAAATGATTAAAGTCTATAATAAAAATGGGACACTTACTTTATAAGACCTTACAAGCTTTTTAGTAAATTCGATGCTCAGCTGTAAATGACAAATTCCTAGAAGCATAACAACTACCAAAACAAGCTGAAGAAGAAATAGAATGTCTTAACAGAGATAAAGAGATTGAATCAGTAATCAAGAACGTCTTAATACAATAAAAGTCCAAGAGTCTATATACTCACTAAGAATTCTACCAAACATTCACAAATTCATCCCAACTCTTCTAAAATATAAGAGAAGAGAATCCTTCCTGGTCCATTCTGAGGCTGAAATTGCAGTGGAACCAAAGGCAAATTAAGATATCACAAAAAAACTACAGACCAATATCACCATAGCTATAGATATTTTTAAAAAGCAAAATTCATAAGCTAAACCCAGTGTGATATTAAAAGTAAATAAACCATGACTAGATAGTGCACTATACGAAGCTCATGCAATCAATGAATTGCACCTTCTTGCTAGAATAAAAGGTGGAAAAAAACTTGTCTGGTGCTCTTATAGATACAAAACATCACTTGATAAAATTCTACAGCTTTTCCTGAGGAGAAAAGAAAAAGAAACTAAAATTACAATAAAGCATTTATGGTGAGGCCCCATTTGACATTAGATTCATTGGTGAAAGAGTGAAAACTTCTTCCCTAAAATCAGAAACAGACAAGAATACTATTTCTTCATTGTTATTTAACATTGCCATAGTACTACTAGAGAGAGCAAGTACACAAGAAAAATATATGAAATCCATCCAATTGAGAAAGGAGAAATTCAAACTAAATAATATTGTTGAGGACATGATCCCATATATAAAGTACACACAAGGAATATATAAGGAAACTAACAAATTCAAGAAAGCATCAGAACGCGAGATTAACACACACAAATCAATGGTATTTCTATGCATTAGCAGCAAACAATTCCATCTCCTAAACCTCAAGAAAATAAGTCCATGTATAATATCAAAACAGTGAAATACTTAGAATCAAATGTTATTAAAGAGATAAAAGACTTACATAATGAAACTATACAAAATAGATTACATTTTAAGAATAAAAAGACAGTTCAAAGCCTAGGCAGGAAAGTTCATGAAACTCTTATCTCCATTTAGCCACCCCCAAACCAAAAGCAGAGCTATGGTTCAAAGTGGTAGAGTGCTAGCCATGTGTTAAAGAGCTCGGTACAGCACCCAGGCCCTGAGTTCAAGCCCCATGACTGACAAAGAAAAAAGACATTGGTTCCTCATACACTGTGAAACTTCATAGTGTTAAGTTAACATACTCCCCAAAGTGATCCACAGATTCATTGCAAGTTCCTACTACTCTTTATCCAGACATGGAATTGTAAGGTAACTTGAGTATCCAAAACAATTTTTACAAACAACCAAGTTGGAGGAATGACACTTTCTGTTTCTCAACTTTACTACAAGGCCAGAATATTAAAAGAAAAAAAAAACAGAGTGGTACTGACATAAGAAGAGATGTATAGATCAATGGGATAGAATTGAGAGTCCAGAAATAAACCCATGAATTTCTGTTGGATTGATTTTTTTTCACAGTAGTACCAAGAGGATTCAATAGGGAGGAAATCTATCTTCAACAAATTATTATTGGATATAGATATTCACATTTAAAAGAAGGAAAGTGGGCTATACTTCAACTTTTATACAAAAACTAACTCAAAATTGTTTTGCTTGTTTGCTGCTGGCTTGAAGTTGTTGTTACTTTAGTTACCTTCCAAAATAATTCTTCTGGTTTCTATTCATCAAATGTGGTCACTGAAACCTGTATTCTGTTAGCTTAGTTCTCAGCTAGTGCATATTGACAGTTTCCATAAACATGTGGAACCCAAAAATGTTTTTTAAATAGAGAAAGATTTTTTTTAATTCTCACGTGTTGAAAATTGGCTTTGTTTTGGAACATTCCTTCAATGCTTACCAGACCATTTTTATTATTATTTTAATTGTTTTAAGTTTATGAGAATAATACTTCTTGGTCATTGTTACTTCTTCCATCATTTTCACACATCTATCCCAACCTCACCCATCCCCTCAAGTTACCTAGTTCCATTTTTGCATAAATACTTTGAATATTATAACTGTATTCTCTCACCTTTCCCTTCCTTTCTGCATTTATCTACTTTGCCTTGATGTCCCCATCCCCCTGACAAAACATGTTGCAGTTTCCTGATATTCATTTTGTTAAACTGTAAGTTACTTATCCAAAGGAGTTACACCATTGGAATTCTCTCCTCTGGTTACAATTTGTTTGTGCATATATACATGTGACCCGGGATATGTTTTCATATATGTTTATGATTTAGATCTAACTTCCATATATGTTTATAATTTAGATCTAACGTCCACAAATGAGAGAAAACATAAGGTCTTTGTGTCTCTGAGCCTGACTTTTCACCTAACAAAATGTTTTCTAGGTCCATCCATTTCTCTGCAAAATGATATATTATTCTTTCTGATGGTGGAAAAAAAATTCTATAACTTGACTATGATAAATAGTGCAGATGTGAGGCTGGGTGTCTTTTTTGTATCCTGATTTTAACTTTTGGATAAAGGCCTAAGAGTGGAATCAGTGGATCATAGTGTAGTTCTATGTTTAGATTTTGAAGAGTCTTCAAACTCCCTTCCTTAAGTGGTTGTACTAGTTGACCTTTGTGCCAACAATATATTAAGATTACTTTGTCCACACATCCACATCATTGTATTCTTGATGATGGCCATTCTTACTGGGATGAGAGAAAATCTCAGTGTTGTTTTGGTTTGCATTTCCTTTATGGTTAGGAATGTTGAACATTTGTTTATCTGGTTACTAGCCACTCTTAGTTCTTCTGAGAAGTCTCTCTTTAGAATCTTTGTCGATTATTCTTTGGGAGTTTAGTTTCTTGCATTCCTTCTTTATTCTATAGTAGTGCCTTTTTCCTGTACTTCTTGCTTCTACATGCCCTGAAGTCCGTTACAGGTCCTTTTTAAGCATGTGACCTGTATCAGGAATGTACATAGTCTTCTCAATTCCTTGGTTCATGAAAGGATATTTAAAAGTTCTCATTTCCCGCCCCCCCCCCCCCACTTCTCTCCTTTTAAGGATTTTCGGTCTATCTATTACCTGTCCTGACTACTCGCCATTGCCCCATGCGCTATAGTCAATGCTTCCACCTCTTTAAATGTTCCCTGGGTAGCTGTACTATGCTAAGGATGCTCTACATTGGACAGACAGCTTGAATCAGTCCCTCTGGGAGCTTCCAGAAAGATGGAACTCATAATCACAATTGCTTGAAAATATGGTCTATGTTGTTCCTTCTGCCACATGGTGGCTGCTAGTCTAGTGAAGTTAGCAATAACAGGCAGACACCAGAGAATTTCTTGATTGAAATGGAGTCATTTCTTTCTTCATCAATCATTCTTCTGATTGTTGTGAGTTTCTTACTAGATTTCAGAGTCCATTTTCCTAGGTTATGGTTTGAAATTTATAGAGGCAGTTATTTAGTCTACTGGAGTTACTTACTCTACTACGTCGAGTATAAAGGGAACCTCAAACCCATTACTATTACAAATATTAGTGTCTCCTGTCAGCTATCACTTGTCCTTCCAGCTAAGCCACTTCATCATCCAGGAAGCCTTTCATGACTACTCTATCACCATTACTGATATTAGTTTTTCACTCTTCTTTCACACCAATGAATCTTAGTCCTTTGAGAGCAGAGATTTTTTTTGTTTCATTTCTGGATTCCTAGTACTTAGATTCCTGACATGTAGTATTCACAGGTGCCAGAGAGAAGACTCAAAGGCAAAATGAAAGATGGGAAAAGGAGATAAAAATAGAGAAACACAGATTCTTGCATAATTTCTGTAATCCTGGGTCAAATCCACACTAAAATATAATGGCATATGTGTATCAATGCTATAAATCCAGGTAAAAGTAATTTTTGGAAGACATACACATTCTTTTTAAAAAATAACCAGCCAGGTTCTGCTGAGTCATGCCTGGAATCCTAGCTACTCAGTAGGTTGAGATCTGAAGATTGTGGTTCAAACCCAGCCCAGCCAAGAAAGTCCATGAGATTCTTCTTCTTTTTTTTTTTTTTTTTTGCATCTTTTTTTTTTATTATCAAACTGAATTACAGAGAGGTTACAATTTCATACATTAGGCATTGGATACATTTCTTGTACTGTTTGTTACCTCCTCCCTCACTCCCCCCTCCCCCTTTCCCTTTCCCCCCATGAGTTGTTCAGTAGATTTACACCAAACAGTTTTGCAAGTTCCATGAGATTCTTATCTCAAATTAACTAGCAAAAATCTGGGAGTGTAGGTGTGGCTTAAGTGATAAAGCACCGAACTTTTACAAATAAGTTCAGAGACAGTGCCCAGACTCTGAGTTCAAGCCCCAGGACCAGCACCAAAATAATAATAATAATAACAACAACAAAAATATCCAATCAGATGTATCTGTCATTTGGAAAAGTTCTTTCATGCACTATTAAACCTTACATAGCCATTTCAAACCATTTCCAAGTTAATGTAACAATATTTCATAAATTTCATAAAAGTTTAAAGTACATTTGGCCTTTGAGACCTTTATAGAATCAAGTGCCATTGTATTGAATTAAGAAGGTGGTATATAGTGACCTATGAATAGAGATATGACTTGACTGAATTATCATTCTTGGTGAAACTGCTAATATCAAATACTACTACCCTTTACTTTGCAGGTGAGCAACTTTGCCAAATGTGAATGTATGTTTACAAGAAAGTAGGACAATTCAATTGCATAAATTAATCAATCTGAGAAACCACATTAAAAACATAAGTAATTTGTACATGATTTTCTGTAAGTTCATATACTTTCAATTTTAGTAGAACCCCTGTCACCAAGCCTTCATAACAACTTTAAACGATAATCATTGATGATAAAGAGAGGAAAATAACATTTTAAAGTTCATCATGTTAGTGTGTATATACACTTGTGCAGATTTAATTTCCCAGATAAAAGGTGCCAAATAGATTTTTTAGAAAGGCATATACAGTAAATATAATCTCTATTCTGAGTACTGAGGAACATTTTTCACACTATTTTAGAAAATTTTACACCTTTTATTACATATGCTCTCTATTCTTGTACTTTGCACCCACAGTGACATCTTCCATACAGCTGCCTAACAGATGCTACCAAAAAAGAGATAGCGAGGCAGTGAATCTGAGAATTCCCAGACTGAGCCTCTGATTTTTTTTTGTCTACAGGGATGGAATACAAGGGCAGAAACCTAGAATAGATAATCAACACAAGTGTACACGTAGGTGAACAAAATGTCACAACATAAGCAAACAAGTCAATTTCTTCTGACACATATTGACAAAATGCACAGTTATTATTGTGCATGTGGAATGATTAGCCATAAAAAGTAAACAGACTTTCATTTTGTAAAAACTAGTTTTTCCTATTTCCTTTCTCATTTTTCAGTTTCCTATATTTATAAGTAGCATTACTATGGGATGTTTCGTTGAAATCATTCACAAATTTAAGTCTTCTCTTTCCCACTGCTACTAAAAACATACTCATATACACAATTGCTTATGTCTGCTCACTTTGTCCAAGGATCAAGGAAGGCTCAAGAGAGCAGGGACTCTGGGACACTAGGTATCTGCTGACTAACTGGCCAGCTGGCAAGTTATGCTTTGGTCTCCATCTTGGAGAGGAAGGCAAGGACCCATAAGCTGTCAGCTAAATACAGTGGTGTGAAACAAAGGAGAATGAATCCTGAATCTCCAGGATATTGAGCACCATAAAGATGGGGTAGAATGTAGTAGAAGGCAGAAGAAGCAAAAGAGGAAGTGTGAATTAGGTTACAAATCTTGTAGCAGCTAGCTGCTTTTAGACAATCCTAGACTGAATAGTACAGAATGGCTTTAGGCACCACACTTAAGGCAAATGATTGAAACAAAATTAGAAGAAATTGTCAGTCTTCACTAATTCCTAGAAACAGAATATCAATAATATCACATCCAAAATACATTTATATTGTTAATATAAATGCATTTACATTGATCAAGATGCATTGTAGTTATAAACTGCTTTCTTAAATGGCAATTCTTTTGTACAACTACTTAAAAATAATTTTAAAATAATTTTAAAATGTTACAGTGCAATTAATATGATTGCTGCTATAATTCTGATGTGTTGACAAAAGGAAGACTTTTCAGGTCACAGGACACCTGAAGCTCAACAGATTATCTGATTAACAAGCAGGAATATATATACATATATATTATATATGCGTGTGTATGTACATATATATGTATATTTTTTTCCATCATCAAGGACAGCACTAACAAGCCCAACTTTATTCACATCATGCCACAGACTGTCTCTACAATGACACTTGAGCTATTATTGTGATTTTTCCATCGCTCCTTTGAGTCTTGAACAATGAACTGCGGATTGCTACAGGAAAGGGAGAACCAGCAGGGAGAACCAGTGGGACTTTACCAAAGTTTCTGACTTGAAAATAACAGGCCCATACACATTGACAGGAAAAATTACTTTTTTTTCCATACCTGACTCAAGGTTGAGAAGGGTGGTAACTGCTTTACCAGCCCTGCCAGTAACTGTGTTTTACATTCCACTACTACCTTGTTTATCACAAATCAGTAGCTTGGGTCCCATCTCATTCCCCGGAAATGTGGGATTGATTAGAATTTAGAAAAATCCAGATAACACAGAATTTTAAGCCAAGTATGGATATCACTACCCATCATCCTTACAGGCACACAACACATGCCCTTCAGGTAAAAAAGTCTGAACTCAACAGGAAAAAAACATTAAAAGTGAAACTTTCAGCTCTGTTCTCACTCTCTGAGAGGACACTCAGATCCCTATAGCCTGGCAGAAGTGCTTCTACTGTAAAGTACCAGATGCCATCTCTCTACTTCTGTCTCTGTCTCTGTCTCTCTGTGTCTCTGTCTCTGTTTGTCTCTCTCTCTCTCTCTCTCTCTGTCTCTCTCTCTGAAATGTACCTTTTAGCATCTGCATATACTAACCCACAGATAAATAGATGGTTTTTCTTTCCCATTTTCCTGGTTTTTGTATCAGGTATGAATTACTATACAAAAATGGTATACCTTATTTTATTTGATCCTCAAAACAACTCAGTGATTATAGGTACAATTGTTATTCTGATTTACACATCAGGGTGTTGTGGATTATGAAGGCTTAAAAAAATGATTCAAGCCACGTGCCGGGTGCAGGTGGCTCATGCCTATAATCCTAGATACTCAGGAGGCAAAGATCTGAAGATCACAGTGCAAAGGCAGCTTGAGCAAGAAAGTTTGTGAGACTCTTCTCTCCAATTAACCACCAGAAAACAGGAAATGGTACTGTGGCTCAAATGGTAGAGTGCTAGCCTTGAGCTGAAGAGCTCAGGGATATCACCCAAGCCCAGACAGAGTTCAAGCCCCAGGACCTACAAAGAAACAAACTAACAAAAAGGCTCAAGCTGGGTACTGTTGGCTCACATCTGTAGTGCTAGCTACTCAGGAGGATGAGATCTCAGGATTTAGATTTAAAGCTGGCCCAGTCAGCAAAGTCTATGAAACCCTTATCTCCAATTAGATATGAAAAAAGTCAGAAGTGGAGCTGTGGCTCAAATGATAAGTGTGCTAGCCTTGGGGGAGGGGGGAATCTGAGGGCAGCATCCAGGCCCTGAGTTCAAGTCCCAGGACTACCACCAAAAAATAACAAGGCTCAATATCAGTCTCCTAGAAAGTAGTAAAGTTCACAATTTTGTGAATCCTTTGTCATGGTCCAGATCTTGAGTTTTAAAGAATCTTAATGTTATTGATAAAACTTCAACTTTTCCCTTTTACTTTCTTCTCAAAGTAACCCAAAGGTTTTGCTTTCCAAAAATAACCCAATGTTGGCATATATCTTCTTGCATATGTTTTTAAAAATTGGTATGTATCTCAATAGCATGCTGTATAAAGAAATAGAAAATATTTCTTCAAACTTGCATTTTTGTACCTTATGTGATGTTTTCTAGATGTTATTATGTTGAAACCAATTGATGAGTTCAATAATTTATAACTACCCTATTTTTCTGTTACTTGCATTTGAACTCAGAGCTCCGTGCTTGTCAGCACTGTGTACCACTTGAGCCATGCCTCCAAATCCACTCAAATAGTGTTTAAGAGATCACTCTTCAAATGTACATTTACATTCTTTCCAGGTTTTTTCTTTTCACCATTCCCAATAGTTGTAGTTCACAACATTGAACATGTCTCCTGATGTACATCTTCTTTGAAGTGGAATTTCCTCATGAAGGCATTTACCATTTGATTATATATTGCTAAGTTGTTCTTCAAAATGGTTCCACAAGATCACACTTTTTTTTAAATAAATGATAAAACTGTCTTTATTATTTGATGGTTCTAGACAGAACCATCTGCCGACTAGACAATTGGTGTTTTTTTTTCAAATTTTTATTATCAAACTGATGTACAGAGAGGTTACAGTTTCAAATATTAGGCATTGGATACATTTCTTGTACTGTTTGTTACCTTGTCCCTCATACTCCCCTCCCTCCTCCCCCTTTCCTGTCCCCCCCCCCAGGTGTTCAGTTCACTTACACCAAACAGTTTTGCAAGTATTGCTTTTGTAGTTGTTTGTCTTTTTTTACCCTGTGTCTCTCAAATTTGGTATTCCCTTTCAATTTCCTACATCCAATACCAGTATTCACGGTTTCCAATATACTCAGATAAGATTACAGAGATAGTGTAGGTACAACCACAGGAAGGTGATACAAGAACATCATCAATAATAGAAGCTACAGATACACATGGGACGTTGAAAGTAGTTACAACTGTGATATAACAATTGTTTCCATAACATGGAGTTCATTTCACTTAGCATCATCTTATGTGTTCATAAGGGTATAGCTATTGGGCCTTGTGATGCTCTGCTATGACTTGCCTAAACCTGTACTAATTATTCCCAATAAGGGAGACCATAGAGTCCATGTTTCTTTGGGTCTGGCTCACTTCACTTAGTATAACTTTTTCCAAGTCCTTCCATTTCCTTACAAATGGGACAATGTCATTCTTTCTGATAGAGGCATAAAATTCCATTGTGTATATGTACCACATTTTCCTGATCCATTCGTCTACTGAGGGGCATCTGGGTTGCTTCCAGATTCTAGCTATGACAAATTGTGCTGCGATGAACATTGTTGTACTGGTGGCATTACTGTGATTTTGTTTGTGGTCTTTTGGATAGATACCCAAAAGTGGGGCTGCTGGGTCATAAGGGAGTTCTATATTTAGCCTTCTGAGGAATCTCCATACTGCTTGCCAGAGTGGCTGAACCAGTTTACATTCCCACCAACAATGAAGTAGGGTTCCCTTTTGGCCACATCCCCTCCAACAATTGTTATTGTTAGTTACCTTGATATATGACATTCTTACTGGGGTGAGATGGAATCTCAATGTTGTTTTGATTTGCATTTCTTTTATGGCCAGTGATGTAGAGCACTTTTTCATATGCCTCTTGGCCATTGTCATTTCCTCATCAGAGAAGTCTCTTTGTAAGTCTTTAGCCCACTTGATGAGGAGGCTATTGGTTCTTTGTGGTTTTCTTTTGGAAGAAGGTAATTTTTCTAGTTCTGCATATATTTTAGATATGAGGCCTCTGTCTGTTGAATGTCCGGTAAAGATCTTCTCCCAGTCTGTGGGCTTTCTGTTTATCTTGCGAGCTATGTCCTTTGCCGTGCAGAAGCTCTGCAGTTTGATGCAGTCCCATTTATCCAACCTTTCTTTGATTTGTAGCATTTCTGGGTCTTTGTTAAGGAAGTTCCGTCCTGCGCCAAGGAGCCCAAGTGTTTCTCCTACTCCTTCCTTTAATGTTTTCAGGGTGTCTGTTTTTATTTTGAGGTCTTTAATCCATTTGGAATTGATTTTGGTGCAGGGTGATATATAAGGATCTAGTTTTAGTTTGTTGCATGTGTTGAACCAGTTTTGCCAGCAGCACTTGTTAAAGAGGCTATCTTTCTTCCAGACTATTGTTTTAGCTCCTTTATCAAAGGTTAAGTAGGCGTAGTTCTGTGGGTTCATTTCTGGGTCTTCAATTCTGTTCCATTGGTCTTCAGGCCTGTTCCGGTGCCAATACCAAGCTGTTTTTATTACTATAGCTTTATAATACAGCTTGAAGTTGGGTATTGTAATTCCTCCAGCACTGTTCTTTCTGCTTAGGAGTGTTTTTGCTATTCTAGGTCTTTTATTGTTCCACATGAATTTCAGGATTGCTTCCTCTATTTCATTAAGGAATGGTGTTGGGATATTAATGGGTATTGCATTGAATTTGTAGATAGCCTTTGGCAATACTGCCATTTTGATTATATTAATCCTCCCAATCCAGGAGCATGGGAGGTTTTTCGATTCCCTTAATTCTGACTTAATTTCGTTTTTCAAGCTTTTATAGTTCTCATCAAAGAGGTCTTTCACTTCTTTGGTTAAGGTTATTCCTAGGTATTTTATGTTTTGGGGGGCTATTGCAAAAGGAGTTGCTTTCCTGATTTCAGCCTCGGTCTTTGGGTCGTTAGCATAGAGAAAGGCTGTTGATTTTTGAAGGTTTATTTTATATCCTGCAACTTTGCCAAAGTTTTGGATCAGCTCTAGTAGCTTGGGGGTAGAGTCTATGGGATTCTTTAGGTATAGGATCATGTCATCTGCGAAGAGAGAAAGTTTAACTTCATCTTTTCCTATTTGGATCCCCTTTATATTTTCTTCTTGCCTAATTGCTCTGGCTAGGAATTCTAGTACTATGTTGAAGAGCAGGGGAGAGAGTGGACATCCCTGCCTTGTTCCTGATTTTAAAGGGAATGGCTTTCGTTTTTCACCATTTAGAGTTATGCTTGCTGTTGGTTTGTCATAAACTGCCTTGATTATATTCAGGAATGTTCCCTGGAATCCCAGTTTTTCCAGGGCTTTTAGCATAAATGGGTGCTGGATTTTATTGAACGCTTTTTCCGCATCCAGCGATAAAACCATGTGGTTCTTTAGTTTGCTCCGGTTGATGTGGTGGATTACATTAATTGACTTGCGTATATTAAACCAACTTTGCATCCCTGGGATGAATCCAGTTTGATCGTGGTGTATGATTTTTTTGAAGACCTGTTGAAGTCGATTGGCTAGAATTTTGTTGAGAATTTTTGCATCTATGTTCATCAGGGAGATCGGTCTGTAGTCCTCTTTCCGTGATGAGTCTCTGCCTGGTTTTGGGATGAGGGTTATACTGGCTTCATAGAATGTGTCTGGTGGTGACGTTCTCTTTCAATTTCATTGAAGAGTTTGAGAAATATTGGTGTGAGTTCTGTTTTGAAGGCCTTGTAGAATTCTGCAGTGAATCCATCTGGACCTGGGCTTTTCTTGGATGGGAGATCATTTATTGCCATTTCTATTTCAATACTGGATTTGGGTCTGTTTAGAAGGTTTAAATCTTCATGGTTGAGTTTGGGGATATGAATTTTTTCTAGGAAATCATTGATTTCTTCTAAGTTCTTGAATTTGTTGGCATAAAGGTTTGCAAAATAGTCCCTTATTATTTTCTGAATTTCGGTTATTTCTGTGGTGATGTTACCTGTTTCATCTCTTATCTTGTTTATTTGAGTGTGCTGCCTTCGTTTTTTCGTCACGTTTGCCAGGGGTCTGTCTATCTTGTTGATTTTTTCAAAGAACAAATTCTTTGTTTTGTTGATTCTTTCGATGGTTTTTTTTTGTCTCTGATTTAATTCTGATTTGATTTTAATTATTTGCTTCGGTCTATTGACTTGGGGTTTGGATTGCTGTTCTCTCTCCAGAAAATTAAGGTGCTTCTTTAAATTATTGAGTTGCTGTTTCTCCAGTTTGTTGGTGTATGCACTCAGAGATATAAATTTTCCTCTGAGTACTGCCTTTGCTGTGTCCCAAAGGAGCTGGTACTTTGTGTCCTCAACTTGGTTGAAGTCCATAAACATTTGAATTTCCGTTTTAACTTCTTCAATGACCCACTGATGGTTCAGCAGTGTGTTGTTTAGTCTCCATGAATTGTAGGATTTTCTGTGGTGGCTGTTTGAGTTGAGCTCTAATTTTATTCCATTGTGGTCTGAGAGAATGCAGGGAATGGTTTTGATACTTCTGAATTTGTGCAGATTCTCTTTGTGCCCTAAGATGTGATCTATTTTGGAGAATGTTCCATGTGCTGGGGAGAAGAATGTGTATTCTGTTGTTGCTGGGTGGAATATTCGGTAGATGTCGGTGAAGTCTAGTTGGTCTATGCAATTATTAAGATCTGTGGTTTCTTTGTTCAGTTTTTGGCATGTTGATCTGTCCAGAGGTGATAGTGGAGTGTTAAAGTCCCCAACTATCAATGTGTTTGGGTCTATGAGTGTTTTTAGAGTCAGTAGAGTTTGTTTGATGAAGTTGGGTGCTCCTGAATTTGGTGTGTAGGTATTTAGAATGGTTATATCTTCCTGTTGGAGAGATTCTTTTACTAGTATGTAGTAACCTTCTTTGTCTATTCTTACCTTTTTTAGTTTGAAGTCAATTTTGTCTGATACTAGGATTGCAACTCCAGCCTGCTTATGGGGGCCATTTGCTTGATAGATTTGATTCCAGCCTTTTACTTTTAGAAGATGTTTACTTTTTCTGGATAGATGTGTCTCTTGGAGGCAGCAGAAAGATGGATCTTGATTTTTGATCCAATTTATGAGCCTAAGTCGTTTGATTAGAGAATTAAGTCCATTAATGTTGAGAGTTAGGATTGAGAGATGATCATTTGTTCCTTTCATTATCACTATCTTGTTTAAAGCTGTGTCTTCCCATTTCTTGATCTGGTGTTTACTATTTAGGGTTCATTTCTCTGTCTGTATTGGGATCTTGATTATTTTCCCTGTATAGTACATCTTTCAGGATTTTCTGTATAGCTGGTTTGGTGGAGATATATTGTTTCAGTTTTTCCTTACTGTGAAAGACTTTTATTTGACCTTTGGCTATGAATGAGAGTTTGGCTGGGTACAGAATTCTTGGTTGGTAGTTGTTTTTATTTAGTGTTTGGTATACTTCATTCCAGGCTCTCCTTGCTTTCATGGTCTCTGCTGAGAAGTCTGGGGTAATTCTGATTGCTTTTCCTTTATATGTGATCGTTTTCTTCTCCCTAACAGCTTTAAGGATTCTTTCCTTGGATTCTACTGATCCTGTTTTGATCACAATGTGTCGGTGGGATGCCCTCTTCTGGTCTGGTCCGTTTGGGGTTCTAAATGCTTCTTGTATCTGTATAGACCTTTCCTTCTGGATATTTGGGAAGTTCTCAGCTAATATTCTGTTAAATAGATTGCCTATCCCATTAACCTCTTTCTCCAAGTTTTCCTCAATACCTATTATCCTTAAATTGGGCTTCCTGATCATGTCTTGAATCTCCTGTAGCGATCTGTTTTGTTGATTGGACTGGATTTGTATTGATTTTTGATCTTTCTCCATAGAATCTAAGGAATCTTCAGCTCCTGAGATTCGATGCTCTGCTTCAGTTAGTCGGGACTGTAGACTAGCTACTTGATTTCGAATCTCTTTTCCTTCTGACTGGTCTTTCCTGATGATTTCCATGTCATTTCTTAGGTCTTGTATGGACTTCTTTACTTCATTAACTTCATTACTTTGGTTTTGATTGTTGTCTCTCAAATCTTTAAGCTGGGTAGCTATCTTTTCATTTGACTCTTGAAGTTCATTTATCTTTCTATTTGTGGATGCCATGAAATTCTCCATTAATTTTTGTTTTGCCTCCTCACACTCTAGAATAATTGACTGAAGAGATTCAAACTTTTCATTTATCATGTTTATCAGTATACTTTGTAGAGCATTTTGGGGGTTCTGTTCTATGTCTTTGATTGACTGCTCTGCTTCCTGCTTGTTTTGAGTGGGGGATAAAACTTCATTGTTTGCCATCTTTCTTGTGTTCCTTCTGCCCATTTGGATTGGGAATGCCAGTCTACCAGCACCGGTGAGCACCGTTTAAGACCCAAAGCAGCCCTTACCAAGCACTGTTGTGTAAATCTTACAAGTTCACAATTATATACAGATAACTTGTATACCTGTCTATAAAGTTAGATTTGGTGTTCCTAAAGAATACAATTTCAATATAACAACCGATCCTGGGCCCTGTATTCAGTAGTTACTTATTTACTGTTACAACCCTATACGCAATTCTTGTTTTTATATTAAGTTCTTTTAGGACTGGCTTTCTCTATGAACCTCTTTGATTCACTCGGATTAAGCTGGGATACCCTCTATCCAATAACCAGGAGTAAATGGAACCTGGAGGTCTAGGCACAAAGTCAGGAGGGTAAGTTGGAGGTAGTATAGAGAATAGAGTAAAATGTATTGAGGGGGATGGTGATTTTGGTTTAGTTTCAGTGACGTGGAAATGTGGAGAAGAGTAGAATCAGTAGAAAGAACAAGGTTAAAATGATAGACAATGGAGAGTTAGCAGAAAAGAGTGGAGGTGTTATTCATAGGAAAGTGATTTTTAAAGAAAGAGAACGCAAAGAGAGAAATAAAGTAAAAATACTGTAAGACAGATGCACAAAATAGAGAAAAATTATTTAAAAATGAAAAAAAAATAAAAAGAAAGAAAAAACAGAAAAGGAACAATCCAAACAACCAACCAAAAAAAAAAAACTTGATAAAACAAACCGGTAAAAATGGAAAACAAACAAACAAAAAACCAACAACGTTTCAGAAGTGAAAAAAAATTTTTTTTTAAATTTTTTTAAGTTTAAAAAATGTTTGAAAAGAAGAAAAAAAATGGAGTCCTCCTTGTTTGGGTGGTCTTTCCCCAGTCTCTGGTTTCCTTGCAATGGTCTGCAGTCTATTTTCCTGATTGGCTGGTTTGACTTGATTTCAGTTTGCAAGGGGTGGATCTGTTCTGACCCTTCTCCCCTGTTGGTGCAATCCTGGGTCTCTGTGGTTCACACAGCTTGCAGGTGGGCCTTGGCGTCCTCTGTAGATGGGGACGTGAGCAGTCTCGGGAACTGTGGCTCCTCTGTCTGCTGTGGGGCCGCTGCCTTTGATGCCTGGATTTGAATAGGCTGTGGACTCAGCAGGGCGGGGCGCCTCTGGCCTGTTTTACCCAGCTGAGTTGCTTGCCTGGGGGAGGCGGCCTCCTTGGAGGAGGTGGCTATGGAATGCAGCTCCGTTTCGGGCTGGGAATTGGGCTTCCTCTGTGACAGGACCGTTTAGCTGTCCCAGGAACTGTTTGTTCCCCATCTGGTGTTTCTGTGCCGCCGGTAGCTGCTGGCCACTTTCGCTTTAAATTTAGAAATTCCAGCGAGCAGGACGGGGGTACCTCTGGCTAAGCCGAGGCCCAGGACTCGCCTCCCGCCAGGGCAGGGGGCGTTCTCCTGGGCGGAGCTGGCTCTCACTGGTCGGTCCCTCTTGCCCTTTTCAAAGATGGCTCCTTTGACCTCGCTTTCCCCAGGCCCGCTTTAGTTCCAATCTGGTCTGACCCTATGCCAGTGGCAAAGATGGCGCTTTGCTCTGGCGGTGGGGGAAGGGCTGCCTTCCAGAAGCTGCTCTGTAGGCGGGAGTGAGAATATCTTTCATGGGGTACTCATGCTTTCTCTGCGATTTCAGGTTGTCCATGCTCAGCCGCCATCTGGAGGATTTCTCCCTGGTCTACGCTGTGTGCTTTAGCCGCGCGGAGTGCAGGTTGCTGTGCTGGGTGCTGTGCCGGGCTGCCCGGAGCTCAAATCTGTGTTTTCAGAGGAGCAAAGTCGATTTTTCCTTCCTGGCCAGAATCCCTGTACTGTTAGAACTTACTCTGGCTGTCTTTCTAGGAGTAAAAGTTTCTATGGGGTGAGAAAACTGCGATGTCGGAGGGAGCTCAGCTAGGGCTCTGCTGCTCCTCCGCCATCTTCCCGGAATTCCACAAGATCACACTTAAGTCTGTTTACAAATTCAGAATTTTTGTGTTCCAGTTTCTTACAGAATATTAGGATATCCTAGAAAATGTAATTGCATGTCTACCTACCCCTACTTAAATCTCAGATTTGTTTCTTTTGCTTTGAGATATTCATAACTTAAGGAATATTTACTTGATTTGAACAGGTTGAATAAAATCCTCTCTTTAGTTGGTGCATTTTGTCCTTAACATGATCTTTTCTATTCTTTTTAATAGCTTTGGAGTGTGTGTGTGTGTGTGTGAGAGAGAGAGAGAGAGAGAGAGACAGAGAGAGACAGAGACAGAGACAGAGACAGAGAGACAGAGAAAGACAGAGCAGAGAGAGACAGAGAGAGCGCACATGCATGCACAACTATGTCTGTACCTGTGTGTGTATGTGTCCTGGGGCTTGAACTCAGGGCTTGGGTGCTACCACTGAGCTTTTTTGTTCAAAGCTGGTGCTCTATCACTTGAGCTATAGCTACACTTCCAGCTTTTTGGTGGTTAGTTGGAAGTAAGAGCCTCACAGATTTCCTTACACAAGATGGCTTTGAACCATGATCCTTGGATCTCAGCCTCTTATATAGGTAGGATCTCAGGTATAAGCCACCAGTTACTGCTCTTTCAAATATTTGTACTCATGCATTTCAAAATGAACTTCAAGATGAATACTACATGTTCTCATGTGTATGTAAAGGTTAAAAGTCTTACTCTTATAGGAGTAGAGTATAGTAGTGGTTACCAGCAGCTAGAAAAGGTAACAGGGAGGTAGTGAACGGAGAGAGGATGGTAATGTAAGCAGTTGGATAGAAGGAATGACTTCTACTGTTATATAGCACAGTAAGATAACTATATGACAATATTTGCTTGCATATCTCAGAATATCTAGTGGAGAGGCTTTCAATTGTCCTCAGTGCAAAGAAATTAGGCAATAGATGTGTGAATTTCCCTAGCATAATCACCATCTATACTGAAATATCACACTATAGCTCACAAACGTGTACAACTATATGTCAATGTAAATTTTTTAAAAAGCTAGATGCAGAATTTCATGCCTATGAATCTAGCTACTCAAGAGGCTGCGATCTGAGGATCCCTATTTGAAGCCATCCTGGGCAGATAAATCCAAGAGATTCTTATCTCGGATTAACCAGCAAAAAATTCAGAAGTAGAAGTACGGCTAAAAATCTGTGAGGGGAAAAAACTAAGCAAGAGCTTGAAGCCTAGATGTCAAGTCCTAGTATTGCCAAAAACAAGTTTTTAATGAAAATTCCTTAATGTGCTGAAAAAAAAATATTGACTTAAGGGATAATCAAGAATTAAATTGTTTTAAAAATTCAGCTTTTGGGGCTGGGAATGTGGCTTAGTGGTAGAGTGCTTGCCTAGCATGCATGAAGCCCTGGGTTTGATTCCTCAGTACCGCCTAAACAGAAAAAGTCGGAAGTGGCCTTGTGGGTTAAGAGGTAGAGTGCTAGCCTTGAGCAAAAAGAAGCCAGGGACAGTGCTCAGGCTCTGAGTCAGCCCCAGGACTGGCAAAAATAATCAGCCTTTCTTCCTTTTTATACAGACTAAGGCTTTACTATTTATTCCAGGTAGTATTCCAAATGCATCCCCAAAGTTGCTTTGTTTTGAAGGACATGGATAGAATCCTGTTCTTGGCAATGCTAGACCAATATTCTACCACTAAGCTATACCCTAAGACCCACAAATTTTGTTATGTTATATGTTATCATAAAATTCAAAACATCTAATTTCATTATTATTTTGTGTATGTCTGCCAGTACTAGAACTTCAACTCAAGGGGTCCCTTAGCTTTTTCACTCAAGGTTAGTAAGTGCCTTGAGCCACAGCCTCACTTACAACTTTTTGCTAAGTAATTGGACCTAAAAGCCTCATGTTCTTTTTGCTTGGGTTGGGTTCAAACCATGATGCTTAGATTTCAGCCTCCTGAGTAGCCAAAATTACAAGCATGAGCCAATGGCATCGGGTGCTGTGATAACCCAATAATTATTTCAAAATCTATTTCTTTATTTTATAAAATTTTTCTGGTGTTATGGATTTAACTCAGCGCTTCATATGCTAGGCCACTTGAGCCATACCCCTGAACCTCAGAAGCTATTCATTGGTGTCGAGAACATGTGGATTTTTCTGAATATACTTTTGTTACTAGTATCTAATTTAATTGTGCGAAATTGGAAAATATGGTGAGTGATTTCAGTTACTTGAAATGTGTTAGGACTGTTATTACTTTCCAGATCATGGCTAAAATTCATGAGAGATTGAAAGCAATTATATTTTGATGTTTTGGAAGAGGATTCCAAGTTTCTATTAGTTTCAATTTGTTTACTGCATAATTTGAGCAATAAAACAATTCTTCTTGTTGAATTACAACAAATTCAATAAATATTAACCTCATTGATATAAGAAAATGAATGTATAAATGTACAAGTGGAAGAGAAGGAAAACCTTCCCATGCAAATGAATTTGAAATAAATTGTGCAGTTACTCTATCCCAAAGTTAAAGAATGTGGACTAGATGTAATGTCAGTTCTACAGAATAAGGTATAGAAATGGAAATAATCAACTAGAGAACTAGAAAATTAGTAGTTTCACATAGGGAAAACCTCACAGAAATCACTTAGCCAACCAGTCACTAAAGATGAGCCATGTTGAAATCATACATCCCCTGATATTGTAGGATGAGATAAACAATACATATATATGGTATTCTTTCCAAAAATATATAACCTTAGTCTAATCATGACAGATTATTACATAACACAAATTCAAATGAAGGGACTGTCTACAAAACATCTAGCCATTCAAAATCAGCATCCATAATAAATAAGGAAAGAGTGAAAGTATAACAAATTAGAGAAGGCAAGTAGTGAGAACTAACTATAGTGGATAAGAAGAACAACAGTGGAAAGACTTGTGAAGTCTGCATAAAATATGTACATTAGTTAATATTAATGACCCAGTGTTGGGATCTTAGCTTTTACAGCTTTTACTACTGTTACTTAATCTTAAATTTGACTTATTATAACCATAAACTGGATACAAGTTAAATGCTAATCAATGATAGAATGAAAAGCTACCTTGTAAAATCTGCATCCAATAGATGAGCAATACCAATAAAATATGACAAACCACTGCTGCACACAACAATGTGATTGAAGGACTGGAGGTGAGGCTCAGAGATAAGAGCTCCAGCATAGTATATGGGAGGCTCTCAATTCAATTCCCGGTGCTGCCAAAAAATACAATTGCATCTCATATACTTAATGTGGCATAAAGTAAACCAAGTCTTGAATACTTTCAGCATGATTTCACCTATATGAACAAGAAAACCCAATCTATGTTAGCTAGGATAGATTCAAAATGGCCACAATCTTTTTATGTAGTTCTTGCCATCAAGAAGTAGTGTTTCAGGTTGGAGGCATGGCTCAGTTGGTAGAGCACTAGCCAAGGAGTGAAAGTATAAGGTACCAAATTCAAGTCCTAGTCTCAAACCCTAAACAAACAAAAATAATAATAGTATTCCACACACCTAGAACCTGAACTGGATTTGTAATTTGCTTTGACCAGTAGAATGCAGCAATGTTGATATTGTACAACTTCTGACCACTCTGCTGTTGCCACCTTATTGTTCAGAGATCTCCATATAAAGCACTGCAGTGTACCCACTTAGAAGTGTAGCTGCATATGGAGAGAGAGAGGCCTACGTGATAGATAGCACCAACCACCACACATAATCCTAAGATCAGCTCAGACCATCTAGCCCCAGTCAAGCTGTGAGTATAACTCTCATTGGTGAGAACAACAGATATACCCAGTTAATCCCAACCTAAATTTTGCTATGCATAGAATTGCAGGCAAATAAAATGGTCATTGTTTTGAACTGCATTTTGGAATTGTATAATAAACTGATGCAAAGGTAGAAGACAAAGAAAAACAAAGAACTGGATTCTTTGCTTCTAGAGGCCACCTGTAATACCCCAATTTTTTCCACTAAGACCCTTTGTGTATATGTGTATGTATGTGTATTTATGTGTACACGCACACGCACATGCACACACCTGCACACACATATCAGTCCTAGGGCTTGAATTCAGGACCTGGGCCACTGTCTCTGAGCCTTTGGGGACAAGGCTGGTGCTCTACCACTTGAGCCACAACTCTACTTCTGGCTTTTTGGTGGTTACTTGGAGATAAGAATCTCATGGACTTTGTGCCCAGGCTGGCTTTGAATTATGATCCTTAGATCTCAGCTACTTGAGTAGCTAGGATTACAGATGTGAGCAACTGGCAACCAGCAAGAATCATTTTAAATATCTCACCTAGAGAAATATTAGTTAATAAATTTTGGTTGTTTTAAATTTCTATGTTTTTGGTAATTCGTTATGATAGAATAAAATATATGTTTAAAAAGCAGTGTTGCCATTGGAAATAAACCTACCTCAATGAACCTTTTTACAGCTTATTGGCTAGAAATTTCAGTTCACACAAAATTACTTTCTCAAGACTTATGGTAGCTTAACAAAAACCAGGGCTGGAATAGTTCTTTTGTATGCAACCTCAGAAAACTAAGTTCCAGACAGGGCTAGTGTGGCGGTCATGAATTCTTGATAATTTAATAAAAAGGCCCTGGGCTTGGAATGTGGGCTAGTGGTAGAGTGCTTGACTAGCATGCATAAAGCCCTGAGTTCAATTCCTCAGTACCACATAAACAGAAAATGGCAGATGTGGCACTGTGGCTCTAGTGGTAGAGTGCTAGCCTTAAGCAAAAAAGAAGCTCAAGGACAGTGCTCAGGCTCTGAGTCCAAGGCCTAGGGCTGGAAAAAAACATATAAATTAATAAAATTTAAAAATATAGGGCCCTGCAAAAGAGAACCCTACTTCATTGTTGGTGGGAATGTAAACTGGTTCAGCCACTCTGGAAAGCAGTATGGAGATTGCTCAGAAGGCTAAACATAGAACTCCCCTATGACCCAGCAGCCCCACATTTGGGCTTCTACCTAAAAGACCACAAACAAGAACACACTAAAGCCACAGCACAACAATGTTCATCGCAGCATAATTTGTCATAGCTAGAATTTGGAACCAACCCAGTTGCCCCTCAGTAGATGAATGGATCAGGAAAATGTGGTACATATACACAATGGAATTTTATGCCTCTAGCAGAAAGAATGAAATTGTCCCATTTGTAAGGAAATGGAAGGACTTGGAAAAAATTATACTAAGTAAAGTGAGCCAGACCCAAAGAAACATGGACTCTATGGTCTCCCTCATAGGGAATAATTAGCACAGGTTTAGGCAAGTCACAGCAGAGGATCACAAGAGCCCAATAGCTATGCCCTTATGAACATATAAGATGATGCTAAATGAAATGAACTCCATGTTATGGAAACAACCATTATATCACTGTTGTAATTACTTTCAACATGCGATGTGAAACCGTAGCTTCTATTATTGATGATCCTCTTGTATGCCCTTCCTGTGGTCATACCTTCACTATCTATGTATCTTATCTGAGTACATTGGAAACCGTGTATACTGGTATTAGAACTAGGAAACTGTAAGGGAATACCAAAATCGAGAGACACAGGGTAAAAACGACAAACAACTACAAAAGCAATACTTGCAAAACTGTTTGGTGTAAATGAACTGAACAAATCATGGGGGGAAAGGGAAAGGGGGAGGTGGGAGGGGGGAATGAGGGAGGAGGTAACAAACAGTACAAGTAATGTATCCAATGCCTAACGTATGAAACTGTAACCACTCTGTATATCAGTTTGACAATAAAAAAGAGGAAAAAAAATATAGGGCCCTGAAGTTTAACCCTGCTTCTTCATCTCAAAATTATATTGTCCATTCTATTATCTTCCCATTCCTTCCTCTTTACTGAGCAGCAGGACTAGCCCACCAGACGCACCTCTCTTAAAATTTTTGTTACGATTATTTCATGGGTCCTATTACCTTTCCTGAACATTTGGCCTTGACCAATCCTCTAACTCAGGACAAAAGAGCTCCTTCCATGGATATCACATAGTGATTGGTCCATTCTCTCTGCATTTGTGATTGTGAGCAATTGTTTAACTGATATAGTCTTTGAAAGATTTGCAACTTGATGTCCTTCCAACTGCCTGTATGGAGAGTGACAGGCAGCTCCTTTTTGTGAAAGGGAGACAAATATTTATCTGTGAAAACATAGCCCATTATTTATAGACCACTGGTACACAAGGATGCTGAAAAATGCTACAAGAAAAAGGAATAATGTAGTCAAGTTTTAAAAATGAAATATATTTCTTTTCTGGGGGGAATTGTTCACCTTACTTAACATACTAAAGGATATATGAGCTGACAATATAAAGTAGAGGGGGAACTTTCCTAGATATATTAGACAAGTACCCCTTCTCCCTTACCGACTTTTTGGGGGTAGTATGTGGGTTTGAACTAGATCCTCAAGCTTTCATGGCTGGTGCTTTACTACTTGATCTACACCTCCTCCCATTCATGTATTTTTACTGGATACTTGGAGATAAAATTCTTCTGAATTTGTCTGCTTAGGCTGAATTCGAACTGCAATCCTCAAATCTGAGCCCCTGAGTAGCTAGAATTATAGGCATGAGCCACCAGTGTCTGCTTTCATAGTGATTTTGTAGGGCAATTTTTCCATAGGGAACAAAAAGGAAAAACATTTGACGTACATTCTCCTAAACCAATTGAACCCTTTGTTTATCTCTTTCCCTATGTCAATGTATAGCCACAAAAGTCAGAACACATTTAAGAAACATTGTCTCTCAAATTTTCCCTTGTCCTCCTTTGTGTGTGTGTGTGTATGTCTGTGTGTATGTGGATATATATATATATATATATTATACTTTATAGAAAGAAAACAGTTTTGAGTATACATTCAAATCTATGCTTATTGGGTGGGATCTGGTGACAATGAGAGCTAACATTATCAATCACTTGTGTGGGCCAGAAAACACTATTCTAAGCATTTATTGTATACTCTATTTTTTATTAATACCATGGCCTTCTTTGAAGACTACTGTACATTTAAATGCAAGGAATTTCAACTTACAGATGATAAAATCTCAATGGATACAATAGTTGTGGTTAATTCAGCCTTACAGCCTTTAGGGTAACCAGTCTTTCCATTGGCATACCTCAAGTCAAATGATTATAGAATTTCTTTTCTGTCCATAAGACAAACCAATCAATTTTTCCATAAAGTACTACTAATAAATTATATATTAACCTGTTGAAGATAACTCAGAATACCTAGAACTTTTTCTAATGCTGTTTGAAAAAAATTAAGATTTGTTTTGGATGCTTGGAGCTGATTACTCAAGTGAGCTCTAAAACAATTCTGAGGAAAATACATTCACAGCATGTGAAGATATTCTCAGGTCATAAAATATTTCTGTGAACTTATGTCAAGGATGTTTAAGTAATGAAATATTGAATTAAAAAGGAGAATTTACTTGATTATTTTCTGTTTAACACTTAGAAAATAATAATCTAGTACTTGGGAAGCTAAAGCAGGGAATTGCAAATTCAAGATCACCCTGGACGACATAGTAAAACTTTGTTTCAAATAAAAACCAGAAGTAATAATAACTCCAATATAATGGCTGTCACTACCACCCAAAAAAACTTTGCAACCCAAATTTTTTCAGGCATCTCCAGGCTTTGGATAATATAGGAATTACCTTAGGTGTACTTTTCAAATTTTACCAGTTTTCACATTCTATATACTAAAACACCAACTTCTTCCTTTAAGTCTCATCCAAAGTGTTCCTAAGGCATTTATGGAGAACCAATAGCATCTATAAGCACATATTAAACTACCCAGCTCTCCAATCATCTACCACATATTCTATGTCATTTTTCTACTCTGCTCCCTTCTTCTTCACTCTGTTAGCTGGACCACATGCCATCAGCCCAGGTACCATTGTCCCCCACTGAGCAGCCCCTGCAACTTCCCACCGGGATCCTCAGTGTCTCCTTGCAGTGGAAGCCCTGGAATCAAAGGATGTAAGAAAATTTGCATTGTACTGTCTTCAAAGTGGAGAAGACGTCCTATATCCTCTTATTTTTTCCTGTGAATGGAGGAAAAATCAGGAATACAAGTGTTCTTCTTGTCCTCACAACCCTTTTTCTTATTGCAATGTGGGTATCACTTTTCACTAGCAGCTTACTCAGCCTCCCATTCAGGAACACAAGTTTGCTGACTGTACTTTCTCTACTTTTGAGTTCCTAACTTTTGTGTCATGCACTCCTTTTGCAGTATGGTAAAACTTTATGGATCCTTAATCAGAATAATATTCCCTCTCTCTCTCTCTCTCTCTCTCTCTCTCTCTCTCTCTTCCCCCCGCCCCGTCCCATCTCTGTGTGTGTGTGTGTGTGTGTGTGTGCGCGCGCGTGCACGAACGAGCAAGCACACCAATCCTGAGGCTTAAACTCAGGGCCTGGGCCAGTGTTCCTGAGTGTCTTTGCTCAAGGCTAGCACTCTAACACTTGAACTGAAGCTCTACTTATAGGATTTTTGTGGGGTTTGTTTGGGGGAGGTGTTTTGGTAGTTAAATGACCATAAGGGTCTCACAGGCTTTCCTCCTCAGACTGGCTTCAAACCATGATCTTCAGATCTCAGCCTCCTGAGTAGCTAGGATAACAGGTATGAGCCACTGATGCCCAGTTCAGAATAATATTCTTAAATGTATACTGCAAAATATATAAGGTTACAAAAGAAAACTGTTACATTTAAATATAGTGGTAAAGCTTTTTTAAAACAACTTTTATATGACCAAGATATAGCTTCCATTAACACAATGAAATAAATCTTCCAGCAGTAGGTCTAATGCCATAATACATAGTAGTACATTAAAGAATGTGAGACATCAGAAGTTGTAATTTGATATTAAAATATCTGATTTCTAGCAATGACAGTCACATAAATACGATTGTGGCTTGTTTGGGTTAATTGGGGGAAATGTTTTTTAAAAGATGCAATTCTTTTCCCTTCCAAGTTCACAGACCCCATAAATTCTATTCATGAATCCAAGTTAAGAAGCACTGCCTTGAATAAGTTCTCTACAGGGAATCTTTAGAGTTTAGCGCTCAAAGATTTACCGCTGACTTTCTAGATCTACAGTTCACTACATAAGCTCAAATAAGTAAAAAGCCAAACAAACCATCTCCCCACCAATTCACTAACCACATTGTGACATTGATGTGACTTTGTTTTTGTCTTTGATTTGGTTCTTTGTTTTGTTGTGATTCTGTATGTGTTTTGTTATATAGCCCAGACTATCCTTGAACATGTGGCTCCTCCCAACTCTCAGAATCCTGAACACAGACTGATGTTTTGTAAAGCAAATATGAACCTTGTGACTGCTCTGCTTAAAGCACATGGCTCTTTTGGCCCTTTTAACTTTTATTTCCTAAGCAGCATCCTAAATGTTATCCATCTTCCTTCTCTGTAAAACAGCAGTTTACTCTATGGTAATTCAGAATCATTAAGCCACATGCTGCAGCCCATATACCCCTCCTACCTTTGTACGTACTATTCCACTGACTTCCCAAAAAATATTCCTCATCGAGAAAACTCCTCCTTGCTCTTTAAGAAGCAGCTCAAGTACTAACTGCTATGAGAGAAGGTATCAGTCCTTCCCTGGCCTCCCTGGGAAAAGTTTATTACTTTCTCCCGTTTGCTCTGCACTCACTGAACCGTGACTATACATAGAGTGTGGCCTTATATAAAGTAGCTTATTGAATGAGCTAGACACAGTAGGATGCAGGCTAAAAAGCAATATAATTCTTTCACACCACAGCTTCACACCACAAGATCTTTGGAATCATTTTTCACTACCCAACATGAAATTTCAGACAGGTCTCATACCTTTTTCAGTCACTCTAGGATATTTAAAAAATAGTCTTGAATTTTAGGCAATAAAAATTCCAGTCTAGTCTGATACATTGCAGTTCTAATCTGTTACCCATTTTCAAGCTTTATTCTGCCTCCAGCTCAAGTCTAAGTCGATCAGAAAAGTTGTACTAGGAACATAACTTCCCTAGTGGTTCGTTTCTTTTCCTCCTCCCCTCCAATGCAACCTGGAAGACAAACACATAAACATGTACACACACATGAGTGTGTGCATGCACACACACACAGACACACAGACACACACACACACACACATACACACACACATCATGATGCCTCCAGAGTCAGAATATAGAGAAGGACTAGAAAGTAAACAAAAAAAAGTGTCCCTTGTCTGATTCAGTTTTAATTTGACATTGATTGAAGAAATGCAGCATATATCTAAAGCTGACACTTTTTCTAGAGGGTTACTTGAAGTCCTTCTGTCACAACTAGAATTCTCTCTCTTTCCTAGTTTCCTAGGCCTGAAAAACACTCCCTTTTGCTAACCTGGTTCAACTGAGTTGCCTGGTTCAATTCTGCCCCAAGTTCCCATCAGTCCATTCATCTGCTGGGATCACAATTTTCCTATGGGAGATGTCTTAAAACATAGCTCAACTCTAAGTTCCTACTAGAGGGACTACTTCTGGCCCTTGGGAAACAGAGATTTGCCCATACATTGGCAGATGGACAGCTCCTTGCAAATGCAGTCCTCTGTTAACTTAGACTCTAAACCTTCTGACCTTTACATGGTACTTTCAGGTGTGAGTCAGAGGACAGTTCTTGACAGTGCAGATCCCCAGGGTATACATGTTGACCTCTTGGAAGAACTCTCATGTAGCACCTTTCTAATTAAATGGGTAAAAAGAGCCTCCTAGTCCATCCTGGATTACATTCAAAGCAGAGCATATATAAAGGAATATACAGCATATATAAAGGAATAGGGTTAAAACTATGAGATGACAATTGAGAACATTATCAACAGAAAAAAATCCCAATACATTTCTGGAAGGAGAGTAAATGTGAACATGTTGGCAGGTGAAACACATGGATAAAAGTATAGCCTAGAATATATTATGAGGCGTGCAGAAGAGATGGGAGCCAGCCTTATTGGAAGAACCCTAGAGATACTCTGGGCTCTGAGTCAGTAAGTGCAGAAAAGAACAGGAATAGAAATGGAGATTTAAAATGAGGAATTAATACAGGATTTGTAAACAGAACACCTGCATCTTTCATAATATTCTTCCCAAATCCCCTGCCATGTGTATCACTTACTGGCACTCACCCACAAGAAAATCACAACAAATACATACTAGATAACTTCTGAGAATTTTAATGCTATAGAATAAGTTAAGACTTTCACTTTGTGTATTTGCTTCTCAGAGAAATACTCATCTTATAGGCATTTAGAGAGCCCACAGCAAGATAGCCAATTCCCAGCCAAGTCATCTGAAAACAAAACTTGCCCAACTATCAGCTCCTTCTGCCCTATCTCATAAAGCTTTGCTTGTCAGAAATTCCAGTCAGCCATCAGAAGTTAGAGCCACGACATACCTTCTTTATACAATAGCAAAGAGAAACCCACACCAGCTACCCAGTAATATTTCTTTTTGTCCCCAGATTTTATTAGCATTAATGAGTTGTAAAAGAAGATTCCATTTTGACATGTAGGCCCTATATGCATAAAATGCAAATTCACACACCCCATCTGTCAATTTTTCTTATCCCTCACTTCTTGATACCTTACAGTAAGTACCTAGTATTCCAAGACCAAGTACTAACCAGGGACTATCCTATTTAACTTCCAAAGTCAGAGTGGTAAATTCAGTGCTCCATGCTATCATAAGCATAAGTAATAAACTGGCAAACACTCAGGATCAGTAAGAATGATGGAAGGAGTGCTATTGATCAAGATGCATTGTACACAGAAATAGACATGGTAAATTGAAACTCATTATATAACTATTTGAAGATAATAAAGAATAAGCTTGTTAGAAAAAAGGATTTTATATATTAGTAAGTGCTGACATATAGTACTTATAGTAATTATTTATATAAATATGTAATCACTGGGCATATGTGGCTCACAACTGTAATCCTAACTAGTTAGAAAGCAGAGATCAGAAGGACAGTTGTTCACTAGACACTCATTTCAAATGTTAACTGAGTGATGGTACATACCAATCATCCAAGCATTGTGGAAGGCTGAAATCAGAGTAAAACAGTCATCAAGACTCTATCTCAATGAAAGAAGACACTGAGCATGGTGGCACACACCTGTCATATAAGCTAAGGGGCGAAGTCTAAAATAGGAGGATCATAGTCTACTGAAGGAAAAAGTGAGACTCTCAAACAATCAGTGTAGAACACAGCTGGAGATATAGCTCATGCCTAGTAAGTGTAAATTTTAGTACTGTCAAAAACCAAAACATAACAATTATGAATATATACACACCTAGCATCAGAACCCAAAAATGCATGAAAGAAAAATCAACAGAAGTGAAGAAATATATAGCTCTAAAGTAATTATTTAAATTCCCAATGTCTACTACAAATCATAAGAAAAACAATTAAACAAAGATTAGTAAGAGTCCACATGCTAGTGGACATAAGTTTGATACTCAGAATGCTGAAATCTAAGGACCATAGTTTAAAGACAGCCTGGGCCAACAAACCTCCAGTTACCCAACAAAAAGAGCCAGAATTGCAGGCAGTTCAAATGGTAGAGTGCCAGCTGTGAGAAAAAGCCAAGAGAGAATAAGAGGTCCTACCTTTGAGCCCCAGTTCTAGAGCACACATGTGCATGTATGTGCACGCACACACACACAAATGAGTAAGAAAATAGAATATAATACTGTAAACCAATTAGACCTAATGAACCTATAAAGAACCATCTATTCAACAATAACAGACTATATATGCTCCTCAAGTCAACATGGACCATTCTTCAGCATAAACCACATGAGGCTAAAAACTAATCCCAATAAATATGAAATGACTGAAATCATATCAAGTCTTCTCTAACCACAATAAAATAAACCTAAAAAACAATAATAGAAGGACAGTGAAGAATTCAGTAATATGTAGAAACTACACAACACATTTTCAAATAGACAATGGGTCAGAAAAAGCTAGAATATACTTTGAAATGAATAAAATGAAAAAAATCATACTCCAACTTATGAGATGCCCTGAAAGTAGTGAAAATATTATACTTACAAAATATTTGAAAAGAAAATTAAAATACATACACTCTATCATAAAAAATTAAAGGAGGAAAAAGGAAGAACTCAACTCAAATGTAGTAGAAGAAAGGAAATAATACATTTTAAAAGCACATGTAAATGAAGTGGTGATGAGTAAAATTAAGTGAATAAATTAAACCAAAAATTTATTTTTAAAGCTCAGAAAAATAGACAAATCTTTATCTAAATACACCAAGAAGCAAAATAGATACAAATCACTAAGATCAGAAATGAGGGGCTGGGGATATAGCCTAGTGGCAAGAGTGCCTGCCTCGGATACACGAGGCCCTAGGTTCAATTCCCCAGCACCACATATACAGAAAACGGCCAGAAGCGGCGCTGTGGCTCAAGAGGCAGAGTGCTAGCCTTGAGCGGGAAGAAGCCAGGGACAGTGCTCAGGCCCTGAGTCCAAGGCCCACGACTGGCCAAAAAAAAAAAAAAAAAGTTAAAAAAAAAAAGAAATGAAAGTATCAATTTTATTACCAAGCATATAGAAAAGATGTTGAACATAATTAGTCATCAGGAAAATGCAAATCAAAACCACAATAAAATACCAGTTTCCACTTCACTTACTAGGATGGCTACAATTAAAAGAAAAGAAAGCCAAGTGTGGTGGCATGGTGGCCGAAACCTGTAATCCCACCTACTTGGGAGGCAGAGATTGGGAGGATGGTGGTTTGAGGCCAGACTGAGTAAAATGTTCATGAGACCGCCATCTTAACAAAAAAGCTAGGCATGTTGGCATCTACTAATCATATTAACTGCACAGGAGGAAGGACAAGAGAAGAGGAAGGAGAGCAGGGTGGGAAGAACTGGGGATAGGGAAGGGAGGGGAGGAGAGAGAGAAGATAGGACAGGACAAGAGAAGAAAGAGGAGAGAACAGGGGAAAGGAAGGGAGAAGAAGGGAAAGAAGCAAGGTAGGAGGGGAGGGGAGGGAAGGGAAGAAGCCAGGAGAGGGAGGGTATTGTAAGGGCATGGCTTATTTAGAATCCTCATAAATTCCTGATGGGAAGGAAAATGTAACCTGCTTGAAAAACAATATTAAAAACAAAATAGGGGGCTGGGGATATGGCCTAGTGGCAAGAGTGCCTGCCTCATATACATGAGGCCCTGGGTTCGATTCCCCAGCACCACATATACAGAAAATGGCCAGAAGTGGCGCTATGGCTCAAGTGGCAGAGTGCTAGCCTTGAGCAAAAAGAAGCCAGGGACAGTGCTCAGGCCCTGAGTCCAAGGCCCAGGACTGGCCAAAAAAAAAAAAAAAACAGGGCTGGGAATATGACCTAGTGGCAAGGGTGCTTGCCTCCTATACATGAAGCCCTGGGTTTGATTCCTCAGCACCACATACATAGAAAGTGGCCAGAGGCATAAAATTCCATTGTGTATATGTACCACATTTTCCTGATCCATTTGTCTACTGAGGGGCATCTGGGTTGGTTCCAGATTCTAGCTATGACAAATTGTGCTGCGATGAACATTGTTGTGCTGGTGGCTTTAGTATGTTCTTGTTTGTGGTCTTTTGGGTAGATGCCCAAAAGTGGGGCTGCTGGGTCATAGGGGAGCTCTATGTTTAGCCTTCTGAGGTATCTCCATACCGCTTTCCAGAGTAGCTGACACAGTTTACATTCCCACCAACGATGAAGTAGGATTCCCTTTTGGCCACATCCCCTCCAACAGTTGTTATTGTTAGTTTCTTGATATAGGACATTCTTACTGGGGTGAGATGGAATCTCAATGTTGTTTTGATTTGCATTTCTTTTATGGCCAGTGATGTAGAGCACTTTTTCATATGTCTCTTGGCCATTCTCTTTTCCTCATCAGAGAAGTCTCTTTCTAAGTATTTAGCCCACTTGTTGAGAGGGCTATTGGTTCTTTGCGGTTTTGTTTTGAAGGAATGTAATTTTTTTAGTTCTGCATATATTTTAGATATGAGGCCTTTGTCCATTGTATGGCCGGTAAGATGATGCTAAGTGAAATGAACTCCATGTTATGGAAATGACTGTTATATCACTGTTGTAATTACTTTCAACATGCGATGTGAAACCGTAGCTTCTATTATTGATGATCCTCTTGTATCCCCTTCCTATGGTTGTACCTGCACTATCTGTGTATCTTATCTGAGTACATTGGAAACCGTGTATACTGGTATTAGAGCTAGGAAATAGAAAGGGATTACCAAAACCGAGAGACACAGGGTAAAAAAAGACAAACGACTGCAACAGCAATACTTGCAAAACTGTTTGGTGTAAATGAACTGAACAGCTCATGGGGGGGAAAGGGAAAAGCGGAGGGGGAGGGGGGAATGAGGGAGGAGGTAACAAACAGTACAAGAAATGTATCCAATGCCTAACGTATGAAACTGTAACCTCTCTGTACCTCAGTTTGACAACAAAAATTTAACAACAACAACAAAAAATGGCCAGAGGTGGCACTGTGGCTCAAGTGGTAGAGTGCTAGCCTTGAGCAAAAAGAAGCCAGGGACAGTGCTCAGGCCCTGAATCCAAGCCCCAAAACTGGCAATCAATCAATTAAAACATTTTAAGGGTACAATATGGAACTTTCAGTTGTCACTTGCATTTATATCTCATTGCTAGAACTTCATTTCATAGTCACACTTACCTGGAAGGAAAGCCAAGAAATATCTTTACTTGCCCGTATAAAACTTAGAAAAGCTAGGCTTTAACCCAGTGATAAAGTACTTGCCTGTCATATACAAAGCCCGAAGTTCTATGCTCAGAGCCACAAAATAATTAAATAAATAAATGCAACTTAAAAACTCTAGAGAGTTTTTGAAAGTACAGGAAAATCATAATCCAAACATCAGCAAACTAAAATTGGATAGATTTTATGCAATAGATGGATTATAAAAAATATACCATAAAAATACACATACTGAAAATCCATTTCACCTTGATGCTAGTATCCATAAAGGTTTGGAAGCAATTTTAGCACTCTGACTGGCTTGGTATTTCTTGGCACAACATTACATGACTCAGGTTTGAATAATCATTATATGAAAATATATATGCTATTTTGCATAGTTCTCAAATTTTAGAGTTAGCTCATGGACAAGGTATAAAAGTCTTGGTTTTATTTTCAGATTATATTAGTCAGGATTCTATCAGGAAAGCTGAACCATTATCGGTGTTATGCAATAAGATATTTGTTATCAAAATAAAAGTACATAACTGTGGAAGAATCTGGGAAAGTAAAGATCACAGAGAGTTACAAAATCAGGCTTTGTTACTGAAGAGCCAAAGTTAGTTCAGCTGCCAAAATGAGAGTGAAAAAGATTGCTGATGGAGATATCTGGCTGCTACTTCTGCATCTGGTAGTGGACTTAGATAGGACTGGGAGGTTTAGCAGGCTCACATGTACACATAAGCCATATGCATAGTATTTATAATATGTATGTGTATATTTGTATGCCATGTATATGTATACATATACCAGATGTATGTGGGTAACGTATAAAAATACATAAGTAAATCATATTTATGTATTATATATATGTATGCATGTGTGTCTAAAGCATGGGCCATACTCATGTTAAATATTTCATTGCTTATCTAAAATTCAAATATTACTTGGCATCCTGCAATTTCTCTGGCACCCATATCATTAGGTGAGGATCACTCATTTGCATTCAGTAAGGCCGGTAGTTGAGAAAGCCTGTATTGAGAGCAGGGGGAGTAAGGGAACATGTGTAAGCTAGAACCAACAGGCACGTCTGTATTTCACTCTACTGACCATTAAAGACTTCACAGAGTAAAACAGCTGCTTTATTTCTGGTCCCCAAGTCATGCAGAAATGACTCTTTTGGCAAACTCTAACTTTATACTATAGAGTAAGTCAAATGCTAGAAAACATAGGGGATATTTTTTTCTGACAAAATTATGCAGGACTAAAGACCACTTTGTATATTTAGATCGTATATACAAACTGCTCTTTATGAAACCACAGCCAATAATAAGCAGATAATATATGTAGAATTAGGACACTACAATTTTGCAATCTGTATTACATAATAAATATAGGCATTAAGCATCTGTAGCTGTTAATATATTTAAAAGAGAAAAACAGACAGTATATTAGCCCCTATGCTCTTGTCAAACATACATATTGTTTTGGCAAAAGAATCAAAGTGGGGTTCAATGGTGTCCCTAAATCCACCAGCCATTTTTATAGAAGCACGCAGAACATAAAACAACATGTTGAACCCCACTGTAAGTGTGAATTCTGGAAACCCCGGACTATAGGAAACTACAGATTCTATTTCCTGAATTCAAGAGGTTACATTTTTTTAAGAAATTAAGGGAGGCTGGGGATATAGCCTAGTGGCAAGAGTGCCTGCCTCGGATACACGAGGCCCTAGGTTCGATTCCCCAGCACCACATATACAGAAAACGGCCAGAAGCGGCGCTGTGGCTCAAGTGGCAGAGTGCTAGCCTTGAGCGGGAAGAAGCCAGGGACAGTGCTCAGGCCCTGAGTCCAAGGCCCAGGACTGGCCAAAAACAAAAAAGAAAGAAATTAAGGAAGTATGATGGAGAAGAAGAGTCTGATCAAGGCACATTGTATGCATGTAGGCACATGTCAAAATATAACTAACTGAAGCTAATAAAAAGTAAAATGAATTTGTTTGAGTGTAAAATAAATACATACTTAAAGGTACACCAAAATGCGTGTTTTAATGGTAAACCACTTTTTAAAGTGAAGAAAATGATTACATTAAAATCAGGATAATGGTAAATTAGGAAAATAATAGGGATTTGTGGTAGGGTAAGAAATATAGAATGACTACTGGATTGCTAGCAAAGTTCTGGTTCTTGATCTTGGTAACAATTACAAGAAAGTGGTAACGCGTACAAGAATGTTCTCTTTTGTGTGTGGGTGCCAGTCCTGGTGCTTGAACTCAGTGCCTGGGAGGCCCTAGCAAGTGGGAGGTCCTAAGTTCTAGCCCAGTTTGACAAAAAAAGTTAAAAGTTTTACAAGATACAAAAATTAAATGAAACCGAGACAAAAGTGGACGGGGGGAAGAGTGCATGGTACTAGAAATCAAAAGCAGAAGGAATTGAAACATAACTATGGTAACAATTATGAGAGAGAAAGAAAGTTGAGAAATAAGAAAAAGGTCAGCTGGACAATTAAAAGATCCCTATTAAATGTGAACTTGAACAGTTTCAATAGAATAATAATCATCTCAGTACTGTTACAAGAGGTATAGCAAAGGAGCAGTTAATAAATGAGAAGCAAGTGGTAAGACAATGATGGACCATAAATACCCAATTCTAATATCTAAACCTAATCACCCAAATTCCCTGGGTTATAGAGTAGAATAGATTTTTATGTGCATCTTATATCTCTGTTCCAAATAGCTGTGGATAGATTGGGAAGAAAATATAAAGCCTGTCTCCACCATCTTAGAGCTCATAGTACAGTGAAACTTTAATAGTCATTTTCAGGGTAGCATAAAATAAAGCCACAAAACCAAAGGATAACAAAAAAGAAGAAATCAAAATGACAGTTATCAAAATGGTTATATCACTCGATGCGGAGAAAGTGTTTGATAAAATCCAGCACCCATTTATGCTAAAAGCCCTGGAAAATTTGGGATTCCAGGAACATTCCTGAATATAATCAAGGCAGTTTATGACAAACCAACAGCAAGCATAACTCTAAATGGTGAAAAACTAAAGCCATTCCCTTTAAAATCAGGAACAAGACAGGGATGTCCACTCTCTCCCCTGCTCTTCAACATAGTACTAGAATTCCTAGCCAGAGCAATTAGGCAAGAAGAAAATATAAAGGGGATCCAAATAGGAAAAGATGAAGTTAAACTTTCTCTCTTCGCAGATGACATGATTCTATACCTAAAGAATCCCATAGGGCTGGGGATATGGCCTAGTGGCAAGAGCGCTTGCCTCGTATACATGAGGCCCTGGGTTCAATTCTCCAGCACCACATATACAGAAAATGGCCAGAAGTGGCGCTGTGGCTCAAGCGGCAGAGTGCTAGCCTTGAACAAAAAGAAGCCAGGGACAGTGCTCAGGCCCTGAGTCCAAGGCCCAGGACTGGCCCAAAAAAAAAAAAAAGAATCCCATAGACTCTACCCCCAAGCTACTAGAGCTGATCCAAAACTTTGGCAAAGTTGCAGGATATAAAATAAACCCTCAAAAATCAATGGCCTTTCTCTATGCTAACAACCCAAAGACCGAGGCTGAAATCAGGAAAACAACTCCTTTTGCAATAGCCTTAAAAAATATAAAGTACCTAGGAATAACCTTAACCAAAGAAGTGAAAGACCTCTACGATGAGAACTTTATTTTTTTTTAGGTAGATCGATTTATTTATTAATTTTTGATATTTCACATGTATAAGTGTGGAAGGGTTATTCACAAATTTCAGCATCAATTGCCAAATGTGTATACATGTTTAACCAAAAAACCCAAAAAAGTCTTCTAGGCCTTTTTAATATAGGCCAAATATCCTGTGGCAAAACAAATGGCCGAAGTGCAGGAAGATTTGAGGGTGCAATATTGAAGGAATTAAGATGTTTTCTTGCAACTGCTGTTTGATTGGCAATAACAGAGCACATATACTAATGGCCGTCAAGGTTTCCTACAATCTGTAAAAATAAAACTCTGAAGGCTGAAACTAGTAAGACAGTATCCCAGTGGTGTTACCTGTAGACCTGATCCTAATTTCCTAGGGTACAGTGGGGCACAGGGAAGAGACAGGGAGGACTGGCAGTGTGTGCTGAGTTTGAGGTGGGACAGTGGCTCCCCTCTTTCTTATCCAGATCAGGAAGATGTTTTGGAAATTTTACAACATCCCAGACTGTGGCATATTGAAAAGGATATTAAGGACCAGTAACTCCATCAGCCATTTACTAAGTGCCAACAGTGGTCTATAGGAATACACAGCAACTGAGTGAGAGAGGATGAGACAGAAGAAGGAAAATGATGAGGGGAAGAAATCTGTGTTGTTGGAAGCTGCTTTGGTAACCATTTGAAGAAGTTCTTTCCATAGACTACCGTCACCAGACATCAGTTCTAAAGCACAATTTGAAGAAATAATACAGTTCGGTTTTGATAAGACTATTTCCAAGAATACAAGTCTGATTGAGTAAAAAATATCAATGAGTATTCAGAGGTATATTTGTGTTACAGCAAGTAAAAACAACAACTAATTGGACCTGTTGAAGTAACACACAGAGGCTTTAACAAAGAATGCCTTGAATAGTCCTAAGACATATATTTGTCAGCAGCACAAAATAACTGAATAATTTGTAGACTACAAACGTTCCTTCCAATTCATCAAATGTTTCTATTCCAACTTTTCAAGAACTAATTAAATGGATGATGTTCATCGTATCTAAATCTCCACCAAAATGATGTTCCAAGAGCTCCTAAGAAGGTCAATAAAGTCAGCATTGAAGCACAACAAACAATACACCAAACTGAAAACTCCAAATTCCAGCACTAATAAGGGAGGCTAAACAATTACACTTTAAAGTCTGTAACAGGTCTTTCCTAATGGAAAATCCTGAGTTTTTTTTAAGCACTGTGACTTTATAGAAGGCAGGTTGGCTCAATGAGGAAATTTACTTTTAATAGCGACAACCTGCAGAGTTTGATTTGGGGCACTTTTTTCACAAACCCTCAGCCAGCTTTGAGGTAGATTAATTAGCACTGCATTTTACAAATTAAAACTCAAGTAGATACCAAGTCACTTGTCATAAATTATGTGAGTCCTCTTATGGTTAGAAACATGGTTTTTCTGATCTTTCAGATAAATCTTTGTCTAAAGAAAATATTCATGGGGGGAAATACCCGAATAGAGATAATGGGAATTCTACTCTGGAAGGTTTTTTTTAAAATTCCTAAATCAATCCTATAGTGTTATACACTATATGGCAGAATAATCTACTTGTTCTTTTATTAAAATATATTTATAATTAAGCCATAGAATTACAAATGAGCACAGTACTGTTTTGGAAATGGTTGGAGCAGGATGACCAGCCATTGAGCACAGGTGCTTAGTTCAATGCACTATCTAGTGTTATGTGGGATCACAGGAAAGCAGGTTATACAAATGGACCCAAGAAAGATGCCTGGATCCCAAATCGGGGCAGGAGAGAGTGGGGGTGTTGTGCAAGTCAAAATGAAAAAACACTATTATTCAGGCTTCCAACCCTTATTATCAAGCTACAGCACCAAACCTGAGATAAGGGTGCTGAGAGAATTTGTCCCAATAAAGTCTGGTACAGTTTTCACTAGAGAAACCACCAATAAAAGTAAATTGGTATTTTATTTTATTTTTTTAACAATATGTTTATTTTTATATAGCAAGGCTTATCCTAGGACATGTACAGTTAGGAACAGGAGTGCACATAAAGAAAGGAATATCTTGCATAATTGTAGCTGGCTATTTTGTATTTTTAGCTATCTAACATTTAGAAGTGACATACACTGAACTCCTTCTATAGCCCAGGCTGTCCTTGAACTCTCAATCATCCTGTCTCTGACCTTTGATTCTTTGATTACAAACATACACCACCATACTCAGTGACAACTACTTTTGAGCACTTATCCTGCTTTCTGTACTGTGTGTGACACAATCTTTCTCAGAATCTTTCTGGCAGCAAACTGTATAAGTAAATAAGGCTGAACTTTTATTACAGCATAAACTTCTCCATTTTTATATTGCAATTATTTTATGTAAGATTGTTGATTTGTAATTTGTTTTCTGTCTAGGTAGCTTTCTGTATTCCTACCACCACCTGATTCCTAATTGGTCTTCTGATTAATTGACCTTAGTGGCACCAGTAGCCCAATTAGAGCATTTTGCAAACCAGGGCCAAGTGAATTTCTATGAAACACTTTGACTTTGAAGAACCAAATCTTTACCTTGCTTTTCAGGCCCATTTAATCACAACTCCTCTTCCTTTCACGTGAGTTAAAATGCAGCTTTCTGTTGAGGCACCGTACCTGACACCCTGTCCTCTGTACCTCAGCAATAAATTGATATTTTATTAAAATGACAACAGAAGCAATTATCAAAATGCTTTAATATGAATGATTTTTATCTACCATGTAAATTGTCACAGGCCTAATTCTTTTAGAATGCTTCCCCTGATGGTTTCCTGTGCATCTTCATAACTACACTTAACTGTATATTTTCTATAGAACTGAGGCTGTAACTCAGTGATAGACTGCTAGCAAGTGGAAGGTACTGAGCTTGACCCCCTGGCATTGCAAAAAGAAAAAAAAATCCTTTTTCTTAAACTGTCAACTATTAGCAATATGGGATTAAGAGTGATTAACTGAGAAGTTAGAAAGAAAACATCATTATTGTTATAAAATACAGTGTCCACTTATGCTTTCATATAAAGGAAACAGCCCAATACTAAGAGTAAAGAAAACGGGGGGGGGGGGGGGCAGTGAGGTGGCGTAATGTGCAAGCCCTTTAGTGTCCCCAGAGTTGAATGTGGAAGTGACAAGCTTACATTAAAAAAAGTTTGTATAAATTATATGAATTGAAAGTTTCAAAATGATTTTTTCTGCACAGGACAAACGATATGCTTAAGCAACATACCATATTTGCACAAAGCCACTGAAAGGCATGGATATTAGTAGCAAATGAAAAAGCTTAATTCTATGGCAGACCGAGCCACAAATTCAGTTTGGTATTCTATAATCCCCAAATTGTAAAATATTCTTATTATACAAAAGCTGTAAGGACATTTTTTAAGGAACTCTTGTGCTTCTGGTTGGTGTTAGGTCCTCTCCCTGAGGGCTCCATGCAGATGCCCCCACCTCATTAAGTCTCCACCCAGTTACCTGGGTAACCTGCAGACCTGGAGGCAGTTACCTCCCCTTTCCCTGAGGTCACCTCCTAATCCACCTGGCCACACCCCTTGCCCCTGCCCTAAATAAAGCAGGGCTGGGTGGGGGTCTCTCTCTCTCTCCCTTCTCTCCGGCCATGGATCACCTTGGCCACAGGCCAGCAGTTCGGTAATAAACGTTCTCTCCTGCCTGAATACCGCGTGGCGTTCTCCTTTACCGGCTACCTACTTTAAAAACCTAACAGTTGGCACATTATCTACTTTCTAATATGTGAAATTAACACAGACATTTGTGAAAGGTTGTGCAAAACTATTGTATTTACAAAAATGGCACAAAAGTGAATGCAACGGTCACTGCACACGCGCACTTCATTCACATCTTCCACAATGAAAGGATTGTACGAAACGCCACAAGACCAGGGACGAGCTTCACCAACAGCTGCTAAGCCCTGAAGCCACACGTTACACCAGAATGGACAAATATTGCCCAAGGGAGATTCTACTGTGAATGCTGAGACAGGATGAAGGCTATTCAAGTTTAAGCAGTCATTCCAATCTTTTGGAGCCCCATCAGCTTGTGTTTGAGTTATGTGACTTTTCTTCCAACTTGTGGTCTTAAACTTTCATTTTACAAAATCCAGAAGGAAAATACAAAAGAAGTCAACACAATGGAGGTCATATTAAACAGGAGTTAGCATAAGAAGCAATAATTAAGATGAAGGAGAATGAAAGCCAGAACATTAAAATGGTACAACTTGCTTTGTTACTTGTTGGAACCAGTTCTACTTTAGAAGTTAGGTTATATATATATATACACTTACTTTCAAGTAGATTACTTAGGTTGCTCTAACATGTCCCTCTCATCAGTGCACTGTTAAGCTAGTCAAAACCTCTACACAGGAATAGTTCCCTTACAATAGCAGCACACACTACCGCTACCTGCAAAGCGGTCAGTCTCAAAAGACTTAGTGAATGAAAGGAAACAGAAGTGGATAAGTAACATATTAACGAGAAATAATGGGAATTAGAAGATTCATGCAGTTCAGCTCTTTTAATCAGCCAGCCAGCTTGCTAGCAACGAGGGATGGTTTCCGCTGAGGAAGGTCCTGTGGAGTGGGTATGTGGTCCCCAGTGACCTCTGTCTTATCTGGAGCTGCAGTGGGCAGTTGCTTGTTCTTCATCTTTGCTTTAGCCATGTTGTAATCTCCAGGATCAAAATATTTTTGCCCTTTCTGTAATCGTTTCCTTAAAAAATCTGAGCCGCCAGGCTTTTGTCCCAGGTGAGGATATCTTGATTTTAACTTTGTTTCTTCAGCTTTCTCTGGACTAGTCACTTTATCTTCCATTTCCTTCTGCTCCTCTGCCAAGGCCGCCTCAGGGACTTCCGCGGACATGATGCTCCCTCGACTTAACTCCGCTCCTCCACTTGGCGACGTCTGAGCACTTCCCTTTTTCCTTCCCGATGAGAACTTTAAAAACATGAAAAATGAAATTAACTCAGAACTACAGAAATGGAAAAACCTCCCATGCTCCTGGATTGGGAGGATTAATATAATCAAAATGGCAATATTGTCAAAGGCTATCTACAAATTCAATGCAATACCCATTAATATCCCAACCCCATTCCTTAATGAAATAGAGAAAGCAATGAAAGCAATCCAGAAATTCATATAGAACAATAAAAGACCTAGAAGAGCAACAACAATCCTAAGCAGAAAGAATGGTGCTGGAGGAATAACAATACCCAACTTCAAGCTGTATTATAAAGCTATAGTAATAAAAACAGCTTGGTATTGGCACCGGAACAGGCCTGAAGACCAATGGAACAGAATTGAAGACCCGGAAATGAACCCTTAGAACTACGCCTACTTAACCTTTGATAAAGGAGCTAAAACAATAGTCTGGAAGAAAGATAGCCTCTTTAACAAATGGTGCTGGCAAAGCTGGTTCAACACATGCAACAAACTAAAACTAGATCCTTATATATCACCCTGCACCAAAATCAACTCGAAATGGATCAAAGACCTAGAAATCAAAACAGACACCCTGAAAACATTAAAGGAAGGAGTAGGAGAAACACTTGGGCTCCTTGGCACAGGATGGAACTTCCTTAACAAAGACACAGAAAGGCTACAGATCAAAGAAAGGTTAGACAAATGGGACTGCATAAAACTGCAGAGCTTCTGCAGGGCAAAGGACATAGCTCACAAGATAAACAGAAAGCCCACAGATTGGGAGAAGATCTTTACTGGCCATTCAAGGGACAAAGGCCTCATATCTAAAATATATGCAGAACCAAAAAAATTACCTTCCTCCAAAACAAAACCGCAAAGAACCAATAGCCTCCTCATCAAGTGGGCTAAAGACTTACAAAGAGACTTCTCTGATGAGGAAATGACAATGGCCAAGAGACATATGAAAAAGTGCTCTACATCACTGGCCATAAAAGAAATGCAGGGGCTGGGGATATGGCCTAGTGGCAAGAGTGCGTGCCTCATATACATGAGGCCCTGGGTTCAATTCCCCAGCACCACATTTACAGAAAACGGCCAGAAGTGGCGCTGTGGCTCAAGTGGCAGAGTGCTAGCCTTGAGCAAAAGGAAGCCAGCGACAGTGCTCAGGCCCTGAGTCCAAGGCCCAGGACTGGCCAAAAAAAAAAAAAAAAAAAAAAGAAATGCAAATCAAAACAACATTGAGATTCCATCTCACCCCAGTAAGAATGTCATATATCAAGGTAACTAACAATAACAACTGTTGGAGGGGATGTGACCAAAAGGGAACCCTACTTCATTGTTGGTGGGAATGTAAACTGTGTCAGCTACTCTGGAAAGCAGTATGGAGATTGCTCAGAAGGCTAAACATAGAACTCCCCTATGACCCAGCAGCCCTACTTTTGGGTATCTATCCAAAAGACCACAAACATAATCACACGAAAGCCACCAGCACAACAATGTTCATCGCAGCACAATTTGTCATAGCTAGAATCTGGAGCCAACCCAGATGTCCCTCAGTAGAAGAATGGATCAGGAAAATGTGGTACATATACACAATGGAATTTTATGCCTCTATCAGAAAGAATGGCATTGCCCCATTTGTAAGGAAATGGAAGGACTTGGAAAAAGTTATACTAAGTGAAGTGAGCCAGACCCAAAGAAACATGGACTCTATGGTCTCCCTTATAGGGAATAATTAGCACAGGTTTAGGCAAGTCACAGCAGAGGAACACAGGAGCCCAATAGATATACCCTTACGAATACATAAGATAACGCTAAGTGAAATGAACTCCATGTTATGGAAATGATTGTTATATCCCAGTTGTAACTACATTCAACGTGCCATATGTAACTGTAGCCTCTATTATTGATGATCTTCTTGTATCACCTTCCTGTGGTTGTACCTACACTTTCTCTGTATCTTATCTGAGTATATTGGAAACCGGGTATACTGGTTTTAGAGCTAGGAAATTAGAAGCGAATACCAAAATCGAGAGATACAGGGTAAAAAAAAGACAAACAATTACAAAAGCAATACTTGCAAAACTGTTTGGTGTAAATGAACTGAACAACTCGGGAGGGGGGGAAGGGGGAGGGGGAGGGGGAGGGAGGAATGAGGGATGAGGTAACAAACAGTACAAGAAATGTATCCAATGCCTAATGTATGAAACTGTAACCTCTCTGTAATTCAGTTTGATAATAAAAAAATGACAGTTATCAAAATTTAAAAGCAAAGTATAAAAATTATTTTTAAAAATTTTTAAATTATTTTATAAAGTTGTTATATTTTTTATTCTGAACTAATACAGTTAGCACACGAATGTCAGGCCAATTTTAGTTATGAGTATTAGCTTCAAAAATGCTAAAGTATCAGCAAAGTGCATCTAACAGCATACAAAGAACACTGAATCATTAGTAAAAAACAGTTTATTTTAAGAATATGAGTGTAATTCATAAAAACAAAAGCCATTCATATAATTCATCACATCATTAGAGTAGAAGAAACTCTTTCTTTCTTTATTGTCAAAGTGAAGTACGGAGGGGTTACAGGTACATATGTAAGGCAGTGAGTACATTTCTTGTTCAACTTGTTACCTCCTCCCTAATTCCCCCCAGCCTCCCCCCTCCCCCTTCCTCCCCCCCATGAGTTGTACAGTTGGTTTACACCAAATGGTTTTATAAGTATTGCTTTTGGAATGGTTTGTCTTTTTATCCTTTGTCTCTCAATTTTGGTATTCCCTTTCCCTTCCCTAGTTCTAATAAAGGTATATACAGTACCCAGGGAACTAAGATGAGATACAGTGATGGGGCGGTGGGGAGATAAAATCACAGGAAGGGAATATGAGGGGAAAAAAGGGTATGGTTTCACATGGCATGTTAAAAATAATTACAGCAATGATATAATAGTTGTTTCCATAACATCATGGAGTTCATTTCACTTATGATCTTATTTGTTCATAAGGGTATAGCTATTGGGCTATTGTGATCTTCTCCTATGACTAGCCTAAACATGTACTAATTATTCCCAATAAGGGAGACCATAGAGTCCATGTTTCTTTGGGTCTGGCTCACTTCACTTAGTATATTTTTTTCCAAATCCTTCCATTTCCTTATAAATGGGGCAAAGTCGTTCTTTCTGATAGAGGCATAAAATTCCATTTGTGTATATGTACCACAATTTCCTGATCCACTTGTCTACTGAGGGGCATCTGGGTGGTTCCATATTTTAGCAATGACAAATTGTGCTGCGACGAACATTGTTGTGCTGGGGGCTTTAGTGTGGTCTTGCTTGTAATCGTTTGGGTAGATGCTCAAGAGTGGGGTTTCTGGGTCGTGGGGGAGCTCCATGTTTAGCCTTCTGAGGAATCTCCATGACGCTTTTCAGAGTGGCTGAACAAGTTTACATTCCCACCAACAATAAGGTAGGGTTCCCTTTTGGTCACATCCCCTCCCGCATTTGTTATTGTTAGTTTTCCTGATAATAAACATTCTTACTGGGGTAAGGTGGAATCTCAATGTTGTTTTGATTTGCATTTCTTTTATGGCCAGTGATGTAGAGCACTAGTTCATGTGTCTCTTGGCCATTCTCATTTCCTCTTCAGAGAAGTCTCTTTTTTAGGTCTTTAGCCCATTTTTTGAGGGGGCCGTTGGTTCTTTGAGGATTTGTTTTGGAGGAATTTAGTTTTTTGGAGTTCTACATATATATTAGATATGAGGCCTTTGTCCATTGTATGGTTGGTAAAGATCTTCTCCCAGTCTGTGGGCTTTCTGTTTATCTTGCAAGCTATGTCCTTTGCCCTGCAGAAGCTCTGCAGTTTGGTGCAGTCCCATTTGTCCAGCCTGTCTTTGATTTGTTGCGTTTCTGGGCCTTTATTAAGGAAGTTTTATCCTATGCCGAGGAGCCCAAGTGTTTCTCCTACTCCTTCTTGCAGTGTTTTCAGTGTATCTGATTTTACTTCGAGGTCTTTGATCCATTTGGAATTGATTTTGGTGCAGGGTGATATATAAGGATCTAGTTGTAGTTTGTTACAGGTGTTAAACCAGTTTTGCCAGCAACATCTGTTGAAGAGGCTGTCTTTCTTCCATCCTATTTTTTTAGCTACTTTATCAAAGATTAAGTAGGCATAGTTCTGTGGATTCATTTCTGAGTCCTCAGTTCTATCCCATTGGTCCTCAGGCCTGTTCTTGTGCCACTACCAAGCTGTATTTATTACTATAGTGCTCCACTCTGGAGGTGGGGGAAGGGCTAGCTTCCAGATGCTGCTCTGTGGGCTCGAGTGAGAATGTCTTTCGTGGGGGTACTCATGCTTTCTCTGTGGTTTCAGCCCATCTTTGTTCAGCCTGCGATCTGCGATTTCTTCTTGGGCACCGCTGTGTGCTTTAGGAGCATGGAGTGGCAGGTGCTACAGGCAGGAGCCGCCCAGAGCTCAAATCTGTTTCTCAAGCCAGCTGCCTCGATTTTTCCTTTCTGGCTAGAATCCCTGTACTGTTATAACTTACTTGGGCTGTCTTTCTAGGAGTAAAAGTTTCTCGGGAGTGATAAAACTGGGTTCCTGGAGGGAGCTTAGCTAGCGATCTGCTGCTCCTCTGCCATTTTCCCGGAACTTCAAGAAACTGTTTCTTATCAACAACAGGTACATTTTTCTTAAAGTGCTATTATTAAAACATGAAAAATAAATTTAAATCATAACTATTTCAAAAGGGTTCATATGGGCTGGGAATGGGGCTTAGTGGTAGAGTGTTTGCCTAGCATGCATGAAGCTCTGGGTTTGATTTCTCAGTACCACATAAGCAGAAAGCCAGAAGTGGCTCTGTGGCTCAATTAGTAGAACACCAGCCTTGAGCAAGAGAAGCCCATAGTGCCCAGGTCCTGAGTTCAAGCCCCAGGACTGGTTAAATAAATAAATAGGTACATAATTATAATTCTTGCTGATCAAGTTTATCTTCCTAGAACCACCAGGAGACAAAAATCTAAAAGAAGTGATAAGTGGCTATATATAAAATGAACAAAAACAATAGCTCACCTAACAGCAGCAACTTGTAAGATAATATAATGGAAAAGAAAAAAAATATCATTTACCTTACCAATAAAGCATATGAAATAAGTACAAAAAATATTTCTAAGAAATAAGCAGGACCTTTTTGAAAGAAACCACATGAATGAACTTAAAAAGAAAAAAAATACTTGAATAAAAGGAAAAAGATAGCAAGTTCTTGGACAATTAGCACAAAGGAGATAATCACAAAGATGTCAAATCCAGGACGTGGAGCTGTGGTTCAAGTGGGAGAGCACTAGCCTTGAAGGAAAAAGTCAGTAGTGTCCTGAGTTCAAGTCCCAGAACTGGCACACACAAACACACACACACACACACACACACCTTCAGAGTATAGTATAACAAAATCTGTATACAGAACCAAAAGATTGCTAATACTGTCATCAGTGCTTCAAGTTTTATCAACATACATTTATTCAGAGAGAGACAGAGACAGAAAGAATATTGTGCAGCCAGCAGGAGCCAGGCCTAGGCTTTGAACTCTGGGCCTAGGCCTTTTCTCTAAGCTCCTTTTGCTTGAGGCTAGCACTCTACCCCTTGAGCTACAGCACCAGTTCTGGATTTTTCTGTGGTTAATTGGAGATAAGAATCTTACCGATTTTCCTTCCCTGACTGCCTCTCAGCCTCCTGGGTAGCTAGGATTACAGGCATGAGCCGCCACCAGTGCCTGGCTAAGAATTTAGTTTTGATATGTTTTTAAATGTGCATGTATTGCAGATTTCTTTGTTATTCTAATACTTTGTTGCATAGGGAGCTATATTACTCTTTTCATCTGCCATATAGGAATTTATTGTATAATTCCAAGTTTTATCTGTCCATTTATCTACTAGTGAACACCTAGATTCTTCCCAACTTTTCAACATTAAAAATATGCCCCAATGACTGGCCCTTGTCTGTATGAATAAGAGTATATCTAGGTGTGTGCCCAGATGTGGCATTGCTGATTTGTTTATATTTTATCATGTATATATTTTCAAGCTTCTTTCTCTTGTGTCTAAAATCAGTTTATATTATCAATGAATAAGAACTGTCATTGCTCTATGTACAACCAATATTTGGTCACACTTAATTTGCTTTATCCTATTACATTTTAGTTATCTTTTATTTCCTTAATCACTTGTGAGGTTGAGCATTTTTCTCACTATTGACAATTTGTATCTTCTCAGAATGGCCTTTCTTTTCCCATTCTTCTACTGAGTTACTGATTTTTTCTTCTTACTTTACAGGATTTCTAATTTTAATTGGTAAGCCAGACACTTTAAGGTAATTTTACTTGAGGTATGTATACACATATGTGTGTACATGCATTATTTTGTTGTTATTGAGAACAGAGGAAAGTGGATTCAATTTCTGTGGGTTCTTTGAGGAGTTTTTGTGGTCCATGGGACATGTTTTCAGAGGGCTTGTCTCACTTTTCAAGAGTGATGGTCAACCCAGAACGAAGCCACAACTGGCAGCTGGTTTAAGAACTACAAATTTATGCTCCAGGGGCTGGGGATATGGCCTAGTGGCAAGAGAGCTTGCCTCGTATACTTGAGGCCCTGGGTTCAATTCCCCAGCACCACATATACAGAAAACGGCCAGAAGTGGCGCTGTGGCTCAAGTGGCAGAGTGCTAGCCTTGAGCAAAAGGAAGCCAGGGACAGTGCTCAGGCCCTGAGTTCAAGACCCAGGACTGGCCAAAAAAAAAATTTACGCTCCAGTCAAATTTGTTTTTTCAATTGTCATATATTGTCTTGCCTCCAGGCTTTTGCCCATAGTTTCTTCTGCCAAGAATATTCTTCAATCCCCTAATAGAGATAGTCTTCTCTTCCCCCTCCCCCAAGGAACCTTTAACTTTCCAGTCTTGACAGTGAACTATGGTTCATAACAATAACCTGATAGAGAGTTTTCCATTAAACAGTGAAGCCACACTGGGAATGTGGTTTAGTGGTAGAGTGCTTGCCTAGTATGCATGAAGCCCTGGGTTCAATTCCCCCATACCACATAAACAGAAAAACAAAAAAACCCAGAAGTGGTGTTGGGGCTCAAGTAGTAATGTGCTACTCTTGAGCAAGAGAAGCTCAGAGACAGTATCCAGGACTGGCCAATAAATAAATAAATAACATAACATAAAAATAAACAGTGAAGCCTAGGAGAGGATGAAAGAGTATTTTATTCCCTGTGTGGGCTCTACAACTACCAGAAGTTTTGATACAGCATAGCTACTCAAAAACTATATATTGAAAGAATGATGTATGAGGCAACCATATTGAGAGTCAGAGAATACTTCATTCATTTATTCAATAACACACCACTTAGCTTTTGCCTAAATGAGCTTAAACAGTTATTTTTCTCATTGGTCCTGGTTAGGGCAACACCTATTCTCAGGACTAGAGCCAAGCTATGTGTCACAGCTCTACCTCTTGGATAACATAAAATAAAGTGTCAACCACTTCCCATTTCCTGTTCATTGTGTTCTATAACCACTACTTTTAGCTACAAGAGGTCTCCTCCCTCTGTAAGCCAAAATAACCAGTCACTCACTTATGGTCTGATCCTGTTCAATGTCTCCTTGGAGCCTGTTATGTGGTAAGCCCTGAGAATTGAATAATGAATAGGTGCCATCATAAGCAGAATGTTCAAAACAAGCCTACCATAAAACAAGGCCTGGAATCTTTAAAAAGTGGTAGAAGATGGGGAGATGAGGGAGTATGAGATAGTAAATATGTGTCTTTCATGGCCAAAAGTGAGTACAAAGTAAGTGGTCCAAGATGAAGCTAAAGAAATAGGCTTTAGAAAGCCACCAAAAGATTTAATGCAAAGTAATTAAAGGTTTTCTACATTTAAAAAAATGTTATGGTATCTCTCCATAAAATCAGAGTAGATGTATGCCCTCTCAAATTATTCAGAAACTGACTACCAAAACAACTGGGGTCTTATCAAAAGGAGTAAAGCATCATGCTCCAAGGGCACATGCCTGTAGTCTATGAGACTCTTTTTTTTTTTTTTTTTGTCTTTTGGTACTGGGGATCGAACCCAGGACGTTGCACTTGCTAGGCGAGCGCTTTGCCACTGAGCTACATCCCAGCGTCTATGAGACTCTTACCTCCAAAAAACTGAAAGTGGAGCTGTGGCTCAAGTGATAGGGCATTCGCTTTCAGGAAAAGAAGCTCAGGGACAGCACCCAGGGCCAGAAGTCAAGCCCCAGGACTGGCAAAAACTAAAAAAAAAAAAGGAATAAAGTTCAAAGCTGGGTGAGTTATAAATGTGCTGCCCAAGCTCTATCACTTCCCTGGGGATTTCTTTCTTTCTGGATCTCTGAAAGTTTTGTCAGTCTCTTTCCCTAGAGTAGTCATCATGCAGGCCAAGACTGGAGCAAGGAGACAAATACAGATTAAAGCCAACACAAGTTGATATGTGACTTGCTGTCTGGAACTTGGGTGTCTGCACCTGTGTGGGAACAGTCTTCCCCTCTCTAGGCAAGGAGCAGCCCACATGGCTCTAAATAGGAATCATTTCAGTTCAGCATTATGTCACTGACATAATAGCCTGATAGCCTCCTGGGCCCCCTTGTTATTACTCAAACATCTGTGTCGTCCTCCCTCCCCTGCCTTCTTCTGGGGTCAGGAACCATCTTTTTCATATAGGTCCCTTCCTGAAAAACATCAATCATATTTATTCATTTTCTTGGAACTGGAGAAGAATTGCAAGGTCTAACTCTCCTCTTATGCTCAGGGTCTACCTCTGGCAGTGCAAATTTATTGGAAAAGGTAGATGTTTCTCTTCTCCTCCTGGGAACAAGAAACTATCAGAGGTTTGCTTGTACTTGCACTGAGTTTCTAATGTCTACTATTCACTTACCCACAGAGGTCTTTTCCCAGAAGTTGACTTCTTGATCTTGGGTTTATTTAGAGAGAGAAGAGCATGACTCTAGTACATGTTACAAGTCTCTGCAGGCTCTGCTAGACTCAGATATGCAGACTATCATGATATAGAGCCCCAGGTTGACTAGGCCAAAGAACTGATCCTCTTCTAGGACGAAATGAGTGCATTGCCATGAAAGCACAGGCCAGAGGCCTCTAAGACCTTTTCCTATAGTTTCCATAGCTCACACTGTTTACCAATTAAATGTAATCAAGTAGAATAATAATAATAATAATAATAATAATAATAAAGATGCTTGCTTGTATTCAATTTTAAATCTCCTAAAACAAAGGATTAAGATTTTCATTAGGAAAATTTGGGGACATTACTGGGGTTTGAACTCAGGGTTTCATAATTGCTAAGCAGACACTCTATCACTAAGCTATGCCTCCAGTGTGTGTGTGTGTGTGTGTGTGTGTGTGTGTGTGTGTGTGTGTGTGTGTGTGTGTCCTGGGGCTTGAACTCAGGGCCTGGCGCACTATCCCTGAGCATCTTTTGCTCAAGGCTAGCATGATACCACTTGAGCCACAGGGCCACTTAGAGCTTTTTATGAATACGTCGTTGGAGATACAAGTCCCATGCACTTTCCTGCCCAGGCTGGCTTTGAACTGCAGTCCTCAGATCTCAGCCTGCCGAGTTGCTAGGATTACAGACATGAGCCATCAGCACCTAGCTTCAGTCTCTCTTTTTGAGGGAGAGAGAGATAGATAGAGAGAGAGAGAGAGAGAGAGAGAGAGAGAGAGAGAGAGAGAGAGGACTGATTATTTTTTGAGCTACAGTCTTGCTTCCTCTCTAAGCATGTGCCTGGACTGTGAAGCACACAGTTTCAAATATCTGTTCTAGCTAGGATGACAGGTATGGACAACCACTGCCAGCTTCCTCTGTTGAAATGGGAGTCTCACTCATGGGCATTTCTGTCCACACTGGACTGGGAATGTGGTCCTCCTGGTCTCACTCAGCCTTCCGTACATCTTGGGTGACAGCATTTGCCACTGCATCCCTCTTGGTTGAAAATGACTTTCACAAACTTTTCTGCCCAGGTTGGCCTCAAACCACAATCTTACTCTCGGCTGAGTCGCTAGGATGTGCCTGGCTAATTGGGTGATGTTTTTAAGTCAGTGTGCAGCTCCTTGTAAGTTTTTCTGGATCTGATAGGAAGCCAAACACATTTCCTTAAAACAAAGAGGAAGTCTAAAGAGTAGTAATAGATCAAATAACCATTGGAGGGCAGGGGTTATATATCTAAAATTCTACCTTATCTCTCCCTCTAAGTCTGCCTGAGTTTGCTGGGAATACAGTATTAGAAGGAAGAAAATATAATTCTATCTCTAAAACAAGGCATTAAAATTGCTTCCTTCTTCTACAAAATAATGTATCTGCTAATGGACTGACTGCACTCCAATTTTTCCCCATAAAAAGCAGAAAGTAAGTACCACCTATCTTCAAGCATGGAATTTGACATTTCATTTCAAATTCCCTTTACCCATATTTTTCTTTTCACAGGCAAATTTATGTCCTTCAACATACACATAGTTCTACGAAATATGTCATGAAAGAAAAATATTATCAAGATTATATTTAAAGGAACAGAGATCAATTGAATTAAAAATTGCTGGGAAGAGCTACACTAATATTTTGGGACAAGCTCTCCAAGATGCTTTTATTTCTCTGGGTTTATCCATTCTGGATATTTCATATAAATAAAATCACATTGGCTGAAGCCAGTTACAAGGCCTTGAATTCAATTCCTATTACCACCAAAAACAAAATGAAATCATACAATATCTGATCTTTTGTGTCTGGCTTCTTTCACTATGCATGTTCTCAAGGTTCATATTTATATTGTAACAAGAATCATGATTTAATTTCTTTTTCTAAGTAAATACAACACTATCCTATGCATCAAATTTTATTTGCATATCCATTGATGTATGACAGGATAACTTCTCTTTTTTATTTTTCTCTTCCAGTTATGGAAGTGTTTGGACCAAATCTGTCAAACCAAATGTCCTGAGCCACATAATTTATAAGGGATTAGAGTCAATTCATCAGAATTTTGGACCTACCATGTATTAGCTTTAAACACAATAATTTTCCACTACAGGCAAATTTTGCCTGTCTCTTGTCCCCAAAGACTTGTCCATGTCTGAAAACATTTTTGCTTTGCACAATTGAGAGTGTGCTGTTAGAATCTAGTATGCAGAGAGCAGAAATATTATTAAATATTCTACAATGCAAAGGACAAAACCCACAGTAAGGAATTATCTGGTCTCAAATGTCAGCAGTGCCAATGTTGAGAATACCCTGACATTCTGAGATCAACTGAGATGCCAGACATTCCAGAAAAGTTGGCTCAGATGGACAACTGTTTTATAGATTTGATTACTTTGGTAGAGAGGGGATACTGAGGTTTGAACTAAGAGCCTCACCTTTCTAAGCAGGTGCTATACCACTTGAGCTATACCTCCATCTCTTTTTGCTCTGATGATTTTTTGAGATAGTGTCCAAAATACAGCCTTCCCCACTTTTTATATTTCCTACCACGGATAGATTGACAGACACATACCACATGCCTAACTTTTTCTGCTGACCTGGAGGGAGGGTCTCACCAACATTTCTTTGCCCTTGCAGATCTTGAAACCTGATCCTCCCAACCAGTAGCTAGGATTTCAAGGATAAGATACTGCATTCAGCTAAATTATTTTTTTGAAAATGTAGTTATGAGTGGGATGTTCATTGATTCAATGTATATATATCCCACACATATTTATGAGTCATATTCCAGCCTGACTCAGATTATTCAGTTCAAGAATCTCTCTCTCTCTCTCTCTCTCTCTCTCTCTCTCTCTCACACACACACACACACACACACACACACACATACCATTTAATTAAGCAAAGTACGGAGTGAAAAGTGCATGAGATGTTATAAACCTAAAAAATTCACTTCCTAGATGTGTGAATTTTTTAATTTTAGCACTTTAAATTGTGAAAATACTGAAAAACTAGCTACTAAATCTACCGTGTGTTGTGTTAAGATCATTTCAACACTATAAACTATCTAATTTGGCATCTCCAAACTTACCAATTCTCATTTTTGTGGTTTAATGTCCCAGACTTCGGCTTAATTGTGTAGTAGATTTCACAATGGACTCTCTAAACCTAAAGCATCATGTTTTTAGATGGCATAAATTGCTTCTTTTCTCTTTAAAACTTCACAAAGCCATGTTTTTTTTCTTGCCTTTACTTCTGTTTGGTCATGATACTATCTTTATGTATATGGACTTTTTTTAGAAAATATGTTTTAATATTTTATCTTCTCTTTGCATTTACAACATAATTCACTTCAATGATCATAGAATCCTTTTCTTCCAAAGCCACAAACTGTATTACAAATGAAAGCTGGTACTGTTGCTTACCAATGTATATGGACTTTTCTTGATTTTTTGTTTTATTGTTTCTGGGTTTTTAAAGAGGGGAATTGTTTTGGCATGTATGTGTATGAGAGAGAGAGAGAGAGAGAGAGAGAGAGAGAGAGAGAGAGAGATGGGGGAGAGATATTCAATGGCAAAGAAGAAAATTACAAGGTCCACAGTGTTAGTACAAGATGTGTCCAAAATGGCTCCCCAATCTTTATCTTCTTTTGCAAAACTATTACATAAATATGTACCCTGAAAATACAAAATGTCAACATCTACCAACCTTTTTCTCAAGCCCATGCAATATCAGTTTATGATTAAAAGGAATTCTTGCTTGTTTAGGCCATACTTTAAGTATTATTGCAAAGCAAGCAGTTTGTCCTATAGAGATTTGTGTCATTTATTTTACTACTGTCATGGGAGATTAAAAATTAAATCATAATTTTAAATATTTTCATAAAGGTTAGATAGGCATGTTTGATTTCTTTATTGCTCCACTGAATGTCAGAGGCTAGAGTGTTCACAGAGGACTGACAGTGAGGAATGATGGTATTTATGAAAGAAATGTCATTAACTTTACCTTTGAATATGATGCATTCTGGACTTCAACTAGAAAATTATGCACAAATTAATTCCTATAATAGCCTATTGTTTTTTCACACTATGATTATTAGACTCTAAAAGCCATGATAACAAAATAAGCCTGAAACAATGAACAAGTCACATTATTATTTGTCCCACACTGGGCACATGTACAAGCAAGCCTGTGAACTTTACAAGACTCTAAAACAGCACTGGCTTGCTCATACAAGCTGACAATCTGGAGTGAGGCCTCAAAAAAACTATGAAATGTTTTTTCAGAGCCCAAATTGCAAGTTCCTATAATTTTCATCTTTAAAAGGGAAAAGGAACATCAGCCTCTGAAAATCTGGCCCCATGACAATACAGTCAAAGCATTCAACAAGGCTGCTCACATGAGGTAAAATTTAGAATCCCAAAGGAGATAATTCAAGTAGAAAATGTAGAGTTTTAGAACAAAAGGAAATGCTAGAGACTGTGTGTTTGTGTGCATGTGTGTGTGTGTGTATTTAGGTGTGCATGTGCAAGTCTTTATAACAGGATTCTTCAACATCTTTAATATAGTAGTATGCAGTATAATTCTCCATAACACATTTGACCACGTAGCAAGGTATGTTCCTATCTGTGTGACCCCAGAGCTTCATGGAACATAGTTTGAGAAACATTGCCATATTCTATGTCTACAAATCAGCAAGACATCTGGTAATACTCTTCTAATATCTTTGGGAATAACATGGAGTAATAAAAATTGGATGGAAACACTATTGTAGGGTTGCCAGGCAAAATGCAGGACATCACATGTCACATGGGGCATAGTATATTAAAAACTACTCATTGTTTATCTGCAATCCAAAATTAAAATTTAACAAAGCATCTGGTTTTGGTTAAATCTATTAACCCTATATATACTCCTGATGTACTTTATGATTCTCACAACAAATACATCTTTCTTCCTTCAAGAGATAATTTCATCCTCTACCAACAACCTGTTTATTTTTTAATAGTCTTGATATGGTGTTATGGGGAGTGTTGTGCATACAGTTGGCCCAGATAGGAGAACATATAGGATTAATGGTGTAAAATGACTAATCATTTTACACTTCCAAAGGTTGGTTTCATAGAGTATGGCCTGATCAGTAATTGGTTTCCACAGGAGTAAGAGCAAGTCACACTAGATGTCATGACATAGATGCATCTGCCCCACAGGCTGTTGATGTAATAGTTCATAACCTGCTTTTGAGAAAGGATGTCCTAGGCTAATTGCTGCCCCATATCTTCCATATGGCTTATTCAGATGTACTTCCTTTATCTAATTCAACCCTTGGGTAAGCCCACTGCCCTGATTAAAGAAGGTGAGAATCATGGTGAGGAATCATAAATGGAATGGTTCTACCACCCTGTGATAATCTTGAGTGGCTTCAAGGCCAAGATGATTGTCCGTGGCTTGTGGTGCTGTTCCATTTAAAGTTGGTCTGTGTTTGCAACAAGAGTTGCCCTTGAAGGTGTCAGAGTCAGTTCACTGTGGGAAAGGGGAAGATTAGAGCCTAAGTACCACGCTCCCTTTGGGGGTCTGCTATATGAAAACCCAGCCTCACCCAAGTGGCCTTGGACCAGGCAGAAGTGCTCTTACGGATGCATGACACACCTTGGGAATCCGATCCCTCACTGTGATAGGAATGGAGGGTGCCTCGTGCGTCTGGAATTAATCTAGGTTTCACGTAATTGCAATGATCACTGCTTGGGCAGAGGAGCCATCAGCCAACTCACCATTGAACTCCACAAGCACATCTTGGAAGTCGGCCTCACCTCAACTCAATTCACATAGGCTATTACAGCTACCAACTCGTGGAAAATGGTCCTGTATCCAGTCAAACGGCTACTGATAGTTTGGATGAGTTGATCCCTCGTTGGCTTTAACTCAGAGGTGTCACCTGTGGCTTTTTAAGCTTCCTTAGCACACTCCCGGGCCTTTGCAAATTCTGCCTATCCTGGAATGTCAAGTGTTGGCCCGGATTGTGCTGAGGCACCTGTTCACCGTTCACCACAGACTTATTAGTATAGGCCTTGTAGGAGGAAGACCATGCTCACGAGTGTATGCACAAGCTGCATCACAGTCGAAGTGGCTGGTCCAGTCATAACTGCCAAGAAGTCAAACTTGGCTAGTAACTCTGGTGTACATGAGGTGGGGTGAGTTACTTGTGTACTGACTGAATGCCATTTGGTCAGGAAATGTAGCCTGCAATGCAGTGAGGGTGTTGTTTACTGGGTTAATTACAGAATATTGGTCCTGGATCATGTGCCAAATCATGTCATTTTGCTCCTGTATGGTATCAATCTTCTTTCTAATTGTTCTATGTGAATGTGCAACTGTGAGTCAAGGTCTGGTTTGGGGGAGTTGAGACAGGGTGGGAGTTCAAGCCTCCGTTTTCCAAGGCATGTTCAGCATCCCCATCTGGGAGCTTGAAGGTGAACTGCTCATTTGGCTAGATATTGTAGAGTGGGAGTAATCTAGGGATGGTGACTCCAGGAAAAGCTCTTTGTCCTGTCAGGATTTCTTTAGCTAGCTGTGCTTCCTTGATCAGTCACTGTCCATATCCTTCTGAATAAAAGAGACTGTATTACAAAAAAGAATGATCATAAGAAGAGATTACTCTTAATGGTACTCCCAGAAACCTGTTTTTCTACTGCCAAAGCACAGTCCATTACATTAGATCCCAATATTATAAATGTGGTAAACTGTTTATTTTTGTGTCTTCCAATTTTTGCCTGTCATTCCTGTGAAAGAAAATGCTACCAGCACTCCCAGATTCCTTCAAGTTCACATAGATGTCAGGGAGCTTGGCAAATTCCTGGCAGACTCTGCTGTATGACTGTACACTCCTGAAAGAAGGTCCATTGGAACCTCCATCCATTGTCTTCTGTCCTTATCATTCTCTCTTTTTGTAGAATCAATAACTCTCTACCACCTAGAAAGCACTAAACTGTACTGGGTATATACAACACCTGGAAAAGATAAACTTAACACCTGCCTGACATTGCATTTTTGTGGGGAGAGAATTAAAAATCAAGTAAATGATTCACTTCCAATAGGTAAGTTAGATAACAGAAATTCCAATACATTGCTATGAAAGCAAATAGAAGAATATAATCATGACAGTGACTGGGTTGAGGAAAATGGTAGCTATATTCAACAGCATGAGTAGAATAGGCTTCTTTGAAGAAATGACACATAGGCTAAGGCCTACAGAACAAGAAGTTAGAAATGCCAAGATCTAAGGAAAGAACAATTCAGGCAGAACATGGACCCCAATGCTTACTCTTAAAGTCAGTAACAGAACCAATATTGACATGACTTAGTGAAAGTGTCTAATAACCCCAAAGACATTACCCCTCATTAGAAGTGGCACTGTGGCTCAAGTGGTAGAGTGCTAGCCTTGAACAAAAGAAGCTCAGAGATGGCACCCCAGTCCAAAATTCAAGCCCCTAGATGGGTAAAAGAGAGAGAAAGAAAGGAAGAAAGACAAAGACAGAAAGAAAGAAAGAAAGAAAGAAAGAAAGAAAGAAAGAAAGAAAGAAAGAAAGAAAGAAAGAAAGAAAGAAAGAAAGAAAGAAAGAAAGAAAGACAAGAAAAGAAAGCAATCACCCCTCACTCCAGGCCTGCTTCCCCACCTTTTTCATTGAAGAACAGAAATTTAAGGGCTGAAGTGAAGGAAATAGTTCTAGAAAGGACTAGGGACAAGTGGCACTTGACCACTACTACCATTTAATGTACAATAGAAAGTAAAGAAACAGTAGCTAGAAACCAGTACTTTTTCACTCTTAAGTAATTTTAGTTTTCAATGAAGTTCTTTCCTGACAGTTTTATTTACCTAAAATGTGCTGAGATAATTCAGATTCTCTACATTTGCTTTGTGCCTTGTGGAAAATAGGCAACAATGTTTGTTTGTTTTGTTTTGTTTAGATTCATGATATTAACCGGATGATTTGGCTCTATGAAATGGTTCTCCAAAAGCAGTAGGGAGGCTCCTCAAAAGACTAAACATGGGCTGGGAATGAGGCTTAGTGGTAGAGTGCTTGTTACCTAGCATGTATGAAACCCTGGGTTTGAGTCCTCAGTACCACATAAACAGAAAAGTCCAGAAGTGGCACCATGGCTCAAGTGGTAGAGTGCTAGCCTTGAGCAAAAAAGAAGTTCAGTGCCCAGGCCCTGAGTTCAAGCCCAAGGACTGGGAAAAAAAAAAGACTAAACATAAAGCTCCTTATACACAATGGAGTTCTATGCTTCCATCAGAAAGAATGGCATTGCCCCATTTGTAAGGAAAATGGAAAGACCTGGAAAAAATTGTATTACACAAAGCAAGCCAAAGAAATGTAGGTTGCATGGTTTCCCTCATTTGTAATAACTAGAATATGTCTATGATATTCTTAGCAGAGGATCACAGTAGCCCAATCTCTAGGTGCATATGACCATATATAATGAAGTGTGTCAAAATGAACTCCAAGAATTGGAAACAAGAGGTGTCTATTATGTGCTATTTGCAGTTATTTCTATTTTTGTTCTAGTTTTCTGTATCCTTTGTCTTGTATATAAGTTTATCTGATGCACAGAAGGGAAAGAGAATCACAGAAACAGCAGGACAAAGGATGAACTAATACAACAAGGATACTCATTAGATACTATGTTCAAAATAAACTTTACAGCTTGCAGGTAGGGGAATGGGGAGGGGAAAGCAGGAGAAAATTAAGGAGGGGGGTAACAGTTTTCAAAAAGAAATGTACTCATTACCTTACTTATGTAACTGTAACCTCCCTGTTCAACACAATTACAATAAATAATAAATAAAAAGATATAAAATAAATATGAATAAAAAGAGAAAGGGTTCTCAAATCATTTGGGGACCTTTCTCTCTCACACATAAGTAATAATAACAGCACCAGAAATTAATCCCCAAGTCAAACTTGGATTTGAGTTTTTTTATGCTTATTTTTAAATGACACCCAAATCACCTGTTCTCTGTGGTGACAGAATGATCAACTGTTTTCTCATATTTCAGTGTGGTTTACTATGAATTTGTTATAAGTAAAGAAGGTGTCCAACTGAAAACTTGACTGTCAAATACCACAAGAGATGCAGGCTGACTAATGTCATTGCTTCAGGCTGCTATTTACAAAATGTAACACACTGAATGTAGGCCAGGTACTGAAAAAGAAGATAACCTAAGATTTAATGCTTTAACTCTGTATAAAAATGCATAATGTTAGCTTATACTTTCAGATAAGAGGGAAAGGTGTTATTACTGCCGAAGGGGGCTTTTAGAGAAGTTTCAAATACAAAAGGACAGATTGGGTACTCTTCAAGAGCCTAAGTTGGTATTTCCTAAGAACCCTTTTGGGGTAGCAGTGACTTAGTGAATTTACAATCATCTCATTTTCCAGCTAAAGAAGCTTTGCCTCTCTTCAGCATATCAGAGTAGATTTAATCCCCCCAGAAGAAATTTCACAGTTCATTCAAAGGTGATTTTTTAATCCTTCTACATGCATCTAGGCACTAAGATGTGATTGTGAGAGCTGAAGGTATGACTCAAGTGGTACAGCTTCAGCCACACAAGCAAGCTCAGCAAGCACCAGGCCCCAAGTTCAAACCACACACTGCCAAAAAAACAAAAAAAAAAACAAAATGATCATGATGAACAACAAAGATACTAACCAAGTGTCTTCTGAGTGGCATATTTTGTTTTCAATTAGTTTAGTACACTTACAGCCTAAATATTTCTGATTTCAAAAATCTGTGAAGCCATATAATCCTTTCACGACCAAATATAAACATTCATGCCACATGACTGCAAATCTACACTTTGACCAAATTCCCTTCCCTAGGAATTTGCAAGCATCCCTAAAGCCTATTTCCACATTCCTTACACCCATCCTATTTATTCAGCATGGTAGGCATTCAGTAAATGACTATTATATGCATGAATGAATTTTGATAATCCCTCACATTTAGATTTACAAAGCACTTTCATGGGTCTTTTACCTTATCATTTACCAGGTGCCCTGCAGAATATAGTAGACCTGTAGTATTCACTGAAGAAAAAGAACTTTTTGGCCAGGTACTGGTGGCTCACGCCTGTAATCCTAGCTATTCAGGCAATTGAGATCTAAGCATCTCAGTTCAAAGTGAGCCTGGGCAGGAAAGTCTATGAGACTCTCATGTCCAATTAACCACCAAAAAGCCATAAGTGAGCAATGGTTCAAGTGGTAGAACACTAGTCTTGAGCAAAAATAAAAAGCTGAGTGACAGTGCCCAGGCCTTGAGTTCAAGCCCCAGGACCGGCACCAATAAAAAAAAAAAAAGGAGTAAGAAGAACCTTGGTTTCTGGGCACTGGCGAGTCACTCTTATAATCCAAGCTACTCAAGAGGCTGAGATCTGAGAATTGCAGTCTGAAGTTCAGGGAGGAAAAACTGTGAGACTCTTATCTCCAATTAACCATCAAAAAAAAGCAAGAAATGGATCGGCGACTCAAGTGGCAGCAAACTAGCCTTAAGCTACAAAAAAAAAATCTCAGGGACATTGCCCAGGCCATGAGTCCAAGCCCCATGACTAACACACACACACACACACACACACACACACACACACACGGAACTTTTATTTCCTCAAGTCTCATTGGTGAAAAACATAAATATATACATCTCACACCTAACTAATAATGCAAAGTGAGTGAGCAATGGTTCTTTAGTAGCTAGGTAATTCCTCACACTTAGGAAGAGAGAATCCTAACATAAAAGCTTATAGTTTTATGTAACTGCAAACCCTCTGTCCATCACCTTTGCAATTAAAAAAAATTAAGTTTATAGTTTAAGTTGTATATAGGGCTTACAGCCCAGTGGTAAAACCCACATATTTAGAACAAGAGACTTCATAAGAAACATTTGAATTGGTCAGATGGGTCCAGACTAGGTGTCAGGTCTTCAGTGTCAAACAAAAGTGGGAGTTGGCTGCTTTAGCACATAGGAAGACCCATTTATGAATGTGCTTATGCAAAAAGAAGCACAAACATACTGCTTAGAGTTCTTAGATTAGGATTGAAGGAAAAGACCGAGTCAACTATTTCTAACTTCACTGATCACATATCACATATCACAGATGGAATTTAATTTGTGTGCGCGTGTGTGTGTGTGTGTGTGTGTGTGTGTGTGTGTGTGTGTGTGTGTGTTGGTACTGGGGCTTGAATTCAGGTCCTTTTACTCTTGTTTTTTTTTTTTTTTTTTCAATTTAAGGCTCATGCCCTACCACTTTAACCAGACCTCTAAATTTTTATCTTCCCAAAACAGGGAAGAAACTTGAATAAATATGTAAAACGACTTGGTGATAAGATTTTGGGCTAGAAAAAAATCATATCCAGTAGCCTGGGAATGTGGTTTAGTGGTAGACTGCTTGCCTAGCATGCATGAAGCCTGGTTCAATTCCTCAGTACCATAGGAACAGAAAAAGCCAGAAGTGGCGCTGTGGCTCAAGTGGTAGAGTGCTAGCCTTGAGCAAAAGAAGCTCAGGGACAGTGCTCAGTTCCTGAGCTCAAGCCCCAGGACTGGCCAGAAAGAAAGAAAGAAACATAGCCATAGCATTAGTCTAGGATCACATACTATTTGTATGGCTGGCCGTTGAGAAAGAATACCTGGATTAAGAATGGAGCAGTTGAGAAAAAATACCTGGATTCAGAATGGAGAAGTGAAGAAGTATGCGTAAACTGGAACCCACAGACATGTCCATGTCTGATTCTGACTACGTGTTAAAAAACTTCACGGGGTAAAACAGCTGCTTTATTTCTGCCTTCCACATCTTGTACAAGTGACTCTTTTGGCAAAGTCTAACATGATACCATACAGGGAAAGTGGTAATGGAGAGTAATAGAGAGGATAAATATGATCAAAGTACATTTTATGCAGAGTTGAAAGTCACAATAAAACCCATTATTTTGTGCAGTTTATAGAAATCGATATATAAATTGACAATTGATGAATAGCCTGCTGTTAATGAGAACTTGCTATATGCCATATTCCTTGTTGAATGCTTTCTGTGAGTTTTTTCCTCTCCATCACGCTTCATTTTGTGCCTGCCTGAGCAACCTAAGATTCAAAAAAACCACTACTCTCCTCAAATTGCTAAGCTATGTGCCTTAGGCCACAGAGCCAGCAAGCAACCAATGGCAATAGGATTAATATTAAGGTCTGTCTAATTTTCTTGTTTTTAACTTCTATGTCACTATCTAAGGCTTACATATATAAAGTAACTAAGGAACTTGTCATTCCTCTTTGTAATTCTGAATGCTTTGTGAGACTGGAATACGATTCATAGACATTTACTAAAATTATTCATATAGAAAAATCTTTAAAGATTAGAAATATTTCTTAGTAATATTTGAAAATATGTAGACATCGGGGGCTTTAAGTGATAAAACAATAAAATCATATAATAGAAAAATGCTCCAAATCCATTTTTTATTCTAGTTATTTATTTTTAATACTCATCCTGACTCAGTCTCTTGAATGCTGGAATGACAAATATGCACCACCACACCCAACTTTATCTTTTTTCAGTACATTTATTTTGAAGCAGGGTGCTGGTGGTTCATGCCTATAATTCTAGCTATTCAGTAGGCTAAGATCTGAGGATTGCAGTTCTCAGGCAGCCCAAGCAGGAAAGTCCACTGAGATTTTATCTCTAATTAATCATGAAAGAAGCCAGAAGGGGAGCTATGGCTCAAATGGTAGAGTACGAGCCTTGAGCACTAAAGTTCAGGGACAGTGTTCAGGCCCTGAGTTCAAGCCCCAGGACCTGTAAAAGAAAATACATTTATCTTAAGCAGTTACTTTTTGTTCATTGCTAAATTCACCTTGAAGGGACAGATTAAGACTTTGTTCTGCTGTGAATCAAAGTTTTATGTCAATACGGTGTATGTATAATATGAAAGATCGATTATTGTTTTCCCCATTATTTTCTTTGCTTCTGTGTAGAAACTAATTTAAAATGTTTATTTTTAGAAATTATTATCTGTAAGTAGTTGTGGAAAGGAGATACCACTTAACAAAGCAGTTTATGATTAAGATTTCCCATTATTTTCAAGTCTCACTTGCTTCAAAATTACGACTAATTTTGGGTAATTGCAAAATAAAACTCAGAATTTCAACAAAAAAAAGACTTTAAAAAAAAAGAAAATACCTCATGGGTATCATACCATTTATTTGTCTTTTTTTGAAAGACAAGAATGTAACTTATCTCTAGGTTCAACAACTTTTAAAATATTTTCCTCAGGGTAACAAGTGAGCCCTCTGGGTTAGTCTCCATGTCTTCACAAAGTATTCAAAAGGTTCTATTATTTTAAGATTATATAAGCCATAACCTTCTTCCTGCATAGATAAACTACAGTATGTTGCAGTGCACTGAAAACAGAAAACAATTGTGGCCGTTGCTGAAAAACATTTTGAATTATGAAACACCCACTCTTTGTTCAAGGAACTGGCAGACAAAGGTGGCAGTCAACACAAAGATTTAGTATTCATAAGACTGAATCCTTTTCAGTTTTTAAATTATAAAGTATTATTTTCTTTTTTATTAGCATCTATTGATTGTACAAAGAAGGGTAAGTATACATTTTAATGTTTTCTTCACACAACCCCAATAGGTCACCTAGGAAAGCCGTGGGAGTCATTATATACCAACTACTTTGGAGACCAATGGCCTAAATTAAATGGCCACTGGGGCTTGAACTGTCCCTGGCTACGTTGTGCTCAAGGTTAGCACTCTACCATTTGAACCACAGTGCCCACTTCCGACTCGCTCTGTGTATGTGGTGCTGAGAATCGAACCCAGGGCTTCATGCATGCTAGGCAAGCACTCTACCACTAGGCCACATTCTCGCCCCCAATGGTAAACTCTTAACCATGAGCTTGGAGGCCAAATGAGTAGCTGGGTGGTAGGCAGAAACACATAGACTTAAGAGGAATGAGAAGCTGGGCACTGATGGCTCATGCCTGTAATTTTAGCTACATGAGGCTGAGATCTGAGAATCATGGTTCAAAGTCAGCCTGGGCAGGAAAGTCCATGAGACTCTTAATCCCCAAGAAACTACCAAAAAGCCAAAAATGGCACTGTGGATCAAATGATAGTACACTGGCCTTGAGCACAAAAGTTCAGGGACATTGTCCATGCCCTGAGTTCAAGCCCCAGGACTAGCATAAAAAAGAGGAGTGAGAAGCCCCTTCACTGCCCTTGACCAGAAAAAGGCCACTCCAGGCCTGCTCATGAAGTAGATAGAAGGAGATAAAATAGGATACAGAGCTAAACTTAATTCTATCCTATGCTAAAATATTTTTTGTACTGAAACAGTATTTCTGTACCTCAGGAAAAAGACGGAGAAATTTTAATATAGACTACAACATACCTAAATTACAGTTAACTAACACTGATAATGTTCTCGGTTGATTCAAAGCAGTCTCCATTGGTTAATCTGTTTAACAATCACAAGAAGCCAGCAAGGCTGGCGATGGTTTTATCTTCACTTTTTCAGAGAAGAAACTGATGCCTAGAGGAAGTCTCAACTTGTCAATAACACGGGTCTACAAAAATGGTATAGAAACAAAGCTAGGTTTGAGTTAGCCAAGTGTTGTTGCTCTTCCTACTGTCCCCAGACTATGGCATCTAGCTCAAGCCAAATACGAAACTAATGAATTCCACTTGAGGTATTCCTCTACTCTTCCTTAGATTTCTACCCTCCAATCTAAATGAAAAAAATATACCCTGATTCCTTGACTTATAAGACAGTTCTACATCTCCTGAAAATGCATACTTCATAACTGCATTCCTCAGTCACCCAAAGACGAGGAACAAGTCTGGAAATGTACTTAGTCTACAGACACCATGTGCAACATAGTTTTCATTTGCAATCTTGCTTCTGCTTATTCCTCTTGTTATGATTACAAACTGTCCTGTAGTCCATTCAATGGGAATGTGCAATTGTTTTCATTTAGCCACCAACTTGACAACCCTTAGGTCTGTGAAGCAATGCACAAAGTAAGAACTGCTGTAAAATTTTTCTCACCTAAGACATACATAGATGGAATAAAGGGGAAATATTAAAATTTCTTGGCTTTTACCCCTTTGAAACTTGATGTGATATCTTCCATAGAATGAAGTTGCTTTTCAAGGCAGCTTATTAATGGAAGAAAGAAATTAAGTATTCCTAAGGGAATTATTTCAGTACAGATGAAGTTCAGCTAGTGTTTCCTTTAAAAAACGTTAGTACCTCAGCATGGCAAAAAAACAGAATTGCACACATTTAGCAAGTTTACCCTCACTTCATTTCCAATGTGTGTTTGTATATATATGTGTGTTGTGCCTGTCTTTTGGCCAAAGCCAGTTCACATAACCATAACACACATAAACACGCATACATACGTACATGCACACACACACACACACACACACACACACACACACACACACATACACGTTCAACATGAAAGAAACCCAGAGTAATCTTGTTGATCCAGAAAGCTATAGAACATCATAGATATGGATTAAATTTAATTGTATCAACCTGGGAAAATTAACTCTATTTCAGTTTCCTAACTTAAAATGGTAAAATAATCATTCCTATCCCCATTGTATCATCAGGAAGATGAATGAACCAACACATGTAAAATTCTTACCACACTGCCTGGAAATCAGTAAGCACTCAATAAATGTTAGCTTTTTAAAATGATGGTCATTAGCTTCTAGTATTATCATCCTCACTGCTGTATAAGCAAGAAGCCTAAAGACTCATTTCTTTTTAAATGCATCGAGAAAAGACTACACCATCACTACAAAATGTTATTTCTCCTAGAGTAGACCTGAATAATATTACCCAGTAGTCCAGGAAGGGATCTGACAAGCACAATGCTGAGAAGATATTCTCAATGTAAACAAAGTGCTAACTATATAGAAAATGGCAAGATTTAAACAGGAGAAGCATACTTGGAAACAGTTTCTCGACTTCCCTTAGAAATGGAACAGACTTATGAGAGAGCTGGTAAGATCCCCATCCAAAGCTATACCAGAAAAGTTGCAAATACCCATTTTTTCTGACATAAAAAGTAAGCCTTGGAGCCCAAGAATTCTATGTCTGAACCTCTAACACATCTCTATATGCCCAGAAGCTATAATGGGAAATTTTCATTATTAATCTGCAGAAAAAATGATACTGAAACACTGGTTCCTGCCCTTTGACCAAAGTCAGTTCATATAACCGCAATGGAAGCTCTCTGCCCCAGCACCGTAAAGACAATACTCCCCAAGTACACCTCCTAGCACCATTATCACTTTCACCTTTAAATGTCATTAGCCAAAGAAATTAACAGGCACATTAAATTTTCCATTTGCAAATGAGCAGATCCAATTTTTTCAGATGACTCAGGATGAGAAATAGTCTGAATTTTCCATCCAACAGTGAACTCAGAAAAGCCAATACCACACCCACCTAAGGTTTTATTGATTTTCAATACCCCAAACCAATCTGCAAGTTGTATTACTTCCTTAATGCAAAAAGCTCATTTATAGAAATATCAAAGCTCATTTATTGAAATACCAAAATGAGATAAGCTTGCGAGCTAAATTGACATTTTCATATTAAAGACGTATGGCCCTAGATTTTTTTACGTTCTAAGAAGCTCTTTCTCTCGCTCTTTCTTTTTCCAGTCCTGGGGCTTGAAATCAGGGCATGGGCACTGTTCTTTTGCTCAAGGATAGCACTCTACTGCTTGAGCCACAGCACCAATTCTGCCTTTTTTCTGTTTATGTGGGACTGAGTAATCAAAACCAGAACTTCATGCATGCTAGGCAAAGCACTCTACCACTAAACCACATTCCCAGCAGAAGCTCCTTCTCTATACGTCCAATGTACTTTCATATTTTGAAGGTAGGACAAGCATCTAAACATTTAATGTACACATTTCCCAGGCCAAGATGAACATGGAGAACCTACCCATCTTCTTAGCTACTTAGAGTACATTTTTTATACCAAAAAGAGCTTTGTGTGTTTTCCAACTCTGGAAGGTTGGACTGGGTATTAAAGCAACTTGAGAACAAGAATCAAGAGATAATTTTGCTTTGAGAACTGAGGTCAGTTTTCAGTATAGCAGGCAAGGCCAATCGTAGAGCTTGTACATAGATCACTCAGTCAAAAAGCGCTGTTGTTCCTATCACTTCATTTTCTGACAAAGGGTGGAGTTTCTGGCTCTTGTCATCACACAGGCAGTCCTGCCTCTACCCAAAATAGCAAGGTTATTTCTAGTGTCTCCATTTATGTCATAGGCTTCACACTCTCAACTTTACCCACACTATCTATAAGGGCTGTCTGGGAATATAAGAACATATTAAAAAGAAAACTCTAGACCAATTTCTTTAATGAAAATATATACAAAACGTCTCAATAAAATACATACCACGATGCACATTGACTCATGCTTCTAATCCTAGCCATTCAGGAAGCCAAGGACGAGACAGTCAAGGATGAGATAGCTCAAGGTCAGTACAGGCAAAAAGTTCATAAAACTTTATCTCAATCAACAAAAACATGGATGGGGTTCTGTGTGTCTGTCATCCCAGATACATAGCAAGCATAAATAAGAGGTTCATGGTCCAGGGTGGCTCAAGAATAAATGGAAGATTTTAGTCCAAAAATAATGGAAGCACAAAGTGCCTGCCTGGCAAATACAAACCCAAGAGATAAAAATCTAAATTGCAGCAAGAAAAAATACTTGTGAGCCAAATTCATACCAAATAGAAAAGATCATACAATATGATATAGTTGGTTTCATTGCAGGGATACAAGAATACTTTAACATATGCAAATCAATAAATAAAACACAGTACATTCAGAAAAATCAAGGACAAAAAACACAGAATGATCTCAATAGATGCATAAAAATCCTTAGATAAATTTCAACATTCTTCATGGTAAATTTTCTGGAAAAAATATAATAAAGACTGCAGGACATACTTATAACCAACAATATATTAAATGGGGGAAAACTGAAACTCAGTCAGGAATAAGAGCACCCACTCTCCCACTCTTACTCAACGTAATACTGGAATTTTAGAGCAATTAAGCAAGACAAATAAATAAAAGGAAATCAAGACCAGGAACCAGTGGTTCATACATGTAATCCTAGCTACTCAGGAGGCTAAGATCTGTGATTCAAAGCCAGACTGGGCAGTAAAGTCTACAAATGTATAAACCCCAATTAACCACTAAAAAGCCAGAATTGGAGCTGTGGATAAAGTAGCAGAGTGCTATCCCTGAGCAAAAAAGCTAAGGGACAGTGCCCACGTCCTGAGTTCAAGTCCCAGAACCAGCACACACACAAAAAAAAGAAAAGGAATTCAAATGAGAAAAGAATCAAATTATACCTGTTTGCAGATGCTATGGTCCTATATTTAAATAACCCTAGACTCCACCAAAACACTCTTAGATCTGAAGCAGAATATAAAATATAAACAGCAAAATCAGTAACCTTTCTATAATACTTGCAATCAGGAAGAAATCAGGAAAACAATTCTATTCACAACAGCTTTCCTCAAAAGTAAAATACTTAGGAATAAACTTAAGAGTATAAGACCTCTGCAACCAAAACTCTAAAAGCTTGAAGAAATACATTTGAAGAAGACACTAGAAGATGACAGAATGTCCTGTGCTCAAGGATTAGCAGAATCAATATTGTGAAAATGACTACACTATTGAATAAAATCTACAGATTTAATGCAATCCCTTCAAAATCTCAATGTTAGTCTACAGAAATAGAAAAATCAATCCATTAAATTCAAATGGAAGCAAAAAAAAACTCAAGTAGTCAATGACATAAAAGTCTTGAGCAAGAAAAATAAAGCAATGCTAGGGGTATCACAATAGCTGACTTCAATTTAAACCACATAGAAACTAAAGCAATATGGTTCAGGCACAAAAACAATCAGGGAGATTACTACAACAGGATAGAAAACTCAGAAATAAATACATATAGCAACAATCATCTGATTTTGGATAAGGGATCCAAAAACTTACATTGATTAAAAAAAAACTGCCTCTTCAATAAATGGTGCTTAGAAGAGCAGTTAGTTAGTTATCTACATGCAAAAGACTGAAACTCAATCCTTTCTCTCATCCTATGAAAACTCAGTTCCAAATGGATCAAAGATGTTAATGCACAAAATGACGAAGAGGTGATATTGTTCAAAAAGAAATGTACTCATTACCTGACTTATGGAACTGTAACCCCTGTGTTCATCACCTTTACAATAAAAAAGAGATGTTAATGTAAGACCTGAAGCTTTAGAACTACATCAGGAAAACATGGGGAAAACCTTGGAAGATATTATTTTTGTAAATAGGACTACAATCACCCAAGAAATAATGGGAAGAATTGACTAATGAAATTGCATCAAACTAAAAAGCACCTGTATATCAAAAGAAACCGTTACTAGAACGAAGAAACTATCACATCATGAAAGAAAATTTTTGCCTATTGAATGAATAAAGGATTAGTATCCAATATGTATAAAGAGCTCCAAAAATTAAACATTAACAAATAATCAAATGGAAAAAAATAATTTAACAAACAGTTCCTAGAAAAAAGAAGTACAAAGAGCTTAATAAAAACATGAAAAAGTGTTCAATATACTTGATCATAAAGAAAAATGCAAATCAAAACTACATTGAAATTCATGCAACTAGTCCAAATGACTATCATGCTGGCGAGGATGCATGAGAAAAAGGAATCCTCACGTGCTGTTGGTAGGTAATGTAAACCAGTGCAACCTCTAGAAATTAGCATAGGCTTTCATTCAAAAGAAAAACATACTTGTCCTATAACCCTATTATAGCAATCTTGGATATGAATCCTAAGGAGTGTAAATCAACACACAAGACACTTGAATATCCATGTTTATCATGGCATTAGTCACAATAGCTACGTTGTGGAATCAGCCTAGACGCCCAACAACTGATGAATTCGTATGCACTAAAAATGACATGAGAACAACAGGCTCTGTTGTGGGGAAGGGAGCCAGCAAGAACAAGGAGGACTACTGGAGTGTGTGACTGACAATGAGTATGGTCAGAGATGTTTATCTGCATCTATGACAATAGAACAGTGAAATCTGTTGAAATTGGTTTAAGGGCAAAGGGGGTAACAGAGTATTACAAAAGGGGTGAGACTGATGGGATACATTGGATGCAGGAATGGAAATGTCACAATGAAATGTCCTTGTACAACCAATGTATGCTAATAAAAATGTAAACAAACACACACACACACACACACACACACACACACACACACAGCATAATAAAGCTCACCGAATACTCCCTGAAAAAAAAAGTGGAAAGAGGGAAGGAAATTAAGGGAATATAATGGTGAGGTTGTTCAAAATACACTATATTTATCTATGGAAATTTGACAGTAGAGCTCTGTTGTACAACTGACAAGGGGGAGAAGGAAGAGACGGGAGGAGAGAAGAGAGGGAGCTCTCGGGAACCATGGATGGTGGCACATACTTGATACTCCAGCACTCAGTACACTGAGGCAGGAAGTGCAAAATGTTGAGGTCGGATGCCAGCCTGGACTCTACATACCTGATTTGAAAAAAAAAAAGTCCTTTGGGGTGTCAGAGACCCAGGTTGCCTCTAAGAGCCAACCTCGTTCTATTCTTAGTAAGTCTCTTAGCCAACCTGTGTCCTGACTGATAACTATGGAAGTCTGACATGGTGGGAAGTAGGCCATGACAGGCACCCAACATGAAGCCAATGAGCTATAATCTGTACATGTATAGGATAGAGTACCACGCTTATGGGGCCTGCTTTTTGTAAGTGCACCAACTCCTGGTATGCATGCACCTGCACACACCCATAATACTCAGTCCTCTGCCATATCCTATTCTTCCACCATTTGTGCTAGATGAATTAGAAAATTTCCACACCAAGGCTCTGACACCTGTTTCCAGATCAATGGGCTGATGTGTATTCCCCTCATATAATTCCATATATTGTAAAGAGAATCTCCAGAAACAAAACACGATTTTGTTGCTTTCTCTAATGGAAAACTCAGGCCTTGAGACCTGATTGTAAGGAAAGAATTTGGCAAAGGAAGATCCTTTCTCCACACCCTACAAATCACAAGGTTTGGGTGACTGCCTACTCCCTCGACATAAAACTGGCTCCAAGTCTAAACATACACATATGGTGTCCAGCTGCTTCTCACTTTAAAGTCCGAAACTTGGCCTCCCTCTTGTCTTCCACAACCTACATTCCGTCACCTCCTTACAGATGACTGATGGAAGCCATATGTTCAGAATTTACATCCATTGTGTGCATAATGGAAAATTCTAGTCAGACTTCTGCAATAGATATCTGGATGTCAACTTTGTTATATTTTTGTGGGCAAAGAGCAAAGCCATTTGGCAATCATCTGTCTCTTCCTATCTTATAAATAGTAAAATCAATTTTGTTATTTAAGTAAACTTCCTTGATGGTAAATTCTGAAGATTTTTCTCAACACACTCCAAAGTTATGTGATTTTCTTTTTTCTATTTAGACTAATATCTCTTTGAGAGGTGAAACTTAACCTTACATTTTGAAATACTTTCTGATCTGTCCTCACACAGAAAGATATATAGTACACACACAAGTAGTGCATCATTCCATTGTAGAAACCTCTATTCTAACCTAGACCAATGTGCATCCATGTCCTGACCTAGGCCACTTTGTCTCATGGTCTCCTAATTGTTTTCATATGGTCTGCATGATACCCTTTATATAACCTATAAAACCTACTACAATGGTGGACAGTAAAAATTCTGTAAAGTGAATGGCCGAATCAAATTAATCTTTATAAAATTTGGGAAGGACATTTTAAAATAATAAAATGAAGAGGGCTGTATGGGTGGCTCAGAGGACAAATGCTTGCTTAACAAGCATACAGCCCTGAGTTCAAACCTTAGCACCAAAAAACCCACAATGTAATCTAACAAAGAATAATTTAAAATAAAATAAAATATATGACTGAAGAGAATGACTATTAAAATAAAACTAGGGGAATTTTCTGGAGAGATGTAACTATTTTGTATCTTCATTGTGGTGGTTACATGAATCTTTAAGTATATTCAAAGTCAGAGAATTGCATACTTATCAGAAAGCTAAGTTTACCACAATTTTAGGACAAAATTATATAATCTAATACAAAATTATATTTTCAGGATAAATGTAAAATAAGTGTATGAATTCTAGTTAAGACTCATTTCTGTCATTAATCTTAAGATTTCATCTAATCTTGGTTTCTTACCCAGAACTACATAAAGTCCTCCTCTCAAATGGCCCTGGATCTTTCAACATAGAGCCAAACAAGTTTTATATAAGAAAATAAGCTTCACATAAGGTTTCATTAAGTTCTGTATCTTTTGATAAGGTCTGCCTTCTGAATTATGTCCGAGGTCGCAATATCCAAGTAATCAAAAGAAGCTTAAGTCCAGATAAGTATATTAAAATAACAGAGCCTGGAGTTGGTGCTGTTGCTCAATAGATCTCAACATGAGTGAGGCTATGGATTCAGTCCCTAGCCCCAAAGGGAAAAAAATTCAGATCTTGGCTAGAATTTATTCCATTCCTGGTACTTTTCAAGTGTACCACAAATGTTAAATAAGACAGAATTTTTCTATTGTGTTTACATCTTTCCTCCTACAGTGTAGGATTCAAGGCAACGTATTGCTATAATGTATTGTATATAAATTATGTTAACTAAAATTCAAGGCAAGCAGCAAGGCCAGAGGGAAGGGTAAGATATAGATATTGGAACCACAGAGACCTCTATAGTTAATAAATTATAAGCTGTAAATTTAGTTCTGGGCAGTCTGGCAGCCAAAACAAAACGATCATGTTTCCATATGAACATTTACTAGATTTGTATTGTCCGTGAGGAATAAGAGCATGCCATGTCCTCAGAATAAATAAAGATTTTCCTGGGACTCCGTTCGAAAATTTCTCATGTGGGGATGTGATATAAAGGACACTGAAGAAAAAAGTGAATGCAGTCTTCAACAACAACATCCTTACAATGTATTTCATTAGTGCTACAGAATTCTTAAAACATTCGGTTAAAAAAAAAAAAAAACCATTGCTGAACCAGATCAGTTATCACTTGTGGCAACTTTACCCTTCCCGAGTCTCAGTTTCCCATTTATGGAAATCTAGCACTAGATTTGTTGACCTCCTAGGCTTCTCTTAGGTCTGATATTCTTTGATTTTGTGGATTTTTACAAATTTTTATTCTAAAAACTCATGTAGTTATCTCAAACCTGTTTCTGTTGTATGTGTGTATTGCATATGACCTAGAACAGTTCATTTGCCTTCTGTGTCTTCCAATGAAGCAAGCCTTCAATGCAGATATGACAGCTTGCAATCTGATATAATTACTTAATGATGAAAAATCTCATAAATCCTACATTATCCTCTTAAAATGTAGAGCCTATAATCTGCAAATAAAGATACTTCACCTCTTCCAAATCCAATTTGACTATCTATTATTTGGGGTTTTTACATTTTTCTACCTAGGTAGAAATTTTTCTTCTAACCTGAGCTCTGATGAGAAGCAGCACTGACTTACCAAAGAAGAAAGTAATTGAAGCAAGTACTCTCAAGTTCCATCCTGCTGTATTTTCACACCCAACATACAATGTATTGAACTATGATATATTTTGCTCCTGGCCTGACCACCAGCTAAAATATAAGTTTCATGAAGGCATAAATATGAACTTGTTCTTTACAGTGATGAACTTCCAGTGCCCAGAAAAGTATTTTGCTCATAGCAAAGTCTCAATATTTGTTGCAAAATAAATGCAAGTGAATCATAACTGCCAAAATTTAGTCATATGACAATGAATGGTCTAAGTCTCAGTCTTCTTAAAACAAAGGTAAGGATGCAAGTAAAGTGTTTGAAGAGTGTTAAGAACTCACTGCAATGAAAAATACACTCACCAATAACTATGCAAGATCCCAAATAAATGTACTGCTCATGCATTGCCATCTCTGACTATAACTCACTTGTGAAAATCAACTACAATCAACTATCCCTACTTTCACATCAAACATTATTGACTTCTGGCCTTTATCTCCTTAGGTAATAACACCCAGATGATATAGGAAGCAGCCCAGACCCATGGAATCATGGGTTGTCACAGAAAGAAGTAGATTAAAGGTAACCTTTCATTTTATAGGTGAGGACACTGAAGCTCAGAGAGAAGTGAGTTGCCTAAGGTCACAGCTCGATCTGGGTCTGCTGCTACCTAGAAACAAATCTCCAATTTACTGTGACCTTGAGCAAATGACTTAACCTTTCGAAGCAGTTAGAGGAGAATAACAATATCTACTTCAGAACTGATGTGAGAATTAAATGAAATAATGCATGAAAGACATGTAGCACTGTGCCTGACACTAGTAAACACCAATAAATGTTAATTACCTCTCCCTGCTAAATACACACAGAGGTGCAGTACAAATCTCTCTCTTTTTTTTTCCTCCTTTGTCCACCTCTACACACAACTCAGGCCACCTAAATTAGTCTCAATACTTCTATAGTTATTGTAATCATCTTTCATTATTAAAGAGTTTTTGAAACCAGTTTAAGCATATAAGAGACCCCAATAAAAGGCAAACTTAACAGAGAACACTTTATTCGCTGAAAGAAGAAATTCACTGCTGGAATATTTTAGCTAGCACATTTTAAATTGGAATTGTTCACCGGAAGTGCATTTACTGACTACCATTTCAGTGTGAGGAGCAGTGGCAGAGTTCCAGGCACACCTGCATTCATTTCAAGCCATCTGGAAAGTTCCTGACATCCTCATTTCCTCCAGTGTAAGTTCCATAGTCCCTATGCTATTGTCTGCCCTCCAAAAGTTGATGAAAAAGAAAGGAAGTCACTTTTAAGGGGGTCTACTCTGCAAATGCTTTATTTAGTAAATCCCCCACAAAATTTGGCACTTTACTAGTTTTCTGAATGCACAAAGAAATTGAGAAAATAGAAGACGACTGTCAATAAGTTTGACAAAAGTGCACTGCCAGATGCTTTTCCAAATTGCATTCACATCTTCTACTCTCTCTTAAAGATAACCCTGTTGGACTTAACTTAAAGATCTTATTGGGAAATCCAATATGATTTATACAATCTGTGCAAAATTTGTTCAGAAAGTCATAATATGAGTTTGTTCCCAACTACAGACCTACATCGCTATGATGACATGTTCTAAGAAATAATCATTAGACAAAATTGTGGGCAATCATTGAGTATACTTGTATAAGCTAAGATGGCTCCCCTATCACTGGGCAATGAAATCTTATAGGACCACCATCCTGTGTACTGTCCCATAAATAAAAGAAACATCATTATGTAGACATCACTCATTAAGTCTGTCCTATGCTTCTGTTAAACATAAACACATCTCTTAGTCAGATGCTAGTGACTTATATATGTAATCCCAGCTACTTAGGAGGCTAAATTCTGAGGATTGAAGTTAAGAGCCAATCTGAACTGACAAAACCACAAAATTCATAGAACACTAGCCATGAATAAAAAGCCGAGTGAGATCTCAAGGTCCTGAGTTCATGACTCAGGACTGACACAAAACAAATATAAAACCCTTAGGAACACATAAGATGATGCTAAGTGAAATGAACTCCATGTTATGGAAACAAGTGATATATCACAGTTGTAACTACTTTCAACGTCCTATGTGTATGTGTAGTTTCTATTATTGATGATGTTCTTGTATCACCTTCCTATGGTTGTACCTACACTATCTCTGTAATCTTATCTGAGTATATTGGAAACCGTGTTTACTGGTATTGGAAGTAGGAAATTCAAAGGGAATACCAAATTTGAGAGACACAGGGTAAAAAAAGAGAAATAACTACAAAAGCAATACTTGCAAAACTGGTGTAAGTGAACTGAACACCTGGGGGGGGGAGGGAAAGGGTGGAGGGAAAGGGGGGAGGGAGGAGGGCATGAGGGACAAGGCAACAAACAGTACAAGAAATGTATCCAATGCCCAACGTATGATACTGTAACCTCTCTGTACATCAGTTTGATAATAAAAATTTGAGAAAAAAAAAACAAATATAAAACATAAGTACATTTCATCCTGTGTACATCCCTATGGCATTGCAATGGGAAAGAACTAAAATTCTGAACAAGCACTGCTATACTCCAGTTGTAGGGTAGAAGAAATAGACTCAAGTCCAATTCCAATTCAAACAATGCAAGCACTAAAACCACCAGTGGAGCCTTCAGGATACCCTTAATAAAAACAAAGCTGCTATTTCTCATAATTTAGTTTTAGATTAGAGATTTGCTGTGTGGAAAACCAAAGGACCAAGATCAGGTAATAAACCCATCCAATTACATTCTACCTATTAGTCAGCTTCATAAGTGGTCCTCAGAAATTTCTCTTCAAAACAGCCTTCAGATTGCAAAAACTACCATAAAGGAGGTATTCTGAGTTATAAAATAAGGCTTCAGAATTATGGAGACTCAAACAAGTTGAAATACAAGCTTTAAAACTTATAAGCTTGGGCTGGGAATATGGCCTAGTGGCAAGAGAGCTTGCCTTGTATACACGAAGCCCTGGGTTCGATTCCTCAGCACCACATATATAGAAAGGCCAGAAGTGGCGCTGTGGCTCAAGTGGCAGAGTGCTAGCCTTGAGCAAAAAAGAAGCCAGGGGCAGTGCTCAGGCCCTGAGTCCAAGCCCCAGGTCTGGCAAAAAAAAAACTTATAAACTTCTGTGCCTCTAACCAAATACTTTCACCTGTCTAAATTCCCCATATAGAGCACTAAAATGAGTATCATACTACTTCATGTGATTTTTGTATTTAAAAAGATAGATATCATAATGACTTTTCACTACTTTGTGACATTTCAGCATAGGCCTTGTAATAGTAAGTCTGTGCCACTGTATCCTCGCTTTATCTTTAGCACCAGTCAGCTCTCATCAGGATGCAGGACAGAGAGTTAGTACAGCACCAGAAAGGACCCATTCTGCATGTAAAGACCACAATGTTCCTGTTACTTGTATCTCAGAAGACCACGTCATCCTTGCTAACTAATCAAAAGAATGTCAAAAATTGCTTTCATTGAAAGGCTTCCTAATGTACATGATGGGTATTAAGAATGAGCTGTCACTGACTTTTTAAAAATACCTAAACTATTTTATATACTCTCCTGATCTTGTATTAAACAAGGTATGATAATGGCAATCCTCTGTCTTGAGTGAATTTATCCCCTCTGAGCTCACCCATTGGATTTTGATTTTGTATTCATTGTCTAATACCCATTATAAAGCATTAAAAGCTCTACTTCAGGGAATGATGTCTCTAAGAATACAGGAGTAGCAGAAGACTGAGTCTTGGCCCCCCTTAAACAATGAAGCAACTAAAGAGCTGGACACCCATGACTGTAATCCTAGCAACTCAGGAAGCTCAGATCTGAATATTGTGATTTCAAGACAGTCCAGGAAGGAAAGTCCATGAGATTCCAATTAACCACCCCAAAAGCTGGAAGTAGAGCTGTGTCTCAAGTGGTAGAGCACTAGCTTTCTGCAAAAGAGGCTCAGAGTTAGCACCCAGACCCTGAATGTAAGCGTAGAATGGACACACACACACACACACACACACACACACACACACACACACTTTAATTACCTGCTTTAAAAAACTGCTACAATAAACTTTTAAAGTACACTTGAATTTAAAAGTCAAAACAACAACTGTGGAAGATTTGAACAAAGAAGTGATTTATGTGTGGTAAGAGCATAATGCTGTGCTTGAATTTAGGTCATCTCGCTCTCATTTGGCTTTTTCATTCATATGTGGTATTCTATCAATTGAGTCATACCTCTACTTGCAGCTTTTTGCTGATTAGTTTCAAATAAGTCTTCTCTGGCTGGCTTTGAACCAAGATCCTCATATCTTACCCTCTTGATTAGCTAAGATTACAGGAGCCTAGTTCACAATGCTATTTTAAATTGTTTGCCCACTATGCCAAGCCTACACAAAAGTTCTTAAAAGCCTGAAATTCTGCCAGGAGCAAGTAACTCATTCCTATAACACTAGCTATGCAGGAGGCTAGCATCTGAGGATTGCTATGCCCCAGCAGGAAAGTCCATAAGACACTTATCTCCAACTAATCACAGAAAGCCAATTGAAACTATTTCTCAAGGGAAAGAGAACCAGCCTTGAATGAAAAAGCTAAGGGACAGTGCCTGGCCCTGAATTCAAGACCCAGGACCCACACCAAACAAAACAATTGGCAAATTTACATGTAAGTCAGTGAAGATTATTTAGCTCAATCAGGAGGAAACAATAAAGAGCCTGAGACTTACGAAACACCATCAAGTATGTTACATATGTATTGTGTAAACAGATTGCCAGGAGGAAAGAAGGAAGAAAAAAAACAACCCAATATAGCAAGATATAATGATGAAAAAATTCCCAAATGGAAGAAAAACATGAAACTATATATCCAAGAAGTGCCACAAAATCCAGACATCATAAATCCATAGATTTCCACACCAAGACACATAATAGTCAAATTTCCCAAAGTCCAAGAAAGAGATCACCTGGAGGAAAACTAAAGAGAATCAATCAATCAAATGAGAAACCCTCAAGAAGATAACAATTTATCTCCTCAAAACATGGTACCAGTAAGATGCATATTTACAGTTTTGAAAAAAATAACGTAAACCAGAAACCCTGTCCTGCAAAAATGAAGGAAAAAAATAAGATATCTCCAGGTAAACAAAACACGAGAAAGTTCATCAGTGGCAGATAGGCTATACCACAGATGCTATCAAGAATCCTACAGGATAAAATAAAACACACTAGACATGAACTCGAATATTGTATACAAATAAGGTACAATGATCAGAGTATTTACATAGGTAAATATTATATATTAGTCATGTTGCATATATACCTTATAATTCATTCTCTCTTCTTCCTTCCTTTTTCCTCTCTATTGGTCCTAAAATGACTTTGACACAAGCAAATATAAAGATAATTACCAAGCTATCATAATTTGTACATAAAGATGTAATTTCTGAAAATAACAACTCACCAGAGAGATGGAAATATAAAGGAACAGACTTTGTATGCCATTGAAACTACATATTAATTCCAATTTGATTCATACAAAGTTAATATGGGAAGTGGCGCTGTGGCTCAAGTAGTAGAGTGCTTCTCATGACCACAAAGAGGCTAGAGGATAGCACCCAGACCCTGAGTTCAAGCCCCACAACTGACAAAAAAAATATGTTTTTAAAAAATGCTAAAAAGAAAGTTAATATGTAATCACCAAGGTACAAACCAATTGAAATAATATATGTGTGTGTGTGTGTGTGTGTGTGTGTGTATGAAAAAAGAAGGGAATCAAAATCATATACTAAAAAAAGTCACAAAAGAGCATTAGTGGAGGAACTAAGAGACAAAGTTATAATTCAATAACAATGGAGAAATAATTCAATAGATTCAAAGGTTACAATAGACTTTTTCCAAGGAAGATATTCAAGTGGTCTCAAATCACGTAAGATACTCAGGATCATGAATCATTAGGCAGATGCAAATCAAAACCATATGATATTTCATTTCACAATGCTAAGACAACTGATTTTTTAAATAAATCAGGCACAGACTTGTAATCCTAGCTGTTGGCAGGCTGAAGCAGGAGGATTACAAGTTTGAGGTTAAGCTTGGGCTACTTTGTGAGACATTATCTTAAAATAAATAAAGAAAAAGTGTTGTTTGGCTGTGGTGAAAATGGGAGCCCCCAGAGACTCCTAGTGGGACGTAAAAATGTTGCAGCACTATGCAGCTGTTTGGTGGTTTCTCAGAAAATTAAACATAGAATTATCATAGGATTCAGCAATTCCACTTCTAGGTACATGTCCAAAGTCACTGAAAATAGCTACTCAAACACTCACACGTGTGTGTTCATAACAGTACCATTTAGAATAGCCAAAATGCAACAACAGGCTAGATGATTTTTAAAAGGTAGTCTGCACACTAGGGTAGTATTCAGTAATTAAGAAAAATAACATATATTGATACCTGCTACAACATGGATTGACAGTAAAAATACTATACTATGTCAAAGGAGCTATTCACAAAAGCTCACATATTGTGTGACTGTGGTTCTATAAAATGTCTACAATAGGAATATCCATGGAAACAATAACAAGATAGGTGATGGCCAGAAGCTTAGGAAGAGGGTAGTACTTATGAAATAAGTATGAACTTCATTTTTGAGTGAAGTGTTCTGGAATTAGATAGTGGTGATACACAGTATTGTGAATATATTAAATGCCAACAAATTGTACAGATTAAAATGGCTCCTGACTCATTTTATGGTATATAAATGCTACTACAATGAAAATAATAATGTATTAAAATCTTGCTTCTGAAATATGAGCATGCCTTCTTCTTGTGACTCTTTTAGATATGTTATGGTCAACCTTTAAAAGGAAGGGGAACAGGAGAAAGCAGAATGACAGAGAAATTAAGTTTGACCAAGATGCTTGGATAATAAAAATTTTTATGTAAAATAAAAACTAAAATCTAAAAATATCCATTGTATGCATAAATAAACACAGCAAAATGAAATTCCCTTGTATCATTATTTGATGTTAATTTTTAAAATGCTTTTAAAAACTCAAAAAACAGAAACAGTTTAAAACTCATCAAGCTTACAGAATAGTTTATATAAGTAATTTTGTTACTGCTATTAGTGAATGCTCATTTAATAAGTGTTCATGTGTTTGACAAAATTTGGCCCAAGATTACTTTCATTATAACTTCTTAAGGAGATTGCAAAAGTAGTAAAGATCTCTTCTCTCAAACTGAACCTTCTTTGATGGCTACCAATATTTCCAAATAAATAAACATAGATAATGCAAAACTAAGATGAATTATAATTATCATATTTCAAATTAAACATTAACATCAGCAAGAACAGCAAAAATTATGAATTATTTATCATGCAAATCAAAGAATTTTAAATAAACTGCATATATAATCAGACAAGGTAAAGTCATATATAATTCAAGTTTCAGGAGCTTACCATCACCCCAGCACATGTACAAGCACAAACATTACTAGATGAGTTACAGAAATATCAAACCGATTTTAGACGATACAAATTTGACAATTACTCATAAAAACAAAACTGCCAACTGCAGTAGTTAAAGAATATTCCCTTCAGATATGGAGAGAACAATGAAAGAAATGATATTGATCAAGATGCATTGTACTCATAAATTGATGTTTGCTGAAAGGGATAACACTAATCAAGATGCATTGTATTCATAAACTGCTTTGTTAAATGGCAGCTCTTTTGTACAATTACTTTTAAAATAATACAATAAATAAATACAAATGAATTGATTATGTTGAATTAAAACCCCTGTGTGCAACTAAAGATAATTCATTCATTAATTAATGTTTCCTTGAAACCAGATTGTGTTTAAGCTCTACTTAAATTATTAGATCTTAGCCAGGCACCAGTGGCTCACACCTGTAATGCTAGTTACTCAAGAGGCTGAAATCTGAGGTTCAAGAAAAGCCTGAGATACTCTTACCTCCAGTTAGCCACCAAAAAGCCAGAAGTGGAGCTGTGGCTCAGGTAGTAGAGTGCTAACCTTGAGGGAAAAAAAGTTGAAGGACACCACTCAAGCCCTAGCCCTGAGTTCAAGCCCCAGGACTGGTACACACACGCATGTGCACTCAACACACACACACACACACACACACACACACACAATCAATCAATCTTATCCAAAGGAAATCAAAAACCACATATCAAAGAGACATTCACATACCACTGCAGCATTGCATAGTCATAATAGCCAAGATATAGAATCAACCTGATGAATAAGGAAAACACAGGGCATGTGCACAATGGAACACTGTTTAGTCATAATACATATTAAAATACTGTCATTCACAGGGTAAAAAAAGACAAACAACTACAAAAGCATTACTTGCAAAACTGTTTGGTGAAAGTGAACTGAACACCTCAGGGTGGGAAAGACAAAGGGGGAGGAGGGAGTGGGATATGAGGGACAAGGTAACAAACAGTACAAGAAATGTATCCAAAGCCTAACGTATGAAACTATAACCTCTCTGTACATCAGTTTGATAATAAAAATTTGAAAAAATTAAAAAATAAAAAATAAATAAAATACTGTCATTGTGCCAGGGCTCACACTTGTAATCCTAGCCACTCAGGAGACTGAGATCTGAGGATCATGATTCAAAGCCAGCCTGGCAGAAAAGTTCATGAGACTCTTATCTCCAATTAGCTATGTGATAACCAGAAAGTGTAGAGCCATAGAGGGCTACTAGCCTTGAGCAAAAAAAGCTCAAGGACAGAGTCCATGCCCTCAGTTCAAGCCCCACAACTAACAACAAAAATACTCTCTTTGTAACAACATGGATGGAACTAGAGGTCACTATATTAAGTAAAATAATCTACACAGAGAAAGAAAAGTACTACGGATTTTGCTAATACATGAAATCTAAATAAGTTGATCTCACTGAAGCTGAGAGTAAAATGGTGATTGCCACAGGCCGGGGGAGACAAGAAGAGGTTGGTTGATGGGTACTAAGTTACAGTCAGACAAGAACAAGATGTTCTGGTAAAATATTGCATAGTAGGGTTGCTATTGAGTACAGTAATATAGTACAAATTTCCAAAAGCTTCAAGAAAGAATTTTGAAACTTTCACCATAAAGAATAAATATTTGAGGAAACATGATTTAAACATTTAAGCTGATCTAAATATTACACAATTTGTGCTTGTATCAAAACATCATATGTTACTTCATTAATATGTATAATTGTAATGGTTTTATATATGAGCTAATAATCAGTTAAGAGAAAAAGTAAAAGAAAAACTTGGAGGCTGCAGATCTTATGTACAGAGAAATAGAGAGAGAATAAGAGAGACGTGGCTTATCTGGCTCAACATGAGGACCTCCAGTTCTATCCATTTTTTTCCGCAAATAACATAGTTTCATTTTTCTTTATTCATTTCATTTTTCTTTCTTTTTTTTTTTTTTTTGGCCAGTTCTGGGGCTTGGACTCAGGGCCTGAGCACTGTCCCTGGCTTCTTTTTTTGTGTTTTTACTCAAGGCTAGCACTCTGCCACTTGAGCCACAGCGCCACTTCTGGCCATTTTCTGTATATGTGGTGCTGGGGAATCGAACCCAGGGCCTCATGTATATGAGGCACTCTTGCCACTAGGCCATATCCCCAGCCCCTCATTTCATTTTTCTTTATGACTAATCCTCCTTGGGATATATAACATCAATGTTCAAGATACTAGGCATAGGTTCCTATTTCATTCAGGAAAAGGAATCTTAGCTGCAAAAGCCATCACAGGGGATAAATTACAACCATGAGATTACAGCAACTAATGAATTATAATCCCTGCTTTTGTTTTAGGATGTTTAGAGAAATATAGGAGCAAGGATGAATCTTCATGATCTAGCATGACTTTAATTGATACAAGTGGTAATGTGAAGGAAATAAGAAGGATGGAATTAATGAATAATATAAGGTCTGTAAGTCAGGAAGAGGTAGTAGCTTAGGTTACTAGGGGTTAATAATGTGGAGTGACATAGATATAAAGTATCTTTAATGATGAGAATTGGAATATCAATAAAAAATAGACTGAAAATAAAGGAGAGCTGGTGGTTTAGTAAAATGCTAAAAGTATAGGTAGCAAAGAATTATGGTTAAGGTGATATAGATAGAAAAAATAGGAAGGAGAGACGTGTAAGTGGTTAAGGGTAAATGGAAAGGAAAGAAAATAGTGCCTAAGATTAATTATTGAAAGGCAAAGGTTGTGGTTCATATGTGATGAGTAGAGAGAAAAGGAAGAGAGGGTAAAGCAGAACTCAAAAGAAAATAAGAAAGATGTTCAAAAATCAATACAAATAAATAAACTATCAAAAAAGCCAAAAACAAAGCACTCACCAAAACAAATTTAGGAAAAAAAACTCAAAAATTTTAGGTATTCCTCTCTTCTTGTCTTCCCTCCTCCTCCCTCTCCTTTTCCCTCTCTCCTCCTTTCCCCCCTCCCTCTCTTCTTACCCCTCTCTCTATCTCTTCCTCCACATGGTTGATTTGCACAAATACAGATAATTCAAACTGGCATAAACTTGACACATACTACCCTGGCAGAATTCCAACCCATACTCATCAAGAGTAGGTAATGGTCTCTAGAAGAGTGCAATAGTGCATACTTTGTCAAGAAAAAAAGTTCACCCTTCAGTAATACCTAATCCTTATTCTATTCCCTGTTGGGAAGAAAATATAGGGAAGAAAAGAGGATTACTTTGAGGCAAGTACTCTACCACGAGTCCATATTCCCAGCTCCAAAGAAGATTACTTCGAAGTAGTCAGTTGTCTATTAAACAGAAAAGTAAAAGGTTGTACTTATCTGATAGCATTATCTGGTAGTATTAAATGGTAGAAATTTTCAGATCATATCTATCTAGATATAATGCCCATATATACACACATATATGTATATATTTCCCCTTCAGTGCCCAAATATGGATGGCAAACTAGAAATTTGCCTCTAGAATTGTGCATACTTGAGCTCTTTTTCCAATATTGTGAGAAAGGACTTTCGATATGAATATGCTCTCGAGTGAAGACTTGTGGCATCGAAGCCTCAGTATCTTACGTCTACACAGTTCTCCCTAAACTTGTAGCTTCTTCTTCTCCAAAGTCCCCGAGAACTCACAGTCTATTGCAGTCTGCAGCTGGAACCCTTTCCTGGTGGAAATTGTTATACTGTGCTCCCCATCCCTCTGCTAAGGTGCTTGCCATCCCAGTCCCCAGGATGTAGAAGTTGCTACAGTCAGTGTGCAGACCCACTTGAGGGCTCTTAGACTTTGTCTAGGTAAGAGATCAGATCCATATTCCTCTGTTGTGTTGCAGTCTATTCACTTAGCCTGCAGCTCTGGGCTTCTGGGGGCGGGGGAGCGGCAGAAGAACCTATCCTCTTAGCAGGCAGTGCCAGGCACACTGGCATGGTGGCAGGGTATGTAAATGGGGCATACAGTGGCAGCACCCATTCTGAAAAGCCACAATCTAGAGATCTGAAAAGCCACAATCTAGAGATCCACTGTGTTCATGGTCACCTGCAGCTCTGTGGCATACTGTTGGAGTCCGAAGTACTTTGTCACTCACGCTTTCTCAGCAGCTCTGCAGGAAATTAAGTGTAAGATCAGCTGTTCCATAAGGTGTATCTACAGGGAAGAATGCCAGTTGGTTTCACTCCATCACCATCTTGTCCAAGTCTCACCCATCTTTAACTTTGCTATACACCAGGAATAAACTCATTGAGAGAAAATTGGGCAAAATAATGCAATTCCCAACAGCCACAAAAATAAACTCAGACTCAGCTTAGCTAAGGGTTTAAAGATCTCTACTGTAAAAATATATAAAAACTCTGAAGAAAGAAATTAGAGAAAATCCTCCTCCTCTTCATGGATTGCAATAACTAATATTGTTTAAATGGCCAAGGTGATGTACAGATTAATGTGATTCCCAACCAAAACATCAATGACACTTTTCCCAGAACTAGAAAAAGTGATCCTAAAATTTATATAGAAGCACAAATGGGATTTTAACAAATTCAACAGGTTCTCCACAGCAAAGGATAAACACAACTGAATCTGCAGAATGGGAGAAAATCTGACAACTTTTCATCTGACAGAGGCTTAATAGTGAGACTATATAAAGAATTCAAAGGCTGGGAATGTAGCTTATTGGTAGAGTGCTTGCCTAGCATGCACAAAGCCCTGGGTTCAATTCTTCAACACCGCATAAACAGAAAAAGCCAGAAATAGTGTTGTGGCTCAAGAGGTAGAATGCTAGCCTTGAGCAAAAAGAAGCCAGGGACAGTGCTACAGTGCTCAGGCCCTGAGTCCAATCTCCAGGACTGGTAAAAAAAAAAAGAATTCAAAAAACAACAAATACAAGTAATTCAATCAAAATTGGGAAACTAACTGAATAGATTTCTCAAATAAAGAATTGCAAATGTCCAATAAACACATAAGGCAATGATCAATATCATGGACTATCTGGGAAATACAAATTAACACTGCTATGAGATTGTATCTCATCCCTGTTGGAATGTCTGTTTTCAAGAAAGAAGAAAAATGAAAGAAAGGAGAGGGGAGAGGGAATAGGAAAGGAGAGAGGAGAGAGTTAGGGACAACAAGAGGAGAGAAGAAAAGAGAAAGGAAAAGAAAGGAAGGAAGAAGAGAAGAAAGGAGAAGAAGGAAGGGAAGAGAAAGAGAGAGAAGGAAGGAAAGAAGGAAGGAGGGAGGAAGGGAAGGAAGGAGGGAGGGAGGGAGGGAGGGAGGAAAGAGAGGGAGGGAAGGAGAGAGGGAGGGAGGGAGAGAAAGAGGGAGGGAAAGGAAGGGAGAAAAGAAAGGAAAGAAAGAAAAAGCTTTGCTGATAAGGATGTGGATATCTGTGGAAATTAAATCAGCGCAGCAAGTATAACAATCAGAATAGAGATTCCTCAAGAAACTAAAATAGAACTGTATGATCCAGCCTCACTACTGGGTATGTATCCAAAGCAACGTAAATCATCAGGCAAAAAGGTACATGCAGAACCATGTTTGTTGCAGCTCTCATTATAATAGTTAGTGGGATCAGCATGGGTTACTGTCAACACATGGATAAAGAAAACATGACATGTTTACAATGGCATATTATTCAGTTCTGAAGAAATTGAAACACTGTCATTTGCAGAAAAGTTATCGCAACTGGAAAACACTATGTTAAGCAAAATAGACGAGAATCAGAAAGACAAGTATTATATTTTTTCTCTCATATATGGAAACGAATATATATGTATATATATATGAAAGAAGATGGATTATTAGGAATTGAGAAGCAGTACACACATATAGCAGGGTAGACTGGTGGATGGACATAATCAATACATAATATTCATGTAACAGAAATATCGCAGTGAATCCCATTAATTATAATTAACCTGTCGCCAATTTTAACAATAAAAATATATGCCATAGGTATGTTTTTTTTTTTGTTTTTTGTAGTTGTTCTTGTTTTTGTCAGTACTGGGGCTTGAACTCAGGGCCTGGGCTTTGTCCCTGATTCTGCCTGTCCTCAAGGCTAGCACTCTACTATTTGAGCCACACAGCCATTTCTGGCTTTTTTCTGAGTGGTTTGTTGGAGATAAAGAGTCTTACAGACTTTCCTGCCTTGGCTGGCTTGGAATCGTGACCTCAGATCTCAGCCTCCTGAGTAGCTAGGATTATAAGCATGAGCCACCAGCGCCTGAGTATGTTCTAAAAGCAGAAAAGATTCCAATAATTTCATCCTGAAATTCATGAAAGATGTTTTCACCATATAGTGGAAATGCTGTCACCTAGAGAGAGAGAGCCATCAGGGAACACTTGATTTGAAACAAAGTAAGATAAACGGGAGCAAATAATCCAAATAAAAATACCAGGAAGCAATTAAAGCCCAGATGAGGTCAGAGCCATGAGCATCAGACTCATTGCAAAGTCTGAAATCATGAATGCTGATCACTTACTGTAGCAGATTGCAATTTACCTCCTAAATGAAGCTATTTTTCGGGGGGGGGGGGGCTCCTGCTTATAGAATCCTAATTTTTAATCCTATTGCAGGGTGTCCTGGAAGTGTTCCAGTCTTCACAGGAGAAAGCATACAAGGAATTGGTCTAAATAAGTAGTTCTCAGTCTGAGCCTGCATGGAAAAGTAGACAATTTTTCAACCTGAAGAGTTTTGCTTCCTTTTTGGTGTGTTTGGTTTGTTTTTTTTTTTCACAGACTGATTTTATTAATCCAGAGTGTACCTGGGTTCCTTCCAGGTGATTCTCAGTTGCAGCCATGGTCTAGGCCAAACATGTCAATGTCATTCCCCTTTGTCAGTTATTATTTTAGGTAATCCTAGGTAGTGTCTTGGGAGAAAGTTGGGTGGGAACTTCTAAGAAAGGTTTTTCATACTCAAAATCGAATGCACTATAGGGTATTTTTTTAAGTGAACACCAGGATTTCTACATATAATGCTTGGAACTGCTATATTTTTCTTGCAGTCTGGAAAGAGATGTGTGAAAGTCAACAGATGAAAACAACTGAGCTCAGAATGACACACTTGAACTACTGAACTGACCAACTTTACAACCTCTCTGCCTTTGGCTGTCGTGTGATAAGACAAAATATTTGTCCTCATTGCTTAAGTCACCTTGAGTTGAGCTTTCTGTTACTTGTAAGCTGAAAGCATTCCACTTGAAAATATATATAGATGTCGCTACCATGGAATTCCATAAAACATGTCATATATTTCATGTTAAATATTATGCTATATTATTTTCAATGATTTTCTGTCCCCTCTTCCAGTGTTTTGAGTTCCCAGAAAAGAACCTTTATCTGTAATGCATTTTTATCTCCAAAGCATACATAATCCAGGATTCTAAATATAAATAAATAAATCTTTCTAAATGCTTAATGAATGGATGGATGGATGAAAAAATGCATGAAGAAAAGAGGAGAGTGTCACGGAATTGGTCTTTAGGAGAATCCACACCTACAATGAAGAGCAAGGAGCAACTTGGAAGTAAATCAGATTTGTGGTCACAGGGACAGAAGGTAAACTAGCAGAAGGACAGATCATGAAAGCCAAATAAAATGTATGAAGTTACAGTAAACTTCTGAGTATGTACTCAACAGAATTAAAGTCAGCTTCCTATAGAGATAGCTACCTGCCATTAGTTATCATACCACTATTCACAATAGCCAAATTACAATATCAGCCTATGTGTTTATCAATGGATAAATGGATAAAAATGTGGTGTATATACAGAATTGAGCAGTATCATGGCAGTTTCTAGAAAACCAACATCACCATGCTAACTCAAATAAGCCGAACTAAGAAAGACAATTATTGAGTTAGGTGTGGTACCACATACCACAATCCCAGCTACTTGAGAGGTTGAGTTAGGAAGACCAAAATTTCAAGGCCAACCCAGGAAAAATTAGTGAAACCCTATTTTAAAAACAAAATAAAACAAAAGGTCGGAGGGCAAAATTCAAGGGGTAGAGTACTTACTTGAATAACAAGCACAAGGCCCTAATCTAGCCAAAAAAATAACACAAGAAGAATTATTTCTCAGCAATCTAAATTCTGTGTGTTTGTGGTGGAATCTTTAACACAGGTACTTAAACTGAAATTGTTGTTCTTAGTCAGTTCAGTACTCAGTGGAATCTCAACTAGCCCTTGTCTGGTCTTCAGTTTGGTTTCTGGTGAAACTGAACTTCTTTTTGGTGATGATGTAGTCAGCTTTGGGAATACCATAAGTACCAGAGACTAGATCAAAGTCAAGAATTGTCATCTTCACCAAGATATATAGCTAAATATCTTCAGAGGAAGAAAGGATCATATTTTCTCTGCAGGAAAAAGCAAAAAAAATGGATATCACTTTCTTCAAACACAGCATAACACCTGTCACTAATAAACTGAGTCGCATAGAAAAGTCATCTGATTGCAGTCTTCCTTTCTTGCTCAAAAATCAACAAGGGGGGTTTCCCATGGTGGTAACACTCTCACTTAACACATTTTGTAGTCCTAATTTCCACTGCAAATGCTGGGTTATCTCTATTTTCCAATTAACAAGTAACTCTCAGGTAATGCCATGAAATTTGTATGCATGACTTTGGTCTCTTGAAAACAGCGCGTTTCTGAGAAGGAGCCTTGGCAAAAATCCCCTTCCGAGGGCACAAGTATCTTCCCAATCTCAACCTCTTATGTAACTGCAGATCGCAGGCACATGGCATTGTACGTAGCTATGAGAAGAAGTTTTACAAACTTTTCTACCCAGGCTGGCCTAGGAGCAAGATATTCACATTCTCAAACTTCCAAGCAGCTAGGCACCTATAAACCTTGCTACTTGGGAGGCTGATTATCTGAGGATCACAATTCAAAGCAAGCCAGGGCAGAAAAGTCTATATCCAGACTAAATAGTGTGAAGGGCAAGAGGCAGGGTCACAGGCACAGGACTGACAGGTTTAGTAACCTACCAGCCAAGTGCCTGCCCCTCCCTCCAGGAATTCAGGCACACCCATCACAGGAGGCAGGGACTTCCCTCACCACCAAGACAAGGTGCCAGACACTACCATCCACTATGTGGCCAAGATGGTGCTGGTCAGACTCAAATTCCCTATTTCAGGATCATCTTGATTCCTCCCAAAAAGTCACATTAACTTTTAGGCTCAAATTGAAATTTAATCAAAAGTTTAGAATATGATCTCAGTCTCAAAGCCCTGGTATTCGTTATGCAAATATCTCCAATTCTTTCTGACAATAGTGAATATTCCATGTCAATGGGAATATAGTGCTTTATATTGTAATATGGAGGTCAGATCTGGCCAGCGCTATTATTGGCCACATGGCGAGTTGTACTACCTAGCATCTTGTCTTGATGGGTGTGCCTGGATTCCTAGAGGAAGGGAAGTCCCATCCCCAGGTGATGGGTGTTCCTGAATCCCAAGATACAGGGGTGTGCAATTGGCCTATAGATTACTGAACCTGTCAGTCAAGTGCCCAGGTCTGGGAGCTTCCTGTGACCTTGCCCCCTGACCTGACAGCTCAGGTGCCATTATGCCATGCCACATGTCTCCATGTTCACATCCTGTGTCTTCTCTCCTGGCTCGTCTCTTGTCACCATGGCTTCCCAAGTCAGCTCTCCATTGGAGCTGAATTGGTTTGTTGGTATGATTTTTGTTCTTTCTTTCCTCTCTGGCCTGTTTCCTGATAGTGTTAAGTGTATTTGTGGACTGCAGGCCTTTGTAACAACTGGCTGCCTGCAGACTGCTAATGCTCTAATAAAAACTCCAAGATTCGATCTTTCAATATGTGGCTTATCAGACCATTTATACATATATAACAATATGTATGCAATTAAAGAATCATGATGACTTGCACAGAACAAAAGAGGAAAGCTTCAAAGTCTTACATAGTAAATTATCAAAGAAGCCACACTTTGAAGGATTGAATCGTGGAGCCAGGCACAGGACATGAAGATGGAGATGTGTGGCATAGTGTGCTGGCACCTGGGCTGTCCAGGGGCAGGATCACAGGAAGCTCCCAGTCCCAGGTACTTGACTGACAGGTTCAGCAACCTATAGGAGAGGAAGGGCCCCACCCCTGTCTCCAGGAATTCAGGAACACCCATCACCTGAGGGTGGGACTTCCCTTCCTCTAGGAATTCAGGGATGACCATCAAGACAGATGCCAGACAGTACAACTCACCATGTAGCCAATGATGGCGCTGGCCAGCTCTGACCTCCGTACTACAAAAGGGAATACCTTCATCCAAAATTACCAGCAACTTCAAAATACTTAAATCCATTCATAGGAAATAAGTAGTACCATTTTTCCAGTGGTAGCCATAAAACCTAAATTTGTTTTTTGTGAGTAAGACAATAAAATGGCACCGGCACCTAGAGAGGAAGGAGGGATAGCATTAAAGTTGGTGGAGGCAAAAACAAGAGTAGAAGCAACCAATGTGAACAATTTTGCTTGCTGCAAGTGAATGCATTTAAGAAGTTGTGTTCTGGAAATAGCTGAGGTCTGAAGAACCCAGTAGATGTGCACCTCTAGGGAGCATTGGCAGGGAACTCACACTTCCTGCTGCAAGATGGCCTCAAAGCTATCTGCTTGCTTATGACCAATTGGCAACCGGAACTTCATTCCCATTGGAACTATTTGTTGAACTAGTAGTTGAACAGTGGTTCCCAATTTGTGGCCCAAGACCACCAGCAGCCATACCTCTAAAAATGTAGATTTGCAGGCACCATCTCCCAGTGACTGAATCAGAAACTCTGGGGGAGGGATCTAGCAATCTGGACTTAGTCATCTCCAGGTGACCCAGCAACATGAAGCCCCACCAATTTAACTATCAAACTTGGTGCTCTGGTGAGTTTAGAGTTACCAGATAAGACACCGAACACTCAGTTAAACTGGAGTTTCAGATAAATGACATTTTTGTGGTATAAGTATGTCCAAAATATTGGACAGGGAGTACTTGTGTTAACTAAAAACATTTGTGTCCATACCTAAAATTCAAATTTAACTGGCATTATGTGTTTTCATTTACTTAGTTTGACAGCCTTATGTTGGGGGGGGGGGTCTTGAGAGGATAATGACGACACAAGCCCAAGAGGGTCCCCCAACATCAATTAGGCATGCAGAGCTTCAACATAAAACAAGCTAGGGGACAACTCCAAATAGCATGTATTCGAGTATAAAATGTAGATCCTAAGTGCACTATCAACTGTCAGCAATTCAAGGCAAGCTTGAGGGCTGGGGATATGGCCTAGTGGCAAGAGTGCCTGCCTCGTATACATGAGGCCCTGGGTTCGATTCCCCAGCACCACATATACAGAAAACGGCCAGAAGTGGCGCTGTGGCTCAAGTGGCAGAGTGCTAGCCTTGAGCAAAAAGGAAGCCAGGGACAGCGCTCAGGCCCTGAGTCCAAGGCCCAGGACTGGCCAAAAAAAAAAAAAAAAATCAAAGCAAGCTTGAAGCAACCAGAGTAGGATCAACCAAAAGAGATTGGAATTTGGATTGGAGTTCACAGTTCAAACTCAAGGAGTTCCAATTCTAGCAATGGTATTTGCAATTATATTTTTCTGCGACAAAAATCTTGCCTTGGACCCATAGACACTTTTGTCTGAATTAGAAAAAGGCGCCTTTACTTGTGTCAAATGCGGCTCTGAATTTGGTGCCCAGCTTGGAGCAAGAATCTGGGGCGAGAGTTCATTCCTTGTTCACCCCCTCAGCTAAGCACAAGCTGCACAGCTCTTTGTAGCAGTTCAGTGCCCACTTGCCCTGGTGACAGGTCCTCTTAGTGCTGGCTATTTGGATGCATTCCAATTGCTTACACTCTCTCTGCTTTGTTTCGTGGTCCCAGCCATCATTTGGAGGAGGGCCTGTCCCCCCCACCACCACCCACGGCTCCATTTTCCAAAGCCATGTTTGTCAAAAGAATCACTGTGCAAATTTCTTTGTTCATAATGGTGGCATTGAAGTTGAATTGTGCATGAAATTGTCTTGCTAAAGAAGCAGCTTTCTCTATATAAAAGGGGGCAAGAGAAATTCAAGGATCTGATTAGTTAATAAGAATTCTTAGTAGTGAAATTCCAAATTAGCATAAGACAATTTCTTGTTCAGAGCACGTGCAGCATCAGAGCAAAAGAATTCTTTTCTTCCCCTCCTTTTTTTGTTAAAGCATTTAGTTCTAAAATAGTATAATCACAATAAGACATTCCAATGTGTGAATTATAGTATATTAAGTCATGACTAATTGCATTGATTTGCATTCAGGGTTTTTTAACATCTGTGTGGTAATTATCCTAATCCAATTTGTTATGCAGAATACAATCAATGTTATGTATGTTAGTGTTTAGGGCCCTGACACAATTTCCTGCAATAAAAGGGAATGAAATACAAAGGTAGCTCAGGTGGAAAGACAAGCACATCTTTTATACTATCAAGCTCCCTTCCTTGATCTACAAAAATTAGTTGAGGGGGAGGGGGGGCAGAGATCAAGCAAATTTAATTAGCATTTTAAAAGGAGGCCCAAGAAAAAAGAGAAAAGGACAGATGTAGCTAAGCACTCCTGAGAACAAGTGAGAGCAAGCAGCATTAAATCCTCTGGAAGATATTTTTTTCCAACAGGCTGTGGCTTTCAGATGCTGCCAGAAATAATGTCCTTACCTGATAATGAGCCAATGAGACCATGTTCTGCTGACATAGTGCTATTTCAGGAAGGGTTGCATCTTACCTGAGAGTCAGGGTTTAGCTTTAAAGCTTTCATTTTTCCTTCCTTTTAGGAAAAGGATGGAACTATGTCTAATATCTATTCAAAATTCCTATGAATCTAGGGCATAGCCAAAGTACATGACTTTAGGCACAGGCAAACAGCAATCCACGTTTCCTCCTTCTCCCACTTAACAGAAACACACATGAAACCTTGCTGCCCCCTCTCAGATACCTAAATTACCTATTTTGGGTATTTAGTCTCTCTGGGTTTATTCCTTTTTAGGAATGGCAGTCCTTCTTAGCAGCATTATGACCCTTAGTGAACAATGATTAACCAGTATCTTTCAAGAGAGCAGGATGTATCTACTTCAGAAGACCACCATAAAGAGAATGGGATGGTACCAAATGTCCGGAGGACTACAGAGGCCCCAAAGGGGTGGGGCAAAAAGGCCTAGCAGCCCAGGTGGCAAATTTTACAAATAATACTCATTTAATTTGCCATTTTGATGATTACACAAGTCCTGGGGTCCTCCAACCATGGCAGGATCCCACATCTGGAGACAGGGATCAAGGTAGTGGTGAGATCCTGTCCAGCCTCCTCTGCTTCCACTCCAACCTTTCCTCTTCCCAGTTAGTCTGCAGCCATCCGTCTTTATTGCCCTCTTAGTCAATCCATAGTGTAAACCTATGACCCCAAACCTAGCCCATGCTGAGAAATACCAGGAAAACTTATTGTAGAGCCAGAGTGAAGGACCAGAGTAACCCCATATTGTACTAAGACCCCATTCTGTACCTGACTGACCTTACCATAAGTCCTACCCTCCACCCCTCGCTTCCTGGTAAAGACCATATCTAATTGTGAGTGGGATTTCCAGTAATTGTGAGTGGGATTTCCAGTATGTAATTGTGAATGTGATTTATAGTATGTAATTTTGAGTGTGATTTCCAGTATCTAATCAAAACCCTGCAGCTGTGCACATATCCCCCTTGCTACACCCCTATGGCTTAACCAATCCTGTAACACTTCCTTAAAGTTGTTTGTTCAATGCTATAAAAACTGTGCTGAATCTATGCTCAGGGCCTCTTAGCATCACCAGCTTACTGGAGTGCGCGGAGGACCCAGCTAGCCCAAAATAAACGCCCTTTTTGCTGCTTGCATTGGTCTTGGTCTCTGGTGGTCTCTCAGGGGATCCAAACTCGAGCATTTCATTATTAAACTAAAAGTTGCCTCATCCCCTTTTCATTAATAAAGATTTATTAGGACCCAAACATAGGTATTGTTAACTGTTTCCTAGATGATTCCCTTCAGCAGCTCTATTTGGCAAACACTGGCATTGCCTGCAGTTTCTTACTATGTATGCTTATGAATGCAGTAGGCAAATAGAGGTTACAGTGGTATGACAAATGCCAAATGTAATAACCAATACTATGCTCCACTCCAGAAGGCTAGACTCCACAAACTCTTCCTTCTTGACAACACTTTAGTCAGGCTCTTCTAGGCCCTTTTCAACAAGGCCTCATCCTTCACACTACCTTTGGCCTACCTTTAGCAAAGAATGCTGTTAAATTGAATTCCTTGATTTAGCCAAATTATCCCACCTCCAATACCTGATAAGATTCTTCATCTCCCCTTCCAACACCATTGATTTGTAAATCCTACACCAGCCCTTGGGTTCAGTCCCAGACAGACACCTCAGGAAGAACAATGTCCCAGAACTGCCTCTAGTAAGAATCTTGTGAAGTTAGATTCATGGGAATACCTGTGGCCTCAATGTCAAGTCAAACTCCTTTCAGTCATTTTCCACTCACTGATCTCCTTACTCTAATTTTTGGCTATTAATCTCCACTTGGCCTTATTGTATTTGAACTTGAGCTCACTTACTGTCCCCTGCTGCAACAGTCTTGAACAAAGTCTTACTAAATCTTCCTTTCTAAGAAGTATCAGAATATTTTTGTCTAACAGGCTCTTGGGAGAAATTTCCTGCCAGGTACAAGGGCTTCTTTAGCCCTCTGCTTTCTAGTTAATCAGAACCTTCTCCAGTATGCCTGACAATCCCATCTAGGTGCCTAATATAATGAGCAAGAGACCTTCTTAAGGACTAACTTTCCTTGCTGTCAATTTCTTGTGAGCTTCCAACAGTGAAGTCCTAAAATTCCCATCATTCAAATAAGCATTTACTCTGGGTCTTGGTGGTAGAAAGTAAGGAATAAGATGAAGCCCCTTTGCCCACAATATTCACGAGAAAGCTGACATGAAATAATTCCAACACCTTGGGACTGTGACTGGCTTATCATAACCATTTCCTACAAAGAGAAGAACCAGATATACTAATCTCTTTGCCATTAAAATGGAGATGACACTGCTGCCCCTCCCTAGCTCATAGAAAATGAGAGTGAAGTGAGATAAAGGATTTGAAATGCTTTCAAACTGCAGCTGGCCATTCAGGCAGAAGAGCTTGATATTCCTATTCTGATGAGCTCTGTAAGGCACATTGGAAAAGTGTTTTATAACAGCACACATCAGGGCAACAAATTGCCTCAAAAAAAAGAAGAAGAAAAAGAGAACATCATCAGTGACTCACACATGTGCTGTTCCAGTTACTTCTCACCTAGGTCCTGGATGCTTGAGAAGAGTTTCTGCCAGTACCTTCTGTCAATATGGCAGCAAAACACCTGCTATATATCAACCACAGGGTGCTCATCCTATCTACAAATAACCACTGTGCTTTGACAGCTTGTTATTATCATTCTTGAAATCCTGGTACTGATTTGCCCTCAGAAGGCATTTATGTAGGACAGGCATTATATGAGGGAGGGAAAGTCTTTGCAAGTCTTCCCTCAAGTTTGAACCTACATATAGGGGTTCAAGGTAAAGAAAGAAGGTGCTTAAATGTGTCTGGTATGTCTGCAATATTCTACCTCTCTCATTCACATATTCCCAAATTGCACTGGCCTCAGTGTCTTTGGGGAGATTGGGCAATCATATGCCTTCCTGATATATGTGAGCGAATGAGTAAACATCATGCCTTCCCTCTGAAGGGAAGAAGGTATCACACACTACATGAAAGGCCCACAGGAAAATCTATTTATTTTAGGAATCAAAGAATGTTAAGCCTTGTTGATCCCCCACAAAAAACACACCCCACAGACAGCTAGCTACAAAAAATCTATAAAAATCAACTTCGGAAGTCATTGTCAATCATCTGTCCTGTTTCCCGACACCTGAAGGATTTTGTAGTAATGCCAATAAATTAGTGTAGCCCAGAACTGCTGCAAACTTCTCTTCTACAACACTTATTTGAAAGATTCTTTGTTTTCCCCCCCCACTTTAGGCAAAGCATCAAGTTGATTTGATAAAGGCCAAAGTCTAGAGAAAGAAGTAGAAAGGAACCCTGACATGTTTAGGGCTTCCAGAAAAGCCCCTGTAAACCTAACCTAAAGTAAAAGCCTGGGTAGAGGTTGTAGCTCTTCAAATTTTAAAGTCCCAAACCTATGACACTGTTGGTGGAAGTGTAAACTTGTTCAGCCACTCTGGAAAACAGTGTGGAGGTTCCTTAAAAGAGCTCCCCTATGACCCAGCAACACTGCTTTTGGGCTTTTACCCAAATGATCACAAGCAAGACCACACTAAAGCTACCAGCACGGGCTGGGGATATAGCCTAGTGGCAAGAGTGCCTGCCTCGGATACACGAGGCCCTAGGTTCGATTCCCCAGCACCACATATACAGAAAACGGCCAGAAGCGGCGCTGTGGCTCAAGTGGCAGAGTGCTAGCCTTGAGCAGGAAGAAGCCAGGGACGGTGCTCGGGCCCTGAGTCCAAGGCCCCAGGACTGGCCAAAAAAAAAAATAAAATAAGAGCTACCAGCACAACTATGTTCATTGCAGCACAATTTACTATCACTAAATATGTAATCAACCCAGATGCCCCGCAATAGATGAATGGATCAAGAAAATGTGTACATATACACAATGGAATTCTATGCTTCTATCAGAAAGAATGACATTGCCCCATTCATCAGTTAATGGAAAGACTTGGAAAAAATCATACTAAGTGAAGTGAGCCACACCCAAAGAAACATAGACTCTATGTTTCCATCTAGGATAGTCCTAACAGATCACAATAGCTCAGTAGCTATGTACATATGAACACATAAGATGATGCTAAGTGAAATGAACTCCAAGTTATGGAAATAAGTGGTTTATCATTGTTATTTTCAACATATCATGTGAAATTATGCCTTTTTCTTTTGTCTTTCTTCCGCATGGTTTTACCCTTGATGTCACTGTAACTGATTTTAGTACCCTGGGGATTGTATATATGTTTATTGGAATTAGGGAACATCAAAATGGAGAGACAAAGGGTAAAAGGTGAACCAATGCAACAGCAATACTTACAAGACAAATGCTGTAAACAAACTGTATGACTGGGGAGGGGGAATTGTGAGGGGACAAGGTGGGAGAAAAGTGAGGGAAAGGGAACAAGTTTGATAAGAAATGTACTCACTGCCTTACACATTAAACTGTAACTCTTCTGTGTATAACTTTGACAATAAATAAATAAATAAATAATTTTTTTAAAAACCTTTAAGGGCTGGGAATGTGGCCTAGCCATAGAGTACTTGCCTTGCATACATGAAGCCCCGGGTTTGATTCCTCAGCACCACATATACAGAAAAGGCCAGAAGTGGCACTATGGCTCAAGATATATAGTGTTAGCCTTGAGCAAAAAAAAGCCAGAGAGAGTGCTCAGGCCCTAAGATCAAGTCCCAGTACTGGAGAAAAAAAAAAAACCTTTAAAGTCCCAGCAGGAATCTAAGATCTGAATGGTGGTGGTAAGGTGGTTAAACTTAAGTCAGATTTTAAAGCTCATTTTTTTCAAAGACAAAAAATATTTTGCCATCATTTAATCATGCTAACAAAATAAACAGAATAAAAAAACTTTGGAGAGAAATAGGTGATGATGTATAGAGGACATACACAGAGGATTATCATTTAACTGAGTTGCAACACCTTAGTACCTTTAAATTTTTTTAAGCATAGATTTAGCCCAGCCCACTCCTTGTAATGATTAAAGAATTCTTTATAGACCAATCCTACAGCAGCCAGTAGCCACATGTTGGCATCAAGTTTGAAATGTGGTAGTTATTGTAGTAGAGAAGCTGAGATTAATTTCTTGCAGCTATCCTGGTGCCTCTTGGTGGGGTGGAGGGAGTTCTCCATCCAAGGCTGAAAAGCCTAGAGGTGAGAGGGGTATATCCATTGAATGCAGACGCTTAGTTCAAGGTGAGCTAGGAGGGCTCTGCTTCAGAGAAATGCAGATGTCATAGCCTTAGGAAAGCTTTAATGCTCTGATTCTGCCTTAAGTAACTCCTTAAATGGCTTGAATCTCCAGCCTCTGAGTAGCTTCTAAGTACACCCTATATGGAAGGTTGAGACCTATCTTCTGTAGGTAGAAAAGTTCTGCTGGGAGGATCACAAGAGCCTAATAGCTATGCCCCTATGAAAGCATAAGATGATGCTAAGTGAAATGAACTCCATGTTATGGAAATGGGTATGATATCACTGTTGTAATTACTTTCAACATGCCATGTGAAACCATAGCTTCTTTTGTTGATGATCCTCTTGTATCCCTTCCTGTGGTTGTACTCACGCTATCACTGTATCTCATCTGAATACACTGGATACTGTATATACTGGTATTAGAACTAAGAAAGTGAAAGGGAATATCAAAATCGAGAGACAAGGGATAAAAAGACAAACAACTCCAAAAGCAATTCTTGCAGAACCGTTTGGTGTAAACCAACTGAACAACTCATGGGGGTAGAGGGAAGGAGGGAGGGGGAGGGGGGAATGAGGGAGGAGGTAACAAACAGTACAAGAAATGTACCCAAGGCCTAACGTATGAAACTATAACCTCTCTGTACATCAATTTGACAATAATTTTTTTAAAAGGCATAATGGAGTCTGTCCCAGGCTTCATGTTAAGTTCACAGTCATTATCATCACTGACCTCTTGGCTGACAGCTGTTTTGTAAATGAGAGACAGAAATGAAAATTATTTCTTTTTACTGAAGATAACAGATGGTTACTTAAATGTGCACATTTCTATCACTGAAGAAAAAGAAAGTGCTCTGCACATAGTCTGTACTTTTACACTTTTATTGAAACTATTAGCACTATTGTCAATTGCTATTTTCAGTTTAATGGAAGCATTGAAAAATGAAAAATAAACATTATAGTCACTGAAAAAAAAAGAAAAGAAAAGTTCTGCTGGCACCTCAGTATATCCATTTAAGGTCTAGAATCTTGTCTTCATGGTGGGGAAGGTGAAACTCCCCACCCCTCCTTCCCCCTGCCCTCAGGCGATGGGCATACCTTCCTGGAGGCAGGGCAGCTGATAAGTTAAATCAAACGTGTCAGTCCAGTGCCTGGGACTGGAAGTTTCCTGTGATCCTGCCACCTAACCTGACCTTATTTAGGGGGACCACCTCAGGCGCCATTATGCCATGCCACGCCACGTGTCTCCATGTTACTATCCTGTCTCCTGTCTCCTGTCTGTTCTCTGGTCACCATGGTATCCCTATTCAGTTCTCCACTGGAGCTGAATTGGTTTGTTGGTATTGCTTTTGTTCTTTGTTCCCTCTCAGGCCTGTTTCCTAACAGTGTTAAATGTATTTGTGGGCTGCAGCCTTTGTAACAATTGGCTGCTTGTAGACCGCTAATGCTCAAAAAAAAAAAAAAAAAAAAAAGACTCCAAGATTTGACCTCTCAAAATGTGGCTTCTCTGTTTTCCCATCTTACAACAGTATCACTGAGAAAGTGAATTTTTAAAACTTCATTTCTATTAATTTCACTATAAATAGCTACCTGTATAACTAGCTACCTGAAGCTAGTGGCTACATTATGAAACAGGGCAGGTCTAGAGTTGCTACACATTGCACTTAAATCCCAGCTCTGCCCCGTAAGTTCAGGTAGGTTATATTACCCTATTTTACTCTCTATGTCTCAGTTTATCTGTGTGTGAAATGGAAATATGATTTTTTTTGTCTGTCATGGGGCTTGGACTCTGGGCCTGGGCACTGTCCCTGAGCTCTTCAGTTCAAGGCTAGCACTCTACCATTTGAGCCACAGTGCCACTTCTGGTTTTCTGGTGGTTAATTGGAGATAATAGTCTCACAAACTTTCCTGGCCAGGCTGGCTCTGAACCTCGATCCTTAGATCTCAACCTCCTGAGTAGCTAAGATTATAGGCATCAGCCACCAGCACCCAGCTATATAATGATTCTTAATAGGAAGCCTTCTTTCTGTTAAAAAGGATGATATAAATGTGCTTGTATATGGATAGTGACTAGAGGTGTTTCTGTTGCATAGTAAGTGGGGTGTGTGTGTGTGTGTGTGTGTGTGTGTGTGTGTGTGTGTGTGTAATCTCCCCAATTGGCTATACTTCGTAGAGCAAAATTCACTAGTCACTGTAAAAGCTCCGCATGGCTACACAAATAGCAGGTGAAAGTCATGCAGTTTTTGAAAACTGACTTCAGGGAAAATGCTATTCAAATCACTGTCTTTTTCATGAAATGCTGAGAGCTCTGTGAGTGTGGATGTGTGTGCATGTGTGTGTAGACATGCACGCATGCTCATGCATGTGATAGGTGATAAACCCAATCCTTTGTGTGCATCTATCCACAGACACCAAGAGCACTTCTAGTCTTTCCAAGCCCATCTGGTTATAAATAAATGAAATAAACCTTGAAGACATATATCACCATCCTCAGCTGTGTCATGGTAGGCGTTTGCAATAGATAGACATGGAGATCTGATTTTAAATTCCAGCCTAGCCTCTAAATAAAATGGTGAAGTTAAGCCATGAACTTCCCTTCTCTGGACCTGTCTCTCTACTCTGCAAAGCAAGGATATATTAATTCCTGTCTTCCAATAGTGGTGTGATTGCTTCAGGAATAAAAATATATAAGCAAAGCACAATGCCTAATAGGTGCTATCACATCCATATCTATATGGAAGAACTGATTGTGGGTATATGAGTGAGTAGTTATTTGCCAATCCATCCCCAATAACTCTGTGAGCTCAGATGAGGGTAAGAAAGTTTACTTCATGGGCTGGTAATATGGCCTAGTAGCAAGAGAGCTTGCCTCATATACATGAAGCCCTGGGTTCGATTCTCCATCACCACATATCTAGAAAACAGCCAGAAGAGGCACTGTGGCTCAAGTGGCAGAGTGCTAGCCTTGAGCAAAAAGGAAGCCAGGGACAGTGCTCAGGCCCTGAGTCCAAGCCCCAGGACGGCCAAAAAAAAAAAAAAAAAGAAGAAGAAGAAAGAAAGAAAGTTTACTTCCTAGTTCCCAGAGAAGTACAAACCCACCCTACTGCTTCCTAGCCCTGGGCCAGGCAGCAGCACAGGCTCTTTCAAATGGCCTGCTGGCTGTTTCTGATGGCATTGTAAAGTATTTTTTCATCAATCACTCTCAATGTAGGAAACAGAAGTGCGAGTTACTTCATTAAAAGCTTTCACACATAACTGGATACATTTACATATTAAGCAGACAACTGAGACTCTAATCTTTCTATTTTATGTACAGCTGTAATCGTTAGTCAGTACCAGAATGCTTGTTAAATACTCTGAGTACTACAGAGGACTCTCAAATCTTTGCCAAGTAAAGGTGATGATTTGAAAGTGCTCCCATTCACAAGCTTAATGAAGTTCCCCTTAGCATGTCTTGAGCCCGGGTGACAGTGTGTGTAGGCACTCTGGTAATTATTCAAGTCTGCCCTAAGCTTAGAAAAAGATATGTCTGTATGTCTCTCTGAAAATGAAATTCTGATTCCCCAGAGCCAAACTCTAGGAGTTCCACATATCAGGTCCAGTTACCTACTTCACATGCCTGATAATGGAAGTTAATTACATAGCAGAGGTATTCCATGGAAATACATCTTCAGCCATCTTTAGGATACAGACAAGAGCTTTTATAGATAAGGAACTGGGGGGAAGGAGACTAGAGGTAATCATAATTATTAAACAGTCCTGGTCAAGGTGTGGCCTGATTGATCATGATTCCAGACTTTATTTTGGATGAGTTCCAGAAAAGTTACTATGATGTCATCATTGGTCAATATTAAATAAGTCATTGTTGCTTGGTAGATGGTCTGTCCTGAGGAAACGATTGTTCCTCAGGGGTAATTTCAGTTCCCATAAAGATGTTATTGATCAGTGAAAAGTTCTGCCCTTCTCACATTAAAAGGTGATGCAAAGTAATTGCAGAGAATAGATTAAAAACAAATGCAGATAAAAAATGGAGGCACATGCCAAACTTTCCTCCTACTTTTGTTAATTTGGTGTCTCAACAAAAGCAGCATCTAAGCATCTCTTACATCTCCACCTGAATTTTGGCTTGTTTGATTAGCTGACTGACATACAGGAAATGAGTCTCTATTGTATAATGTGTTGTTCACTTGAAAATGGGGCAAAGAAGGAGATAAAAATTGTAATGCTAGCCAGATGCTAGTGTCTCACACTGGTAATCCTAGCTATTCAGGAGGGTGAAATCTGAGGGCTGCAGTTCAAAGCCAGCCCAGGCAAGAAGTTTGGGAGACCCTTGTCTCCAATTAACCACCAGAAAACTGAAAGTGGAGCTGTAGCTCAAAGTTGTAGAACACTAGCCTTGTGTAAGAGAGCTCAGGGACAGAGCCCAGGCCCTGAGTTCAAGCCCCAAGACTGACAGAAAAAAAAAACCCTAAAGCTCTAGGAATCATGGGAGACTATTTGAGACTATAGTGCCACTTTCAAGTGTGAGAGGGAAGGTCAATAATGTGGTATTTCAGAGTAAAGGAAAGCAAAATCAAGCCTTAGAGAAACTTGGCCCTCTTATTAATTCAAACCAACCCCAAATTCAGCCCCAATACCTGCTTAAATAACTCCAATCCCAAACTAAATCAATATCACACCAAAGACATTGTAAGAAAACTACAGATGGATATCCTATCATAACCATCTCAAAAATATTTTTTAATCACATCTATGGCTGAGAATGTGGCTTAGTGGTTGGTAGAGTGCTTGCCTAGTATGCACAAAGCCCTGGGTTTGATTCCTCAGCACTACATAAACAGAAAAGGCCAAAAGTGGCACTGTGGCTCAAGAGGTAGAGTGCCAGCTTTGAGCAAAAAGAAGCCAGGGGCGGGCTGGGAATGTGGCTTAGTGGTTGAGTGCTTGCCTAGCATGCATGAAACCCTGGGTTGATTCCTAAGCACCACATACACAGAAAAGGCCAGAAGTGGAGCCTGTGGCTCAAGTGGTAGAATGCTATGGAAAAAAAAAGCCAGGTACAGTGCTCAGGCCCTGAGTCCAAACCCCGGGGGCAAAAAAAAAAATCCATCTAACTGCCTTACATATGAAACTGTAACCCCTCTGTACTTCACTTTGACAATAAAGGGGAAAAAATGGGGGGGAAACCCATCTAGCATACCAAATGATATCTGATGACTAAGAATGGTTTCTCCCTGGGATACAAGACTGTTTAAAAATTGAAAAATTAGTATAGTATAAAAATTAGTATAACATACCATGTCAACAGATTGAAATTAAGAACCATATGGTCATTTCAAATTATGCTGAAAACATCCAGGTATGGGTTTCTTTTAATCCTAGCTACTCAGGAGGCTGAGACCTGAGGAACACAGTTAGAAACCAGCCCAGGCAGAAAAATCCAGGCGACTCATCTCCAATTAAATAGCAAAAAAATCAGAATAGAGCTGTGGCTTAAGTGGTAGATCACTAGCCTTCAGAAAAAAAAGCTCAAGGGCAGTACCCAGGCCCTGAATTCAAGGCCCAATACTGGCACACACATACACACACACACACACACACACACACACTGAAAAGGCATTTGACAAAATAGAGATTAATTTAAGATTCTCTTTAAAAGATTGGGAAACTGGAGCTGGGAATATAAACTAGTGGTAAAGTACTTGCTTCACATACATGAAGCCCTAGGTTGGATTCCTCAGTACCACATAAACAGAAAAAGCAGGAAGTGGTGCTGTGGCCCAAGTGGTAGAGTGCTAACCTTAAGCAAAAAGAAGCCAGAAACAGTGCTCAGGCCCCGAGTTTAAGCCCCAGGACTGACAAAAATGAAAGATTAAGAAACTAGGAACAGAAGGAACATCTCCAATTCGGAAAAAGGCATCTATGTAAAACCTATTAAACATCACATTTAGCTGTAAAAGATTAAAACATTTTCCTCTGTATTCAGGAACATGATGATGTCTGTTCTTGCCACTTCTATTCAACATTGAACTGGAGGTTATACCCAAGAAAATGGAGAAAGAATAAAAGATACAAATATTGATGAAGAAGAAATAAAACTATCTTTATTCATGCATTTCATAATCACCCTCATAGAGAATCCCAAAAAGTATACCAGAAAAGCTACTAGCATGCTGGTGTGTAGCTTAGTACTTATCTAGAATGTGTGAAGCACTGGGTTCAATCCTCAGCCCCAAAGGGAAGGGAATGGCTACTAGAACTAGTGAGTTTAGCTTAGCAAAATTCTAAGATACAAGGTCAATGAACAAAAATAAATTGGATGTCAATTTGAAATTAAAATTTAACAAATAGTAACACTGGTAATAGCAAAATAAAATGAAATACTTGATAAACTAACAAAATATGTGAATGAAGAAAACCACAGAATATTGATGAACTGAAAATGATTAAATGATTCAGAGGTATACCGTGTTCATGGATCAGAGATTTGCAGGATTCTTCCCAAATTGGCCTCCAAATTCTACACAGTCTTAATGAAAATTTGGTAGACTTCTTTGTAGAAATTGACAAGCTGAGTTGGGGAACTAGCTGAATTATAGAGTACTTGCCTAGCAGATATAAAGACTTGAGATTGATCCCTGATACTGCAAAGGAAGGAAGGTACAAACTGCAGAGGGTACAAACAGGTACAAAGGGAGGGAGGGAGGGAGGAAGGGAGGGAGGGGGGGGGGGGGGAGGGAGGGAGGGGGGGAGGGAGGGAGGGAGGGAGGGAGGGAGGGACTAGGAGAAAATTTTACAAAATGCATATCTGATATGGGACATATATCTAGAATATATAAGGAATTCTCAAAACACAAGATAAACTACTCATTTTTAAAATAACCAGCAATTTGTTTAAGTTTGGAAAGTGGTATTTAAAGCCTTGTAAGATTACTGCCAATCAAGATTATGGTGGCCAGAAAAATCAACCCTTTACAACTGAAGAACAAATAAACCCTTTCAAGATAAGCCTAACACAAAGAAATTCATGCACACTAAGCTCACATTACAGAAGATACTTAAATAAATACTACACATAGAAGCAGAAGAAAATATACACAATTATAAGAGTTTAGGAAAGAAAAACATTTCACTACAAAATAAATAAGAGAAAATTAAGAAAGAAATATTAAGTCTGTAAACCAGCAATTATTTAAGATAATAGAAAAAAACAGTATTTGAAGCAAGGAAAGAAACCTGAAACTCTCAGGGATTAGTACATGCCTTTTTAAAGATATTATTTTTGTTGCATCCCACAGATTATGGTCAATTATGTTTTTAATTTCATTTGATTGTTGCAATTTTTACATTTCCCTCCTAGTTTCTTCAATGACCCAGTGATCTTTCAAAAGGGTATTGTTCATGCTGGGAATATAGCCTGGTGGTCAAGTGCTTGCCTCGCATACATGAAGCCCTGGGTTCAAGTCCTTAGCATCACATATAGAGAAAAAGCCAGAAGTGGCACTGTGACTCAAGTGGTAGAGTGCTAGCCTTGAGCAAAAAGAAGCCAAGGACAGCACTCAAACCCAGTCCTCAAGCCCTAGGACTGGCAAAAAAAAAACTGTATTGTTCAATCTCCATATGTTTGCATATTTTCTAAATTTTCAGCTGCTGTTGGTTTACAGTTGGGAAGCTGAGTCTAGACACAGAAATGGACATGGCACAGACACAGAAATCCTTAAAAGTCATCAGTTTGATAATAAAAATTTGAAAAAAAAAAAGAAATCCTTAAAAGTGGAACCCACCTTCACGGTAAAAAGATCATACACTAGGATCAAGTTTGTCTCACTCAGGAATACAAGCAAATAAGTAGAATCATGGCCAGAAAAATACCACCCAACTACTGATCATCTCAATGAATACAGAGAAAGACTTTGGCAAAATTAAACATACTTTCATGATAAGAGCCTTGAAAAAATGAAATATAGGAGGATCATACCTAAGTATAATAAAAAGCATATGTTACAAAATTATAACCATCATTATACTAAATGGGGAATAATTGAAAGTATTTCTTATAAATTCGGAAACAAAGGTATCCACTCTCACCAGTCCTATTTACTGTAATTTTTGAAATGTTAGCCAGAAGAACATAGAAAAGAAAAAATAAGAGATACAAATAGGAAAATAGGAAAGGAAAAGTCAATATGTCTCTATTTGTAGATGATATGCCCCCAAATTTAAAATAATCTAGACTTCACCAGAAGCCTCTTAGTTCTGATAACCTTTCAGCAAAGATGATACAAAAATCAATATACAAAAATAAGTAGTTTTACACCAGTAATGAATTTATTGAGAGAGAAATGATGAAAATAATCCCATTTACAATAGTGTCAAAATAAAATACCTAGGAATAATCCTAATGAGTTGAAAGACATGCGTAATGAATACTATAAAATGTTTAAGAATGAAATTAAAGAATTTATTAGAAGATGGAAATATTCATGGATCAGCAGAATTAATATCCTAAGTATGAGCATATTACAAAAAGTAATCTTCAGATTTGACAAAATCCACATCAAAATGGCAATAAGAATAGCATTTCCACCATAATGGAAAAAAACTATATTAAAATTTATATGGGAGCCAAAATATCCTCATTAAACAAAGTAATTCTGAGTTAAAAGAGACATTCTGGAAGTACCCAAATGCCTACCTTCAAATGATACTATAGAACTATAGCAACAGCATGATACCAGCATAAAAACAGACATGTAGATACATGGGGTAGGCTAGAGAACCCAGAAATGAGCTCAAACAGCTATAGCTATCTAATATTCAATAAAGACAGAAAAAACATACTGGTAAAAAGAGTTTTTCAACATATGGTTTGGGGAAAACTGGATATACACGTGTAGATGTTTGAAAGTAGAGCACTGTTTTTTATTCTGTACTAATATAAAATCAAAGTGGATCAAAGACTCTACTATAAGAACTGAAATTGAAATTACTACAGGAAAAATCTTTTAAAATGTAGGCATATAAGGCTGGTAATGTGGCTCAGTGGTAGAGTGCTTGCCTAGCATACATAAAGCCCCAGGTTCAATTCCTCAGCACCACATACACAGAAAAAGCTGGAAGTGGCGCTGTGGCTCAAGAGGTAGAGTGCTAGCCTTGAGCAAAAAGAAGCCAGGGACAGTGCTCAGGCCCTGAGTCTAAGCCCCAGGACTGCCCCCCCCGCAAAAAAAGTAGGCATAAGTAATCAATTTCGAAATAGGATTCCAATAGATGAGGAAATAACAAAAACTGACAAATAGGATGGTATCAAGCTAAAATTTCTGTAGAGCAAAGGAAACTACCAATCGATTAGAAAGATGGGTAACATAAGGGTAGTCCTTCTTTGCCAGCTATTCATCTAACAAGAATCTCACACAAGAAACACCAAAGGAATGAATTATCCCATAGTTTTATGGACAAAGGAAATGAACATTAACCAAGAAGCCACACAAAGGTCAACTAATACATAAAAATATTTAGTATCGGCTGGGGATATAGCCTAGTGGCAAGAGTGCCTGCCTCGGATACACGAGGCCCTAGGTTCGATTCCCCAGCACCACATATACAGAAAACGGCCAGAAGCGGCGCTGTGGCTCAAGTGGAAGAAGCCAGGGACAGTGCTCAGGCCCTGAGTCCAAGGCCCAGGACTGGCCAAATATATATATATATATTTAGTATCTTTAGCCACCATGGAAATGTAATCCCAACTATAGCGGGATTCCATCAGATTGGCTAGTATCAAGAAAACAAAAACTGCTGTTAATTATGTGGAGTTAAGAGACCCTTATACACTATTGGTGGGAATGAAGATTTGTTTAATCACTTTAGAAATCAGTATGTGGTTTCTTCAGAAAATAAAAGCAAACTTAAAACAAATGTGGAAAATGTGACTCAGAGACTTTAAGTGGGCTACCTATTGTCACACAGCTCAGAGATAGCAGTTAAAATTTTAAACCCAAATGCATCTTTATTTTTCAGGAGGGAGAAACATTTATTGAGTACCTACAAGGTCTCTTGCCCTTCTCAGGGACTTCTTTCCAAAGCCCCAGTCACAACTTAGGTGATACTTTGAGGATCCTGGTGCCTCAGAAACAGAGTGAGCCTGACTACCCACATGCATCTTGACATCAAAACCTGTGTTTGAAACTGCTGTCCATTTCCTATTCTCTTCCCATTTATGCCTTTCTTCCTCTATATCCCTTTGCTTAATTGTTACCTAATCAAGGTTGGCATTCTGGCAGGTAGACAAGGATACTGGGTGGTTCTTCATGTATACGAGATATTCCTTGAAACTATGAAAACCATAGGTATGGAAGCCACGTAAAAAAAGCCAAGCATGGTAGATCTCTTCTCTATCTAGACTCACCGATATGATTAGCTGTTCAAAAAAGTAATTTTTGCCTGTATCATGAAAACAAACAACAGATGCTAGCAAGGATGTGGCAAAAAGGGAAACTTCATACACTATTAGTAAGAATGTAAAGTTATTCAACCACCATGGAAAGTAGTACAGAGGTTCCTCAAAAACCACCTTATAAACCGGCAATTCCGCTCCTGGGTATTTATCCTCAAGATTACAAACCAGGATACAGTAAAGCCACTAGCACCACCATGGTTATTGCAGTGCTATTCACCACAGCCAAGATATGGAATAAGCTTAGATGCCCTTTAAAGTACAAATGGATCAAGAAAATGCATATAGGGCTGGGGATATAGCCTAGTGGCAAGAGTGCCTGCCTCGGATACACAAGGCCCTAGGTTCGATTCCCCAGCACCACATATACAGAAAACGGCCAGAAGCGGCGCTGTGGCTCAAGTGGCAGAGTGCTAGCCTTGAGCGGGAAGAAGCCAGGGACAGTGCTCAGGCCCTGAGTCCAAGGCCCAGGACTGGCCAAAAAAAAAAAAAAGAAAATGCATATATATATATATATATATATATATAATGTAAGTTTACTCATCTGTTAGAAAGAATGATACTGCATCATTTGTAAAGAAATAGAAGGACTTGGAAAAAAATTATACTAAGTGAAGTTAAGCCCGAAGAGAAAAAAGGATGCATGTTTACGCATATATATATATAAATATATGTATGTATGTCTCAAGGGAGACATCCTTGTTACATAAAACTTATATTAAATAAATGTGCCTGTGTTTTTTTCTAGTTAATCTGTCTTTTGTTACAGGGGTTGAATCCATGACTATAGGACTGGTTACACAAAGGTTATATTTCTTCTCTTGCACTAGCAAGTTTTTTCCAAGTTGGGGGTACCATTATGAATTCCTATGAGTAATGTATGAACATTCTAGCTGTTCTGCATCCTTGCTAGTTCTTAGATAAAGTTACTCTTTGATTTTAATGATTCTACTGGATTTGGGTGGGTGTATAATTTTGTGACCTTCTCTGTGCTGAATAGTGCAGCAATCAACATGAATGTACCAGTGTCTTTATGGTATCCTGGCTTGTAATCTTTTGGATAAACGCCCTGGATCATAGAGTAGTACTATGTTTAAGTTTTTGACAAATCTCCTGTCTTCCATAATGGCTATGCTAGTTTATATTCCTACCAACAGTTCAATAGACACATGAGGAAATGGTCAACATCTCTGGCCATAAAGGAAATGCAAATCAAAACAACACTAAGATCTCATTTCATTACAGTAAGAATGGCCATCATCAAGAATACAAACAATAACAAATTCTGAGCAGGATGTGGGGAAATAGATGTATATTTTATCTTCTATCATTTGTATTTGCCTAATGATGCTTTGTAATTGCCTAATGATTAATGATATGGACTCCACTTTCAAGTGCTTATTGTCATCTGTGAGACTTGATGAAATGTCCATTCTAATAGTTTGCCTATTTTTGAAGGCCTTACTGGGGTTTAATAAATGTAGCAAAAAAAACTACATGTTTAATGTACAACTTGCTAAGTGTGGACATGTGCATGTACCCATATGATCAACACAATCAAGATAAGGAACATATATTTATCTCCCAAATTTTCCTGGTATCTCCCCCTTTTCTTTTCTTTTCTTTTTTTGACAGTCATGGGGCTTGAACTCAGAGCCTGGGTGCTGTTCCTGAGCTCTTTTGCTCAAGGCTAGTGCTCTACCACTTGAGTCACAGTGCCACTTCTGGTTTTTGATTAGTTAATTCAAGATAAGAGTCTCATGGTGATTTTTCTGCTTGGGCTGGCCTCTAACCAAAATCCTCTAGGATGACAGGTGTGAGGCACTGGCCCCTGGCCTTGTCTTCCCCTTTTCTAATAGTAGGAGCACTTACCATGGTGTTACAGATACAAAAGCTATGTTTTCAACCATTAGAACTATATTGTAAGGTTTCTGCTGAAATGTTGATGATTGTTTAGATGAGTCTTCCTTTGTAAGAGAGTAGATACTGTTCTTACAGCTTTCCATAATTTTCATAGGGTAGTTCTATTTTTAGTTTTGTGAGAGAAATCTCCATACTGATTTTTATAGTGGCCACATTCATTTATATTCTCACCACATGAGTGCATTAGGGACTATAACCTTCCACTTGTCTCTGTAATGCAGACTGAACTTCCTACCATGCAGATTAGTGTCTAAGAATTGGTATCTAAGTCACACCAGTTGTCTAGGCCCACAGTGTCTCTTAGCCAATGAACCACTGAAGCCAATGAAGAGAAGAATCTTTCAAGACTTGCAAACACATGGGTTTCTGTTCCCTATGGCAGTAAGGTCAGAAGGTAGGGACCCTCAAGATAATTCCCAATTATGGCACCTAAGACTAAGCTGGGAAATTCAAAAGGTTATTTATCCATTGCCAGGTAGCTGCATAGATTGCAAATCTCTTGTCTTAGGCCATATTTTCCCAAGGTGGTGTATTCTGTGTTTGTAAGACTGAAACGGGACTGAGAATGTGGCTTAGTGGTAGAGTGCTTACCTAGTGTGCATGAAGCCCTGGGTTGGATTCCTCAGTACTACATAAACAGAAAAAAAAGGAAGTGGCACTGTGGCTCAAGTAGTAGAACACAAGCCTTGAGCAAAAGAAGCTCAAGGACAGTGTCCTGGCCCTGAGTTGAACCCCAGGATTGGCAAAAAGAAAAGACTGAAACATTCCTCCTTTTTTTTTTTTTTGCCTTTAGCCCTGCTGAGAGGCATTTTCCCCTTTCGCTGGGCTTTGGGGTGCTCATTGTCAGAGCTGCCTGTTTTTCTTACAATTCCAAAGTACAGTATTTCTGGGTTTCTGATGTGTGCTACTACTGTTGTTGTAAAGTGAAAAACCAGAGAAGCCACATTTTGAGGGATTGAATCTTGGAGTCTTTATTAAAAGGCCAGCAACTGCATGGTGGGTTCCTATCTCAAAGACCAGCAGCCAGAAAATACACTTAACATTGTTAGAAAACTGAGCCATGAATGCCAGAGAGGAAAGAAAGAACAAAAACAATACCAACAAACCAATTCAGCTGAAATGGGACGCCATAGAGAGGAGACAGGAGACAGAACAGGAACATGGAGACAAGTGACATGGCATAATGGTACCTGAGCTGGTCCCCCGAAATAAGGTCAGATTAGGTGGCAGGGTCACAGGAAACTCTCAGTCCCAGGCACTGGACTGACTTGTTTAGTTTAACCGATCAGCCAAGTGCCTGCCCTGCCTCCAGGGATTAGGTATGCCTATCACCTGAGGGGGGTGGGGGGAGGCATCACCTTCCCCTACCATGAAGACAAGATGCCAGACCTTAAATGGAGGACATACTCAGTTGCCAGCAGAACTTTTTCATCTACAGAAGATAGGTCTCAACCTTCCATATAGGGTGTACTTAGACGCTACTCAGAGACTGGAGATTCAAGCCATTTAGGGAGTTACTTAAGGCAGAATCAGAGCATTAAAGCTTTCCTAAAGCTTTCCTATGACATCTGCATTGCTCTGAAGCAGAGCCCTCCTAGCTCACCTTGAGCTAAGCATCTGTATTGGATGAATGGCCTCTCACCTCCAGGCTTTTCAGCACCGGGTGGAGCAAGTGGCACCAGGATGGCTTCAAGAAGTTACTTAGACTCAGCCTCCCTACTTCACTGTAATCCAGTAGCTTTCCATGGCATTTCACCCCTCCACACAGCTGTATACCTATTATTTTGCTTCTGTCTTGTGAACACACAGGTCTCCTCCTCCTTCTTTATGATTTTATGTTTTCCTCTCTGTTTCTTCTTTTGTTATTCTAGAGCAGTAATTGTCAAGTTGTCCAGTTTTGTCATGTCTAAGAAGAAGCAATAACTTAGAAGCTCAAACAAGCTAATATGAAAGTGCCTGACACACATGCATAAAACATGATAGGAGATGAGGTAAGAGGTAATGTATATGAAGGTCTTGATAAATAATAACCATTTTTACATCTAAATCAAGGTGGTGTAGGGTTTAAGGAGATCAAACTAGTTGGTAGGAAAGATAGGTGTGTGACATTGGTGCCTCCCACCCATAACATTCATATCTTCTCTTCATTTATGACAGCATTCACTTAGGAGATGAGCTGTATTCTGGAATTTCCAGGATAGTCACAATTCCAGTCCTTCTTCTCAGAGGACCACATGTCATTTGGGTAGGGATCACAGTCAAACAATGCATTCCGGCTTATTCCATCCTTACCTCTTCATTTCTCTCCTGAATTCCCATCACTATGGGATTTGCTCAGGGTTCTTCCATATGAAATCAACAAAGCTGAGAAGGTAAATCTCCTGGGTGAAAACACACACACACACACACACACACACACACACACACACACACACACCCTCTGTGTAATACGTTTGAACACCAAATGGTTGAGAGATCACTTTAGTTGTGTATGGGTGACTCCTCACCCCTCCTACTCCATCCCTTCCTTTGCCACTATTCCCCCATCCTCCTTCTCAGGGCGTGACTAGGATTGAGAAAAATTTGTCTCTCAATGAGCAACTGGGACTGAGAGTAAGGAAAATGAATTATTTTAGTTCTGAAGCAAGCATGAGGTTTTTCAGTGGTTGCCTCCCCCTTCTTTTTAATTAATGAACAATCTGGCCCATTACTGCTCCCTTAGGTATGCAAAATAGCTTCTTGTTTGAAATCCCTGTTGTTGAATGCACTCTGTGGGGGCACAATCACATTGCCACCCCTGTTTTGCATAAGAAACTGCTGTTTGCAAGATAAGAATCTTTTCATTTAGCTGTCATGAGATCATCCTTTTTCCTGTGCATTGTAGCTCCTGCTCCTTTGATTCAATATCCAAACAATGACTGCCTGCATTCAAGCATCCACCAGCCCCGCGAGCCCAAAAGACTGAAGGCTGGGGCCTCCGGAAACCTGCCTAGGCAGGCAACCCAAGCTCTTTTCAGACCTCACATGTCAAGAGGGCAAGAAATAAGATCCAAGTCGCCTGAAAATCTTCCACAGCTTTAAAGCACACCATGGGAAAGAAACACTGAAAGAGATGGTGTGTGGGAGAGGGCGGGCACCCTGTGCCCTGGGATCATGAACTTAAACAGCCTGGGAAAATGGAAGACTAGAGAGTGGAGACCTAAAGATGTGCAAAGCTGCTACGCCACTCCTCCTCTGTCCCTGATCATCAGACTGTATCCTGTCCCTGCCCTTTGGTTTGGACACAATCGTGCCCATATGCAGAAAGCACACAATGGCACTGCACTCCAATTAGAAACTACAAGAAGCCTTGGATTCTCTGTAATCCGAACCTTTTCCTCCTATATGTGGGTAAATTGAGGCCCAGGGAGGAGAAGCTTATTGCCTAAGAACATTCACATAATTGAAGATGCGGGTGCTAAAACTCCAGCTTCCTGCGGTTTATCCTACCACACATGGCTGACTGTGGAGGGAATCAATAACATTTGTGTACAAAGCACTGAGGGGGAAAAAGATAGGAGATTAAACAAGATCACAGTAAACTACAAAGCCTATACAAACAGCAGGGATTTTATTGTTAGCTTCCTCATTTGTAGGAGATATTTTCAAAAGATTCATGAGAACAGCAAAATTTAACCTTTACCAGTATGAAAGAATCCAGTGCATTTCCAAACAAAATATATATAGTCATTTTCCATTTTAGAGAAAGAAAATAAGGCCACAAAGAAGCCTTAATCAAACCATGGGTGACTCACACATATCCAGCAGGAGGCCAGTTGCAATGAAGTTCACAAGTATTGGGGAAAATGAAGGTCTTAGCTTTGAAGAAGGTACCAACTGGTTCATGTTTGGTTTGCAATTTGATCATAAGTCACTTCAGGCTCAAAGTGTTGTGTATCCCGATGTCTTTCAACATAGTGAAGAGATCACACCTTGCAGTTTAGTGCCGCACTGAGATGCCCACTGCCTCAGAATTATCCCTAACACCGCGTCTTCTCCATATTTGACATAAAGGGAAGATTTGTTACATTTCAAACAAATTATTCTGTTCTTCTGAGAGATCTCTAGTGATTCACAGACTATTTGGACATCTGTGGTATTCAAGGCAGGAGGAGGGCACTGGAAAAAATACTGGTTCAATGTCACTAGTGAAACTGATGGGAGAAAACAAACTCATAAAGTTAGAAATAAGGGGGTTTTATTTCTTGAGGTTTATGCATGGGTCCTGGGGCTTGAACTCAGGGCCTGGGTACTGTTCTGGGTACTGAGTACTTTTTGCTCAAGGCTAGATCTGCAGCTTCCCTTCCCAGTTTGGGTTTTTGTTTGTTTGTTTTGTTTTGGGGGTTTTAGGGGGTGCTTAATTGGAGACTTTCCTGTGCCAACTGGCTTCAAACTGCAATCCTCAGGTCTCAGCCTTCTGAGTAGCTCGGATTATAGCTAGGATTCTGAGCATCTGGCTCAGAAGTAAAGTTTTCACTCACCTATCTACCAGTTTCATGAGTCAGAATTCTCATATCCTCAATCTAAAAGCAGTAGTAGGGCACAAAACAGGAGATGTGGGCAGCCATCCTAAGTTAGCTCTGCATTATTTGTGCACTGCTCTTGTCTGTACCTCCATCTATTCGTCTGTAAAATGATGGTACTGACTTGAACAAAGTGCCCTAAACTGATGTTTAAAAGCCTGTCTTTTTAAATATGGATTAAGATGGTGGAGAACCAGGTGTGGATATATAATAAAAGAGGTATCTGGTTGAAAAAAACAAAAACCAAAAACAAGAACCATTGAACTGGATAAACATTTCTAGTTACAATATTTCATGCTTCTGTGAAATCCAATTTCTGTTTATGGAATATGCCTTAAAATGAACCAGGTGTTTGTTATTTAAAACAATTCCACTTCCAGTTAAATCTGGTTAATTGAACAGATACAGTAACTCCTTCCTAATATCCTTCAAAAATAATAAAGAATTAAAAGGCCAAACTCTGTGAGCACAAAGGAAACAGGAAAGGATACAAAAAGACAGGACAGTACACACACAGAGAGAGAGAGAGAGAGAGAGAGAGAGAGAGAGAGAGAGAGAGAGATGCAAAATAAGAAAAATAAATGGTGGATAAACAAGTAGTAACTGAGTAATTGTTTACAGGATGTTGAAACCCAAGTAAGCTCATTATATTGAGAATCCCAAATGGCTCAGAGATTTAGGGTACCCTGACAGTAGGAGTTTGGTATAAAGGTGAAAACATGATGATTAATCAAACGTGTGTGTGTGTGTGTGTGTGTGTGTGTGTGTGTGTGTGTGTCTGTGCTCATGCCAGTCCAGGGCTTCAACTCAGGGCCTAGGCACGGTTCCTGAGCTCTTTAGCTCAAGGTTAGTATATTACTACTTGAGCCACAGACTCATTTCAGGCATTTTGTGGGGGAGTTAGAGAAAAGAGTCTCACAGACTTTTCTGCCTAGGCTGGTTTCAAATCATAGTCCTCAAATCTCAGCCTCCTGAGTAGTTAGGAAAACAGACATGAGCCACCAACATCCGGCTGATCAAATATAAGGAACAGTTTCCAGCTGCTTGCTCTCTTCCACCTCACCAAGAGAGAAGACATTTAAACCAAGCACACCCGAGGTACCACTGAGGCACCATGCTGAACACAGGCATTAAGTTGAAGTCAGTATTTTGAGCATTGAGACCTCCAGTCCTCTGCCAAGCAACAGATTACAAGATTCTGTTTGGGGAAACAATAGACAGAGGAATAAACCAAAGATTATACTGGAAAAGAAGACAGAGTGTGAATTTATATAGGGGTTTTGTTGTTGTTGTTGTTGTAAGGGATATTTTATTTTAGTCTAAAAGCCAGAAACATCATTCAGAGGTTTTATGTAGCAAAATAACATAATCAAGTTTGCATTTTAGAAAGATGATTTTTAAAAAGAAGCTAGTGTAGATCTTCAAAGAGAAGGAATTCAAAATCCTATTCTGTCCAGTGTTCATTACATTAAAATACAATAATTTTCTCTGCTTTCCTCTACAAGATTGAAGAATTCAATGGTAGTGAGGAAGGCTGCCATATTGAGGCCCACCCATGGTGTGCTTTGCTGGTACCTAAGGATATAATATCCTGGCAAGGCAGACAATACGCTTCTGTATGGAGGCATGTCAGTAGTTTGCCAACTACCTCCATGGCCCCTACATCATATTTACCATATTATCACTTTTTAAAAATTTATTTTTACGAGACCTGGACTCAAACTTGGTACCTGACAATTTAGTCATTGGCTTGTACTCTACCAACTGAGCCACAAGTCCAACCCCACTATTGCTCTTTTCTTACATCAACTTCTTCAACCTTCACTTTTAAATCTTTCAGTTTTTAAATGGGTTCCATTATGGCCTTTTCAGGTGTGATTATAATGTATTTCAATCATACTCTCCCTGTCTTTACCCTAGCTTTGTCCTCTACCACCTCCCCTGGCATACTCCAAAACAGTCTTCCTCTCAATAACATGTACTTCTTTCCTTTCTGTATACCTTCTACATATGAGATAAATGTAGCATTTGTGTTTCTGAGTCTGCCTTGTTTTACTTAACCTGATTAGCTCCAGTTCTATCCATTTTCTTGCAAGTGACATAATTTCATTCTTTGTGGCTGAACAGTATTCCATGTGTATATACACCATATATTTTTATCCATTTATCTTTTGGAAAGTACATATACCAATTTCATAACCTAGCTATTGTGAACAGTGCTACTATAAATGTGGATAGATGTGAAGTTATCTTTATTGTGTATTGAACTATATTCCTTCACATGTAAGCTCAAGAGTGGTATAGCAGGATTAATTTTCAGAACTCCGTACTAATTTCCGGTGTGGCTGCATTCATATAAATTGCTACCAATAATGTATAAGCCTTCTTTTCTTCCTGTTTCCTTACAAGCATTTGCTGTCATTTATTTTCTTGATGAGCTATACTCTGACTTGGGTGATATGAAATCTCAAACTTGTTTGATTTTCATTTCCTTTATGGCTAAGGATGTTGAACATTTCTTCATGTAATTTTTGCCATTTGTAGGTTTTGAGAAACATTTGTCCAATTTATTTGTCCATTTATTAATGACATTTATTATTTGGTGCTTAATATTTTGATCTCTTTACATACACACATACGTATTTTTATATTAATCCTTTGATAAATAACTGGTGAAGATTTTTCCCCTTTGTGGACTATTTCTTCATTCTGGCAATGGCTTCTTTTGCTGTACATAAGTTTTGGTGTTTGAAACAACCGCAATTCTTTTATTTTTGTTTGGTTTTGGGTGTTTTTTTGCCAGTCCTGGGGCTTGACTCAGGGCCTGAGCACTGTCCCTGGCTTCTTTTTGCTCAAGGCTAGCACTATGCCACTTGAGCCACAGCACCACTTCTGCCTTTTTCTGTTTATGTGGTGCTGAGGAATCATGCATGCTAGGGAAGCACTCTACTGCTATGCCACATTCCCAGCCCTACCTTTGCTTTACTTTTTACAGGACCTTCCATACTAATTTCCAGTGTGGTTGCATAAAAAGTTCAACCAGTAGTGTATAAGGGTTCTATAGTAGATAGATAGATAGATAGATAGATAGATAGATAGATAGATAGATAGATAGACAGATAGATAGAATATAGTATATATATATATATATATACTATAGAATCCTTATACATGCGCATATATATATATATCAGTCACAATACTGAGATAAGATCAAGCCACCAAATAGAATAGCCTTATGTAGAAGATCTAGTTGGCTACCCCAGTTGGTCTCCTAGCCATAAACCAACACCAATTAGTTAGCCATGGCAGTAAGCCCACTTAAAAGTAAATCCTTGAATCCAGTATCTTGTCACAGTTCATGTATCACCTTTCCCAGACTGTTGATTCAGGAATGAGATAAATGGTTATTGTTTTAAGCCAATAAATTTTGGGCTACTTCTATATCTGTAACAGAGGAGAATCTCTAATCTTTCTTACAATAGCAGGCCAACTAATAAATATAGAAAATGTGACAGAAATGAAGAATCATTATGCATGTTTCATGATACATGTTTGACTCAAGAAACTACTAGTGGTAGATTGATAAGCAACAGGGTATTGATATGATGTAGGAATACTCTCATACAAAATACTAATCAACTGCAAAGAGAAAAAGTTTTAAGTTTGTGATGGATAAACCTATAGATGGCAATATACAAGGTAATCAAAATTAATATTAGCAGTGGGAATGGTGGTCCATCTGATGTGATACACTGAGAAGACAGTACCATTTCTACAGTATTCTTCACAAGAAAACATGGCCTGAGTCTAGTCAGGTAACATATGTGTCATTCCTACAAAATATAAAATCAGTAGTTTCTACAGCTGTTGAAAATTTCAGAAAGACAAGCAAAGACCATGCCACTATCTCAGATTGGAGGAGCTTAAAGTGATATAGCAGCTAAATGCTAGGTTGCTATTGGTAAGAACTAATCACTGAATGGAGTATTGAGCCAGAAATGAGACACTGTCGAAACAGTTGGCAAAATTGTTATGGAATATGTGGATTAAATTGTGGTGTTTTACCAATGTGGACTTGCTGGGTCAGATTGTTTGCTGGTAGACTAGGAGACTTGTCTTGCTTTGGAGATTACATAGTGAGATATATAGAGATGATTTAGTATGTCTTTGGCTTATTCTCAATTTGTTTCAGAAAATAAATCAATGTATATGATATAAGGGAGGACTGAAGAAATGCAGTGAGATGTTAATAGTTCAGAATCTAAGTAGAAGGGATATGGAAGTTTTAATTTTTATTTTATTATTTTCATCTTTAGCTGTAAAAGTGGTTTCAATTCAGTTTCTAAATTCAATGGATCTTGCCTGTGTATGTGTGTGTGCACGTGGGTGTGTGCACGTACAAACCTATGTGCCAGTACCAGCACTTGAACTCAAGGCCTCCTATTCTTACTTGGCTTTTTCTGGCACTCTACCACTTGGGACACACCTCCACTTCAGTACAATGCATCTTGATCACTGTCATCCTTTCCATCCTAGATATGGAAGTTTTTCATACTACACTTATAAGTTTTCTGTAGGTTTGAAAATATTTTAAAATATAATCTTTCTAGTTCGACCACACAATGACTTGTTTTACCAAATTATTTCATATCAAGGATTCACTGCTTAATTTCATCTACTCAACGAATTCTGCTCTTCAGAGGAGAGTAAAGGTATGGCAGGCATAACCCCAAACCACAATATGCAAATCACATTGTAAACCAGGCCCCAATTCATACTAATTCATCAAAATTTCCATGTCCACTGCCACATCAGCACTCTCAATGCCAACAAAAACACCAGGGTTTGCTGAGTTCACTCCTAGCACCACAGGTGCTTATTGTACAAAACAGTTCTACCCATGAAGTGATGTAACAAAGAGGTGCTCTTTTGTGGTAATAGCCTCTATCTGTCATCTCTTCGTTTCGAAAAACTGGAACATCTATCTACAGTACTCTTCCTTTTATCTTCTACATTGCTCTGCCTTCTGTCACCATGTTACCGGCACCTGATGTCCTGAAAGCTCAGATAGTTGTTTTGAGGCTTGCTTTCTCAGTCACTATCCTTCACGGAGCACTTTCCCTGTCGTTGTTCCAAAGTTTCTTGGTTCATATAGAGGCTTGACAACAGGGAAAAACAAATAGTAAAAAAAAAAAATCAAATAAAAGACAATCAATAATATCAAGAAAGAAAACAAACAGAACCAGAATAAAGGAGTCACTAATTCAAAAGGACTAGTAGTCTTCAGGAAGCATGATAGTAATATAGATTGGGCATCACAGAAAAGTGATGCCTTTTAGCATAGGCTTTGACACAATAATCCTACTTTTAGGAGTTTTAGCAGAAATTACTCAAAAGATTTAAAAAGTATAATATGTATTTTTCCAACAGTTATTAACTGAAAGCCTACTATAAACCATGCATATGCTAGAACCATGTTTAAGTAGTAAAATACATTGACACAAGAAACGATGTCAAGTAGAATGCAAAATTTTATAGGGAAATGTAAGACTGTGTACAGACTGTAAAAAATATAGCAAATAATATAACACATGAAACTATACATAGACTGTAAAATATAATAAAATTAAAGGTGTCTAAGGCACTATGTAAAAGGAGTATACAGACTATAAATTAAAATCTAAAAAACTGAGGGAGGGGGGCATGAGGGACGAGGTAACAAACAGTACAAGAAATGTATCCAATGCCTAACGTATGAAACTGTAACCTCTCTGTTCATCAGTTTGATAATAAAAATTTGAAAAAAATAAAATAAAATAAAATCTAAAAAACTGTTAGTTGCTTCGGTATCCCGTTTAAATGCTCACAGAAACCGTACCATTGTTTATTGTCCCCATGGTACAGATAGAAAAAAATGAGGCTCAAGTACATTATAAAACAACAGTAATATTTTTGTCTGTCTTGCTTACTGCTATATCTCCAATATCTATAATAGAGCCTTGCACATATCAAGCACACAGGTAAGTCCTTCCTGGCAAAATGAAGTGACTGAATCATGATTTTGATCCAGTGTGCCTAAGAGACTGACATTGTTCACAAAACCCAGGCCTACTGAAACCTCAGAAGCATGGGTTCAGATGGGCTGAGGTAGCTTGAGCAGGAAAAACCTTGCACCTATTCCTCTTTTCCTTTCTCTTTTTCCGTCTGCCCTCTAGTGGAAGAACTGGTGATTAGCAGGAGTCGAGGGGAAAAAAGGGCCAGGATCCATCACTGACTGCTCAGATCACCTATGATGTATGAGACATGTAATTAATCTATGACATAGTTACATGTAATCAATATCCAGTGTTATCTACTTCTCCGTGGTGTGAAATAATCTATATAGCATTTCACTGAATTTGGAAGCTATGTTTGAAAAGACGATTTGACATAAAATACACTGTACTGGCAAAATTTACATGGGGCAATTTAGAGCACTTTAATTATTTTCTTCTTTCCATTGTAGTTTTGTAGTCCATAATTCTACAAAACTGGAGGAGGTAAGTTAAAAAATTGACTTCCTTTTTTGAAGTGCTAGTCATAAGCCTTACGTGTGCTGTACAAGCTTTCCACCACTGAGCTACAAGCCCAGCACAAGAAATTTACACCTTTTACAACTTTCTAAAATGTCACAGATTAAAGAGGATATTTAAATCCTCAACTCATTTCTCAAAATTATTGAGTTTACTTTCTCCACACAAGAAATTAAATGCCAAAAAAAAAAGAAATTAAATGCCACAACATTCATCCCAACAATGAATAAATCTTATTTTCACACAACTAAGAGAATTTTGTGTGTGTATGCTGGTACAGGGGCTTGAACTCAGAATCTCACACCTTCACTTGCCTTTTTTTTTTGCTCACAGTTCATGCTCTACCACTTGAGCTACAAATCTTCAGAACTCAGCCTCCTGAGTAGCTAGGATTATAGACATGAGCCAAAAGCACCTGGTCAACAACTTGTAAACAAGAATTTTTTTTTACAGAGATGCAAACCGAATTTAAAAGAGACTTTTATACATTGCTAATTGGAAAGACAGTCTCTTTCAAGATTAAACAAAAAGAACATTTGGTAGAAGATAGGAGAACCGTGTTCTTTCACAATGGAAACCAAAATCCCATTCAAAGAGGATCTGGGAGGAAAGGTGAACAGATGCAGTTATTATAGTCAATAGACATTATGAAAAAAATCAACTATATAATTTGAGGATAGGGACAGGAGGAAGAAGGGGGAGAATAAAGAAAGGGTTGACATTGACCAAGAGGCATTGTACTCATAACATGACTTATAGAATTGTAACCCCTTTGTGCAACTATTTAATAATAATAATAACCATAACAACAACAAAAAGAAACATCTGGCTACTGATCAGGAGATATGTAAAATATTCAGATTTTTCTGCTAGGTGCTTTTTAATTTGAGCTCAAAAGTAGTGGTACTAAAGAACTTCTACCTGTTTGTCTGGAATGTGAAAGGAGAGCCTAAATTCTCTAATGAAAAAGGCCATGTCTTGGGAAGTTTTCCTCTATCTGTTCCCTCTCCTATTTTATTGTTATTGTTATAGGAGCTGGTGTCAAGATTTGTAAAAAAAAAAAAAATACACGTTCTTCAATAATGATCTTATATTTAGGAAAGTTTTTGCTAAGGATGTATGTTTCCAGTATTGTCTTTCATTCTATTGACCTTGGCAAAATACACAGTAGATTTTCCTGATCATTGCATTTTTTTCTCAGTCACTGAAATGTATCTTTTGTGGTTTTAAGTGGATTATTTTACAGGTGTGACTTTATCCCTGAATTTTTAAAAAGAGGTAGAATTAAGTGGAAATTCAAGTGAAACCCTTCTTACTAATTCAGATATATTGGAATAAGAGTATTTTGGGGGTGTGTGTTTATTTTTTAATGAATTCATGTTTACTTGAGATTGGAAAACAATGCTTTATAGGTGGAGAAGTAGCAAATGAACAAGAAGTAAGAGTAAATAAAAGTGATGGGGAATAGCATAAAGGAATTTTATAGACAGATAAAACATTAGCTATCAGTCAGTCTAAGTCTTATATTTTGTAGAAGACAAAGTTGGCTTAGAGAGGTGGCATGTTTGTCTACAACATACAGTTAATTGGAGAAAAGACCTGGAATAGCATCTAGCATCAGATAAACCTCAAGAATCTGTCCAAGGCACCAAGAAACTAATTGTAATGATTATTGGCCAGCATATTTGCTTCAGATATTAAAGAAAACATCAAAATAGCATACACAGTGTTTAAAATAACATATATGTGTTGATTTCCAGCAGTTTGAGATGATAAAAAGTGAAGCAAATCCTGTTATATCATTGGAAAACTTGGAAAAATCATGTTAAATAAATAATGGCATACAATTAAATATTAAAAAAAAAAGAAAAAGGCCATGTCTGAACCAACTTCTCAGCTTCCAAAGTTGCTAAAATTATTTCTAGTGGAACAACATCCACAGTTCCACCATTTTTAAGCATGTAGTATTTCAAGATTTTACAATAGTGAGAAACCAGTACTTAACTCCCTCACGCCACTCATCTCCTCAAACTCCCCTTTCATCTTTCAACACCTAAAATATCAATTGCCTGTCTCCCTCTCACCATGGCTATGAATAAATCTCAAGTGCAGATGCTTCAAATAACTGGCATTGGTTTGTGATAGATGCAACACCATATAATGTGTTCTTGAGTAGAGAGTAACACATTTCTCAAACATAATACAAAGCTTCTGAAGACACTGTAACAAAAAAATTAAATCCGGAGGCTTTTCCTTAGTTCTATTCAACTTCATCTAGTGATAGTTACTTGATATTTATTTGTTCTGTGCAGTACTAGGAGTTTCCTGGAAGCTTTAATTTCCCTAAGACTTATGAAAACATAGAATTAGCTCTTAATTTTCTCTTGTGGACAAAAAAAAAAAATCTTAGTATTAAGTACTTGGGGGAAAAACTCCCATAATGCAAGTAACAAATGATAAAATAGACAAATTGGACAATAATAAAGTTATCTTTGGAAGTAGAAAATCATTTGTTGGAATAGAAGTCAACTTTCAGAGGTGAAAGTGGCTCATCTCAGAATAAAAGGCAAAATGATCTTACTATAATAAAGTTAAAAACTTTTACAGGGCTGGAATGTAATTCAGTGGCAAAGCACTTGCCTAGCAAAGTCCTGGGTTCTTCCTCAGTATCAAAAAAGAAAAGACAGAAAATATAATTAAACAAACAAACAAACAAAACCTTTTACAATTCTAAGTTTACTGTCAACACAAGGAAAAAAAGCAATTCAACAATGGGAGAATATAGTATATGTAATATATCCATTCAAAGATCCTATCTAGAATATATAAAGGATACTTGCAATTCAATATTTAAAAGACAGGGCTGGGAATATGGCCTAGTGGCAAGAGTGCTTGTCTCGTATACATGAGGCCCTGGGTTCGATTCCTCAGCACCACATATACAGAAAATGGCCAGAAGTGGCGCTGTGGCTCAAGTGGCAGAGTGCTAGCCTTGAGCACAAAGAAGCCAGGGACAGTGCTCAGGCCCTGAGTTCACGGCATAGGACTGGCAAAAAAAAAAAAAAAGATCAATATTTAAAAGACAATCTGAATTGAAATGAACAAAGGACCTACACGGATACCTCACCAAAGAAGATATTCAAATGGTCATCAGTCAATAAGAATATGAATCAAATCCAGATCATGGTAATATTTTAGACATGTTAAGAAGCCTAAAATTAGAGAATAGCTTTGAGAACCATGTGTAAAATAAAGGAATTCTGTGGTGTAGGTAGGAATATACAAAGCCACAGACACTTTAGAAAGAAGAATTATTGTAGTTAAACCAACTTGACATAGTGTCTTCATATGGCTTGGGTCCTGCTGTACCCATACAGAAATCATGACTATGTGAGAAAAAAACTCCTCTGGTGAGTCCATGCCCCAGTGAGTATTTGCAGGTGACAGAGTGGATGGCAGCAGGCAGCAACAGCTGCCCAGGGCCTTCACCAACCAGGACAGCAAGACACAGCTCAGGTTCAGGCTTGAGGCCACTGACAACCAGGGTGGCAATGCCAAGTAAGTTTCAGATCTTGGACTGAAACCACTGACAGGTGTGAAGAAACACAGGTCGAGGCATTGGGATTCAGGTTGGGGTCCTAAATGTTACAGTTCTTTTCTACCTGCTTTTCTCACTGCCATTGCATCTCCTCTTCATTTTCTTTATATTATTTTAGCAATAGTAAGGAAAATGAGTTTATGGCGAACTAATGTTACGATACCAAAGGGGGCAGCACAAGAGGGAGCTCCCAGCAGCTCAACAAACAAACAACAACAACAACAACAAATGAGCAGCTTGCTTATATAACTAGAAGCGGGACGGAGGGCTAGGATGTGTGCAATAACTGCAGCAGTCCTTTATTCAAATGAGGGACCAGGTTTGGACCAATCACAATAGTTCCTTATGCAAATGAAGTTCTGTGTTTTACACCAATGGCTAGTCTTCTGTTGGGCCACTAGAGGAAGTACACCACCACTGAGTAACCTGAATAGAAATAGATTTGGGATCATTCAGTGTCCACCGAGATTTATTATGCCAAAAAGACCCATGCAAGCTATTTGGTGGGACAGTACCTTCAGCAGAATGTGGATTCCTGACTGTCTGTGTAGAGTGTTGAAATAGCTGACATGAGGGCATGTCAATTGGTTATGTGTGTGATAGTTCTCCAGGATCATTAGGACAGTTAGGAATGTTAGTCCTTCAGGACAGGACTGTTAGGGGCCCAATGAAAGAATTGTTAATTAGGGAGTCAAATTGCCTCAAATCCTAACATCTCAGCACACTTAAAGAAAAAAAAATAAACATTTAAAGGAGTGATGTTAACAAAGGCTTGTAATTAGTATCAAAAGTGCTTTAGAAGAACTGGGTGCTGGTGGCTCACTCCTATAGCCTAGCTACTCAGGAGGCTGAAATCTTAGGAAGGTGGTTTGAAGTCATCAGGGACAGAAAATTCTTTCAGACTCTTATCACCAATTAATCACAGAAAAAAAAAAACAGAAGTAGTGCTATGGCTCAAAGTGGTAGAGTGCTGGACTTGAGCAAACAAAACCCAGGGAGAGTGAGTACCCAGGCCCAGGGTTCAAGCCTCAGGACTGGCAAAAAGAAAAACTGCTTTAGTAGTACTTCACAGAGCTCTAAAATGCATAACTTCTGCTCTACTACGCTATGGATTCCTAATATCTGCACCTGATATCTATACCTGATAAAGAGAAATGAAAGTATAAGTTTACACAACACATATACTGGATTGTTTCTAGGAGCATAGTGTAGAGTAAACCAGATCCAAAAATACTGAATGTCTATCAATTGATTAATAATCAAAATGCATTATAACCAAACAAGAGTTAGATCTTGAAGGCATGTAGCAGAGTGAATGATGCCAGAGATAAAAGGCTCCATATCATATCATTTCATGTAGATGAAAAAGAAAAGGTAACATTTACAGAGACAAAATATCTTTCTAGTGTTTAAGGGCTAAGAAGGATTATATAATCAGAGGTAAAAACTAAGGAGTCCTGTGATAGTTTATGGGGGGAAATATTCTTAACATTCACTTTAGAGAATTTATATCCAAATGTTGTAAAACCACAAAAATGAGTAGACCAAAAACAGGTGAAGTATATATTATGTGATTATGTTATCTTATGAACTTCTAAAAACAGGAAAATGGGCAGATGCTAGTGGCTGACACCTGTAATCCCAGCTACTTTGGAGGCTGAGATCTGCAGATCACACTCCTGCATCACCTATGTATTTACATATCCATTATCAGGTTAAGATAGTTAGATCTCTATGTGTACCTCAGCAAAAGAGTTCAATTTTTATTTCTCATAACTGCTTTCTCAGTTGTGATACTGTGGGTTTTGGAGGTTGTTGTGTTTTTTTTGCCAGCTCTGAGGCTTGAACTCAGGGCTTGAGCACTGACCCTGGCTTCCTTTTGCTCAAGGCTAGCACTCTACCTCTTGAGCCACAGCGCCACTTCCGGCTTTTTCTGTATATGTGGTGCTGAGGAATCAAGCCCAGGGCTTCATGTATGTGAAGCAAGCACTCTACCACTAGGCCATATTCCCAGCCCCACTGTGGTTATTTTTAATTTCCAAAGTAGATAGAGAAGTGTTTCCTTTTCTTGATCATATATTTTATATAGGAGGGGGGAGAGTGAGAGAGAGAGAGAATATATAAATTGGATACATATTGAGTATACACACACATATACGCACTTACATACACATTGGGTCTATATTGAGTGTGTATATATATGTGTATATATATATACATGTCTAAAATATTACCATGATATATATATATAACATGTCTAAAATATTACCATGATCTGAATATTTTAATGGATCAGGGTAGATTCAATTTGCTGTGAAATTCAGCCTGTTAGGGGTTTTCAAGCTACTCAAAGCTATGGTAGGCATAGTGAGTTCTGATGGCTCACAAGCCCCACCCCCTCTGAGCATCACTGGGAGCAACGGTTGTCATGGCTACATTGTTACATATCTGGCAACAAGCTCTGTGTACGGATACTTGGTTCAGTTGGCTCTGGACCACCAGAAAGGAGGCAAGGTTTACCGAGGTTAGAGGTACGCTGGCGAATTGGAGAGCACCTGTTAGCTTCACCTGGGTGAAAAACAGAACTTTGAACTCCAGTGTATCTTAAACTACCAGAAGTGAACCTGTTGTTTTTCTTAATTTATGTAAAGAGCAGGTCTTGGGCACACATGGCTAACTCCCATGTGTTGGATATGCCCGCTGTCATTATTGATAATGGCTCAGGTCTGTCCAAAGCAGGCCTTTCTGGGGATATTGTTCCTCGCTCTGTCATTGATTCCGTCATAGGCTATCCTAAATTAAACGTACCTCTGGCGAAGATGGTGAAAATCAAACAGAAGATGTTCTTAGTAGGAGAAGAAGCCCAGAAGCAGTGTAACAGCTTAAGTCTTGAGTATCCCATTGAGCGTGGAGTGGTGAAGAACTGGGACAATATGGAAAAGCTTTGGGATCATCTTTTCAAGAGGGAACTCGAAGTCAAACCCAATGAGCAACCAGTACTGTTAATGGAGCATGCCTTGAACCCAAAGAAGATTCGGGAGAAAACAGCCGAATTCATGTTTGAGAAATACGAGGTTCCTGCCATGTGCCTCTTCAACCATGCGGCGGGGGCACTTTATGCCTCTGCCAGTGTCACAGGCCTGGTGGTGGAGAGTGGAGACGGGGTCACGTGTACCGTCCCCATCTATGAAGGGCACCCCCTGCCCCATGCTGTCACCAAGCTCTTTGTGGCAGGGAAGGATATAACCACACGCCTCATCCAGCTCCTTTTTCTGAAGCGCTATATGTTCTCTTCTATATTCAACAAGGCCTTTATTGACGAGATGAAAGAGACTATGTGCTTTGTTGCCATGGAGCCTGAAGAAGACAATGGCCAGCAGGAAGTTCAAAGAGACTACACATTGCCAGATGGCCATGTCATCCAACTGGATGGTCATCTGTGCCGCTTGCCTGAAGCTGTTTTTACACCTAACCTGCTGGGCATCCAAGAACCAGGAATCACCAAAATGGCGTGTAGCAGCATTGAGAAGTGTGACGTCGACATCCAGAACCACCTGTTTGCTAACATCGTGCTGTCAGGAGGCAACACTCTATTCCCTGGCCTGGGCGAAAGGCTCATGAAGGAATTGAAATCCGCGACTTCCCCACAACGAGCCATCAGAATCACCGCTTCGCCGGATCGAAGTTTCTCCACATGGATTGGGGCATCCGTCATCACATGCCTGAGCACATTCAAGCAGCGATGGGTCACCGCGTCGGAGTTCAAGGAGTTTGGGAAATCCGTCATTCAGAGAAAATGCTTCTAAAAAAGAAAGTACTGAACCCAAGGTGGCCACTCAAGATGCCAGATGAGAGGAAGCATGGAGGGAAATGACGGGAGCTCCTTGGGTAATGATTCAATAAAAGTGTTTTCGCACTTTCACTTTTCGTTCCTCCTTTGTAGCTTTAGAGTTACTTCTGACCTATGCCATGAATCGTTAAGTGATTCTTCTCCACCCTTCCTGTTCCATGGACCTTTTAAGTTTGTTTTCTCGGGAGGAAATCTGAGGTTGCATGTTGTCCTATCTACTAGGTTTGTAGTTTTAGATGCCTGACCCTCAGGCCTAGAAGCTTGATGCAGTTCAAGTCCCTAGAAACTTTTCAATTATTGCCTTTATCTGTTCTGATAGACACCTTACAAAGTGATAGAATCACTGAGAAAAGTGTTGCAGAGGGAATGGAACGAAGTAGAAGGAGTGCTATCTTCTTAGGACTCAAAAACCACTCCACTGTGTTGGTCTTTCATACAGTAAAGCTCTTCATATGATTGAGTCCGTTTAATAGATGCAAAGGAATGTTGAGCAGAGGAATTTTCATTTCCTAAGACTCAAAGATCAAAGAATGTACCCCAAATTGAAGGATTTATAATCAGCAATTCAAGTTGCTTATCGTATTTTTTTCCATTTGTTTACTTCAAGAATACCCATAGCATCCTGTGACACCAGTAAAATTGTGGAAAGTGTTAATGATTTTCAATAAGTAATTACTAAGTGATTGATGCATAAAGAAATACTCCTTAATGTATTGTTACTTTCCCACATTGTTGAGATAGAAAAGGAAAATGCAAAGGAGTCTTTGTCACATCATATTTAAAAAAAAACAAAACAGTGACAGCCACTTACACATCTGTCTATGCCCAGCTTGATTGATATAGATTATCATAAGACTAATCATTTGGAGAAAATTACCCAAGGTTAATGATCATAAAAATATTGATTATATAAACATAAATTGGACAATTAAAATATACTATTGTGACTCAGGCAATCTGAAGGTTCCCAGTAAAAATGAGAGCGGCAACAAAAGAAGACTCAGTGGTTGGTGCAAAAAGACATTTTAGAAAATAGTCAGTCTTCTGCTGATGGAAAGCTCAGATTGCAGGAGCTGCTGGATTGATCGGCCATCTATATTAGGTCCTTTTAAGTCTGAAGCTAGGCAGACCTAGAAACCTGAACACAGCTTTGGGGCTTGGAAAACACTTAACAATCAGAAAATAGCCTTTGAGGAGTAGCTATGGAGAGGAAGGAGCTTAGATTTTGTCAAGCTGAGAATTCAAAGCAAGAATAGGTCCTCAAGCAATGAAGGACCTGGTAGTCAGTCACATTGCACAGGCTGGATAAAGCAATTTGCAGTGCTTGACAATCACTACAGACATAGCACCAACTTGGAAGTTGTTACAGTCCTCAACATCTAAGAAATATCTGCTGGCTGTATAAATATAATACTTTCAAAATGGTTCAGGAAAAATCCTTCAATGTAACTTTTTTGTGTGTGGTACTGTGGTTTGAACTGAAGGCCTCATAGGTGCTCTATGACTAAACAACATCACTAGCCTCCTGATTCCTTCAGTATATCCTGCAGCTTGAACTCAAGGTCTAGGCACTTTCCCTTAGCTTTTTTTCCCCCATGGCTAGTGCTCTTCCAGTTGAACTCCACTTCTGGCATTCTGGTGGTTAATTGGCAAGAAAAGTCTCACAGACTTTCCTGCCCAGGCTGACTTTGAACCATAATCCTCAGATGCTAGTCTTACAAGTAGCTAGAATAATGGGTTTGAACCACTGATGCCAGCTAATATAGCCTTTTATAGTAGGTGTTGTGTTTGAAACGACAGTATACAATTCCTATCAAGACTATAATGATGGGGCTGGGACTATGGCCTAGTGGCAAGAGTGCTCGCCTCCTATACATGAAGCTCTGGGTTTGATTCCTCAGCACCACATATATAGAAAAAAACGGCCAGAAGTGGCGCTGTGGCTCGAGTGGCAGAGTGCTTTCCTTGAGGAAAAAAAAAAAGACACCAAGGACAGTGCTCAGGCCCTGAGTCCAAGCTCCAGGACTGGCAAAAAAAAAAAAAAGGCTATAATGATGACTCTGAATCCTTCCTTGTTAGCATTGGTGAAAATTTTGGCTGCCACAAGCACGATGCAAACAACTTTTTAAATGTTTAGCAATCATTTCAACATTTACCACAGTATAAATCTTATGTTTGCATATTTTTATTTATTCATTTGTTGTAGTGCTGGGGATAGAACTCAGGCCTTGCACATGTTGGGCCAATGCTCTATCACTAAGCCACCTCCCTAACATGAAATTATGCTTAAAAACTCTGGCTAGTATTTACCTGAATGTTCTCAACGACCTGGATTTGACTCCTAGCATCCCTGCTACACTAAAAAGAAATAAACAATATTCTACTAACTCCCCATTTTCTTTTGTCAGTAGACACTATGAAAAAATACATTGTGATGATACAAATCCAACTGAGCTTTTGCATCAAACACAGTAATTCAACATATGGATTTGAAGTTGGTATCCAGAAGTGCAGCCCGTTCCCCTCCTCACTCCCTCCTCTACCCTGAAATAGAGGCTGTGCTGGTTGATCCCTTTGTTGTGTACATTCAGCATGAAACTGTAGGACAGGGGGAGCCAGGAATGTCTTCAGTATGGCTGACTGTGGAGAATAGAAGGCGAAATTTTAAATTGTGTTCCACACAACCTGTCCTCTAAATAAAGCTCAAGTAGTGGGAGCAGCTGGTAACAACTGGTATGTAGAGCCTGGCTCCCTCAAACTCTGTGTATCCCAAACTAAGAGGATCATCTTGCTCTTCTTATAACCCACTGGCAACACTCCAAGGACAAAGCCCATGGTTTTAGGAAGCTCTGCTTTATCTATTAAATCCTTCACTAGACTTATACAAGAACACGGGAGAGTGTCACATTCTTGGCCTTCACAAGAGGACATAACATCCATTTGCACTTATACATTCTTTCAACTTGCCCACAGCATCTCCACCATTGTTCTGGTTTCTCTCTGTGGATTCAGATGGAAAATTGGCAGGCTTTGATGCTACAGCTTGGGGTGATGCGGCCTGGCCTTTCCTTCTGAGGCTGCCCCTGACACTTCAAGAGGCTTCTGCTCTGCCGAGTCAACCTCATTCAGTGGCATCAGGGATGGGACTGGCCCACTGGACTCCTAGCAATGCCGTGTTGTGACAACAGTGGCAACAGCTGAGGAAATACAATTCCTCTGCTCACAGAACAAGCTTCCAGTGTTTTCTCCTCTCAGGACAACAGGAACCCGTACCAACCCTTTCAAATGCGTATACATTCCTGCTATTCATAGAACGCGTGTGGAACATGCTGGGGAAGGAAGAACATATTCTAATCATAGCTAAATGAGGGGCCTACTACCCATAATTTGTTTTACTTCAAGATATGCAATTAATATATGTATATATATAAATTATATAATATGTAGAGTATGCATAAGTACATCATATATAGTTCACATATAATACATAATTACATGTAATATAATTATGTAACACATAACATATAATGATCATATTTATATATGAACAGATCATATTCGTTCTTTCCCAAAATATATCAGCCTTAAGTTTTCATTAGCTTCTAGTACAAGTGGTTATAAGATAGGTATGATGACATGTTAAAGTAGTAAGCCAAAATGGGGCATTGTTCCTATTTCTCTTGGCTGTTACAAATTGCACGTCTGTCTCAGTAAACCTCAGTTTCCTCAGGAAGCTCTCAACTAATCTCTGGAAGCATTCGTCATCCTGCTTGCCCTTAGCAAAATAGAGTAAAACTCCCAAGTTTTTCTCATATTTGTTTGTTCCAATTTATAGATTTAATCTCACAGTTGTCCATGAACTTACTGAAGTGTTCCTCTTGCTTCCTGAGGAACATGAAAACAAAACCAGCCAAGTACAAAGGAATGCTGAGATCAGGGTCAAGGCCATGGGTGTTGCCTTCTTTCCTTCTCCCTGGAATTAGAAATATCATTTAGGTCATGAAACTGCTGGGTGGGTTAAGAGCCAAGACACTGTCTAACCTCAGCTGTTGTGGTATTTCAGCTGATCTGTCTTGCTGTTTGTTTCTTGTTAACTCTCTTGTTTCCTCTTCTGTGGGTCCCTAAGTACTTTAAACTTTTCCCACCATAGTTATTACAATCCTGAATACCACTGTTTTTCCCACTATACTTAAACCTTCAGGAAGGCAGAGTCTGTATGCTTTGATCTCCACTATATCCCTAACAATTCACCAAGGATCTTCCTGGCATAGTCAGTAGCCAATAAATATTTATTGAATGAATGAACCAAATTCTATTGAGCTTGGTAACATGAACAACTTTTTGTTCCTTTCTCTAAGCCTCACTTTTCCTATCATAAAATGATGGTTATTACACACCTTTATATTATATATATATTAGTATACAGCAGTATTATGTTAATATACTAAATATTATACATCTTTTTCTCTTAATTTAAAAAGTTTTAAGGGGCTGGGAATATGGCCTAGTGGCAAGAGTGCTTGCCTCCTTTACATGAAGCCCTGGGTTCAAGTCCCCAGCACCACATATATAGAAAACGGCCAGAAGTGGCGCGGCGCTGTGGCTCAAGTGGCAGAGTGCTAGCCTTGAGCAAAAAGAAGCCAGGGACAGTGCTCAGGCCCTGAGTCCAAGCCCCTGGACTGGCACACTCACAAAAAAAAAGTTTTAATTAACATAATTGTATACACATGAGGAAAGTAATATTTGAATACATGTATATTTGAATACATGAATAATGATAAAATATCCGAATATTAACCTTATCTACCATCTCAAATATTTATCATTTCTTGTGCAAAAACAATTGTAAGTGAATCAGAGACTGTTTACCTAGCTCCTACAATTGCATAATGTTACATCTCTGCCATGAATCCTTTATTACATATGGCTTTGCTTTTCATTTATTTATTTAGTTGCAGTTGTGGGGCTTTGAACTCAGGGCCTGAGCACTGTCCCTAAGTTGTTTTTTGGTGAAGGCTAGTGCTCCACCATTTTGAGCCACAGCTCCACTTCTACTTCTGTGGTGGTTAATTGTAGATAAGAGTCTCAAGGACTTTCCTGCCAGGGCTGGCTTTGTTTTATTGTTTTATTTGTTTATTTATTTATTTTTGCCAGTCCTGGGCTTGAACTTAGGGCCTGGCCAGTGTCCCTGAGCTTCTTTTGCTCAAGGCTAGAACTACCACTTGAGCCACAGCCCCAATTTTGGATTTTCTGTTTATTTGGTATTGAGGAATTGAACCCAGGGCTTCATGCATGCTATGCAAGGACTCTCCCACTAAACCACATTTCCAGTTCTCCAGGCTGGCTTTGAACCTCAATCCTCACATCTCAGCCTCCTGAGTAGCTAGGATTACAGGCATGAGCCACCAGCGCCCAGCTTGGCTTTAGTGTCTAAAGTAAACTCTAACCAGTGTACCGACCTTGCTAAAAGCCATTTTTCAGGATATTTCTCAGTCCCCTTAGCTTTATCTTCAATCTTTCCCAAACTAAAGGGTCTACCCTAACCATAGTCCATAAGAAAGTCAGTATTTTCAGACTCTACTCTAATCATCCTTGCTTCTGGGCCACTCCTGAACTCAGTGCCAAGTTCTGACAAGTAAGTCACTGTATTCTTGAGATCCAGGCTTCCTTTAAACTCCTGTTCTGATCACTGAGGTCTGTGTGATGGACACTTGTGCTCTCATTGTATTCATACCTCAGCCAACACATGAGGAACTAGGAGGAAAGAAGCCGGAAAGCAGAATCCATAAATCATCTGGAGCCAGAATCCATAAATTATCTCTTCAAACCACTGGATTCTACAACTCCTATCTTTCAACAGTTGCTCATCTTTGTATAAGAAGGTAAAGACCAGTACCTAACAATCCCATCAAACCATAAGAAATCCAGAGGGGGGCAGAAGCTAGATGAATCAAATGGAAATGTTCACTACATGCCCACAAGGCTGGCTTATCACCAGTAATATCAGAACAACCCATAAGCTTACCCTTTATCAATTATTTCAATACTGTCACAGAGGCCCTAGCTAACTCCCTAAGGAGACCTTTCCTGGTGTTTGTGGACTATGTGTTTTGTTGTTGTTGTTGTTGTTACCAAGGTATGAATTGTCCTGCCAATTAGAACAATAATTTCAAGACTTTAAAATAAGCTTTAGACTCTAAACTCTTCCTTCTCCTCCACCTTGGAGCCACCTCTTTCCTAAGCTAAACAGTATTTTCTTGTTCCTTCAGCTATTTCTTGTGTTCTGTGTTCTCTGCCTTGAGTCAACTTTTGGAAGGAGAGGAAGTATATCTTAAGGCATAGCACAGAGTGAATGATTAAAAATCGACCCCTTCA